>NC_071088.1:106404879-106730295 GCF_027358695.1 Spea bombifrons
AATACATTCACCAAGCTGAATCCAATCTTGCTGCCCTTCGTCCATTAGGAGAGCGGCCTTAGACCGCCTCCCGCTGTACGGCTAGAACTACTGACTGCTGAACAGCCATCCTGGAACTGTCATCGTGTAGCCTTTATTGCACCAGGTAGTCTGAAGTAGAGTCCCAAGATGGTGCCCATCCAACATCACTTTTGGATATGCGTTCCCGAGACCGGAAGTTACACAAACTGGAAGAAGGCCTGCCACTGTTCTCCTCATTTGATTGTAAATCCATAGCCCTCCGATCATGAACTCGCACCGGGTGGTCCTTCTGCACTGCCTCCTGAGATCCTCCTTTTGGATGCCTCTTACAGGACCCATCTTCCTCATCTTGCAGGAGGCCTGGTTCTCTGCACCTGAGGTGGCCGTGTAGATATAGCGGGTGTCAATGACAGTAATGGCCGGTCGTCAGCTGTCCCATCTGCTCCTGAAGCCATGTAGTCCCATTTTCCATAGCTGAAGCCTGGATCAGTGCAAGCAAAGCCTCAAGATCTGCCATCAGGTAAGAAAAAGTAAACTTTTCTCCTTATTAGCAGAAATATAATGTAATGCCAAAAAGTGGGAGGGATGTTTATATAATACAGGCATGAAACCACCCAAATGCCAGTCCACCAATCTGGGGGTAAGGCCTACCAAGCAACAAGCCTTCTGTCCTCTCATTCATCTTCCACAGGCCCGGTCATGTCGCCCTTTTGTCTAGCTGTCTCCAGGGCTCACTTTGTCAGATGAACAAATACATGCCTTGCAGATCTAAGAAAACATACTTATCTAAAATGAGTGTAATCATGGGTCAGGGATTAGGGGTGTAAAACACGTCTCCCTACATAAAATGCAGCTTTGTTCTATCACCCTTGTTCTATTTATATGGTAATGGATATAAATATTTTTTTTACAAAAGCACACATTTCACAAACAGTTACATTTAAAGAATCAAAATGAAAAACACCTCACAATTATTTTTAATTGTGTAAAATGTGCATATGTTGAATGAATGATATGGTATATTTTTGTGTGCATTTATAACTGCTCTATGAAAGATAAAACTGAGAGTGATGCTTAAATTCCCCCGAGAAATACCTGGTCAAATAAAGTGCAACAATATTTCAATAATTCTTATTATTATACCTTACTTCATTCACCTGTGAGTGCCTAATGTGCAATGAACATTTATAGCTTATTTTGTTAATCATATTTGCAGTGTTAAATTTATTTTTATATCATTGTGGCAACACTAGACGTAGCAAATTCCTTAGTAGGCTCTTATAAAAACTAAAAGGGAGATGCACATTTAGTGTAACATAGTCATCAGTCAGACACTACCAGGTGATTCAAAACTAGTAAAAATGTAAAAACAGCTTTAGTGTAAATTAATTAATTTGTGAATTATATACCATTCCAATGTTGTGTTAAGTAACATTTGTGAACACAAAACTGCATATGGTCAACAAGCCATAAAAATACTAGGAAATGAGAGGCATGTGTCATGTACAACTGGGTAACAACGAAGAGATTATTGGTTTCTTTGGGATTTATTATTTTGATGTATTGGAGCCGTACAAGAACTTAAAATAGCTATAATTCTAACCATATGTCAGTTTTATGAAAGTTCCTCTTATGCTTTTCTGCATCTTAGATATATCTAGTCATGTCAAGGCAAACATAAAAAAAGGACAAAAGCAAAATCACTACAATGTAACCTACATTTTTAACATGCTCTTAACTTTGTAATTGAATAAAAATAAAATATTTCAAACACATTTTAGACCTCTCAGCCTTTATCACAGAGAACTGTTGAAGTAAGAGTGCAGAACATTGTGTCACTCTTTTCTTGTCCCATGTTTTGAGACCTACATTTTTTATAGTGTCCTTTGTTAAAGCAGTGTAATTATTAATTCTGATAATCACAAAGTGACAGATGAGTATTACACAGAGAAAGTTTGTTTAATCTCCAGTCCTGGAGGGGGAAAGCTCAACAGGCATGGCTTAAATGGGTCTATTCACTAACAAGTTGAGCAATGATAAATCCTCTATAAGTTTCTCTGGTAATATCAGATCTTTGCCATTTGATGGTGTAGAACACTGTAAGTTGAGTCTTCGAGGTGGTAATATCATAGCCCTGTTAAATAAAAGAGAGGTCTAATGGGCACTGGGGTTCCCTCTTGGCATCAATCATGAATAGAAGATGAATTGTTTTTAGATGTTTTAATTTACCAGATTGTAATATTAATTCTGTATATGTTTGATGATGTAGTCATACATTTCTTTATTTATACAATGTAACTATGCTTTTATACTATGATTTAATTCTGTGGGTTTATATACCTACTTTTAAATCTCTGAAGAATGTAGGATTCATAGCATTCATACAATTTGTGGTAAGTGATATATACTGGTATTAGATTACTTTCATTGTAAATGAATGCATATTACACTGCTCAAACTAGCAAAAGTCTATTGCTTAAATGGTTTTTAACATTTTGAAATGATTTATTCTCATATGCTTATTGATTTGTAGATAAACCAGTTATCGTTTTGTATGAATACTCCTTCATGAGTATGCTACTTGGGCAGCTGTGTCCAAAGTTGGATTTTCCTAACTTGGATTGTTTATATTTTTTTTTTAAATGTCAGCCTCGGGTTACATAGTTACATAGGCGAACTTGTGTTAATATGATGTTTTATCTGTCAGTCTATTGCATTGCTCATCTGCTTGTTATGTTTTGTTCAGCTTATCCATTGTATCAGCGGTCTTGCTGTAAGTCTGCTGGGTAAATGATTGGGTGGGATGCCTAACCTGTTTGGGCTTATTTCTGTACAAAAACTCACACATGCATGATAACAATATATTTATACTTACACATACTAAGGGTAACATGCACTTACAAAAACACTTACAGATTCGTGTTTACACACAGTTATACATACATTCTCATGTTAACATTCATACATTAATACATACTTCCTCTATTACCCTCTCACTCTCTCTCCCTCACTCTTATACCCCCCCTTACCTCACTGGCAGTTTTCTCTCTGACTCTCTTTCACCGTGGGTTCACATAACCTTGTGTTATGTGACCACGATGCATCCCTGCCTTCCCTTGCTGGTCCAAAATAATGCACAACCGACCAGGCCTTTGTTAACAATTTTGGACCAGGGGTCTGCCAGGTGGCCAGGCATCCTAGAGTGATGCCTCCGTTCATAATTGCAACGCCCCTACGACTATAGTAGTAACACCACTGACTCTCTTGCAAAATCTCCTTCCAACTGACTTTACTATGGTATTGTTTCTTTTCTATGTAAAGCTATTTTTTTACCCTCTTTTACCTTTGTTAGTGGTTGTTTTTTTGTTAGTTCATACATAATACAAGCTATGTGTTATTCCAAAGTGAGTCCACGTGAAAAGCTAATCTCATTTTGATGTCTAGTAGATAATAAGCATTACATTTAAAGGTGTAGTGCGTGTATATCTGCTTTTCTATCTGAGAATTGTGTCACTTACATTATGTCCTGCCTGTTTCCAGTAAGTCTACTTGTTTACAAGTAAAGCATGCCATAATTGACAAGAGTATGCTGTGCGTTTAAGGCTGTCAATACCCATGAGGAATATAAGATCTATTATTGATGATGTCCTACAAGCAATGTGCAATGGTTAATAAATGAGGCTAGGAATATGATGCAGTGCTAGTGGTATAATTATTTCTTGACATACATTTTAATGTGAAAAATTCAAACCTCTAAAAACAAAACCACATTGTGCTCATATTTTGATGGATATAATATATCAATTTTTATATATTAAGCCCTTGATGACCATGATTTTTGCCTACCTTAAAGACTAAAGATTGTTTTGCTATTTTTATTATATGTTTATAAAACCATAATTCCCCTTTTCCAAGTTTCTATATACTTTTTTTTCCAGGACAAATTGGGCTATGTTGTGAAACTATTTAAATACATATAACACAAAAATGATTAATACTATTAAGTAAGAGTTTGGTGAAATAGAAAAAAAGGTTTTTGAAATATTGCTTAAGTGTTGCAGCTGAACAATAACCCAATTTATGATCAGTGATATTGAGATTACAGTAATAATAACCCACATAAACACGTAATAACACCAGCCCCTCACCTTTGGAACCATGACCTGGCTTTCCACCATCTACTACTGTCTCAGTGGATTATATTCTGTATATTGGACACCTCTTCCAGTATTCTAGTTATAGACCCTTACACACAAGCTTATAGATATGCACTCATGCTTACAGACACCTACAAATACACACTAATAGCAACACATGCACACTCATGCTAACACACACTTACACATACACTCTAACATACATACATTTTCACTCACTCCCACTTTGACTGTCTGCTTCCTTGCTCTTACTTCCTTACACTCTTCCTCCTTAGTCTACTGCTGTCTTTAGCCCTTTCAGCTGTTATGAGCATAGACACATACTGGAAGGGAATGCTAGATCACATCAGACTTTCAAACACAGATAGTGTACAGATGCTCACACTGGTTGACTTTACACTCATGATGTCAGCATGGTGTAAATACAGGAGAGTTCCGGAAGTCTTTGGGCAAACCTGATCTCTTGTGCAGCGACATGGAGATCCTAACTGCAAACAACCCTGTATGTACTATTACATTGAAAAGATCATCTTAACACATTTTGTGGATATAATAGTATATTTGTTGTGTTTCTTAACCTAATTATGTGACATGGATCTGTTTACTAAGCAAAGTCTCAATTTAAGACACAGGGGTTGTATTCAAATAGGTCTGAATGTCTGGAGGGGACTTTGATACACAATATATCTCAGTAGACATGTTTCTGATTAGGCCCAAGCATTTAAACACTTACATCATAGCAGTGAGATAACATTTAATTAGGTTTTCTTGCACAGGGGAAAAGATTAGGAGTTTGCAGCATAAGTAATTTGTTAATAAAACTAGAATCAATAAATTACATTTGTATGCCAGCTGGCTTGTTTGTTCTAAAAACAAATTTACAGCATGTATGCTTATTGTTATTGCTAATGTTTGAAAAATGGAAAGTAGGTCTCTATAGATGTTAAGTGTTAAGTAGTATTAACGCAATAAAAATAACTGAAGACAGACGCCAAAAATTTATTAATTATAGTGAAAAAATAAATAATACCTCTAATATAGGGATGCAGCCATAACAATCAGTGTTCTTCTTCCTTAAAAGCACACTTATTATTAAACATAATTATACAAAAAATGGTGTAGCACAATCTTAGTAAAGACACCTCCCATACAAGTACATAAAGCAAAATATGAATACTTAAATTCAAATAATCTCCAGGATATATTTTACTGAAAAAAACTAAATCTTCCCCAGATCTAGGTTTTCAATCTTAAAAGAAAAAAAGGACACATTCATAAGCACCCATTACTTGCGAATGGAAGCTAGTAAAGAAATAAACAAATGAATTGTAACCTAGTATTAGGGGTACATTACCTTCAGTTGATCTGGGGTAATTATTTCTGAAAGGTAGGCAGGCAATATAACAGAAAATGGAAGTAGGGTGCTGGGTAGTATAGCAGGCAGAATAAGCAGCAAAATAGGTAGGTGTTACTCAGATCTCATCTACAGTATTGTGTATAGTGCAGCAGACAAGGTTAATACAGTGGAAATTTTAACGAGACCCACCAAAGGACCAAATTTGCTTAAAGGCAGCACTGTAAACAACCAGGTTAAAGGGCAGCGTGACAGGGATAACCAGATTGACCAAGTGGTTACGGCTTTCTGGTATGGTGGGAGCGTCAGGATCCAAGCAAGGTAAGGGAAGTGTATAAATTTAGCTGATGAGGTTGGAGTAGCTTATTTCCGATGCTCCAATCAGGTGAGAGGACATCACCTAAAACACAGCCATTTTGTCCTACGGTGAACTTCCGCCAAAAACGTGACAATTTCGGGTTATGTCATCCCACCCCGAGAAGGGGAGGCGATTGTAAGAAAAGGAGGTAGTAAGAATCTTGAAAGAAAGAGTGAGAATGAGTAAGCTAATTAATTAATGTGTGGATGAATTGTGTGAATGAGTGAGAGGAAGAATTAATTGGTGTGTGGATGAATTTTGTGAATGAATTAGAGGATTAATTAATTCATGTTTGGATGAATGATGAGAATGAATTGTGAGAATGCATTAATGAATATGTGTAAATGATTTGTGTGAATGAGTGAGAGAATGAATAATTGTGTGAAGGAATTGTGTAAATGACAGATTGGATCAGTGAGTGTATAAGTGTTTTGTGTGTATGATAGATGTATAAGTGATTTGGGGAAAGGCAAAGATGGCACAAGCAGGATGTTTTAGCTTTGGGGACCAAGATGGCACAGGCAGGGTGTTTATGGGACAGATATGGCACAGGCAGGGTGTTTATGGGACAAAGATGTCTCATGCTGGGCTGTTTGGGGACAAAGATGGCTCATGCTGGGCTTTTTGGGGACAAAGATGGCTCACCCTGCGCTGTTTGGGGACAAAGATCTCTCAGGCTGGGCTGTACTTTATGTGTGTATTCTGGGTGCTGGTCAAGTTCTTTGTGGACACCAGGGCTGGCTTTGGGGTGTGAAACCTGTGATCTATGCCTGTAATTTAGTTTTTTTTATCTATACCTTTAATGCTGAGTTTAAATGTGATTTTGAGTTGATCTATACCTAAAAAGCCGGATATGTGTGTTATTCTGTTGATTTATAGATGCTAGTGTTTCCATACACTATTTATGTATATCTGGGTTTGTATATTTTATTTAGTTGATCTATACCTGCAGTGCTGTTTCCATGAGTTGTTTATTTGATCGAAACCTTCAGTGCTGAGTTTACATGTGATCCCCAGTTGATCTATACCTGCAAAACTGGGTTTGTGTGTTAATCTGTTGGACTATACCTGCAATGCTATACACGCAGGTGTTGTTTACATGTGTTGTTTATTTGATCTATATATGAACTACAGGGAGGAAGGAAAAGAGAGGTATGGCTTAGTGAATGACAGGACAAAAGGACTTGGGGAAGAGTACGGGAGAGAGGACCTTTCAAAGTCACGGTAGAGTCAGAAGGAGGGAAGACTGCACTGTTTCTCACAGTCTTCCCCTAATCTTCATTCAGTGTGGAAAATATTTTTTTTGGTGTGGGAGCAGAGGGAGTGATTGCATGTTAGGGAGCGTGGAGGGAGTGCAAAGGAAATAATTGCCTAGGATCCAATTTTTTCAATATTTAAAGGGAAAATGTTTTTGTTAGCGTTTTTTTTTCCTATATTTAATTTATTTAAAGTACATTATTGTTACCAGTGTTTCCAGTTATATATTATTGTGCTTTTTTGCACTTGCACACGAATAATCTCTAATTAAAACTAGATTTTTCCCTTTCTTTTGTGTCGAGGGGGGCGGCAGAGAAGTAGTCCGCACAGGGCACCTGAACACTTAAGACTGGCCCTGATTGAAAGAAAAGGATTCCCTATTTAAGAACCCAAAATAGGAGTTGTGTTAGAAACTTACTGTATATTGCATCTTCTACTGACTTCAGAGGGTTCCACAGACTTGAAGGGACCACTGTTTCATTTATTATTTATATCTATTTTGTATTGCAACTGGAGGAATTGTTCATTTCACATTGAACTTGCTTTAGTAGCATTCTCTTGCAAGCACTCATAAATAATTTGCAGATTTGTGAATCTACACGTAGCTTTGTGAGTATTAGTATTAGAAATCTGAAGTCAAGCCTGGTCAGTTGCGTTAACCCTTAACTTGACTGAACACTCGACTTTTCAGTGAAATCTGTCCAGCAGTGCAGAGGCTCGACTTTGGTATTAGGTTGATTAAAAACGCAGAGAAAATCTCAAGTGTTAAAAGAGAGAGAGCTCAGAAATTTTAACATTAGCAGAGCCTCTTTCAGCATTTGTGAATTTTAGCAATCCCCACAGGTTTTAATGGGATTGAACTCACAAGAGCAACCTATAGGAAATCCCATAACTTGCTTAGGTTGCTGATGCATTACCATTGTTCCCACGGGGGTCTGAGTTTCCCTTTCAAGAATTGAAACTTTAGTAAAAGTATAATTTTGGAGTATTCTTAAGTCATCTCTACTAAATACAGCTATACTACCAGAAGTAATACATGAATGTCATGGAGTGGTATTAAAATGTGTTTTGTCATTTGGAAAAAATATATTTTTTTGAAAAAATTATATGATAATTACTCAAACGTAAAAGTTTAACATAATAATCAACTACACACAATACTTAAAGTGCTCAATTTTAATGATGATTAAGAATCTGAACAAGACAGTGAATTCACAAAGGTGATACAGATCGTTGTAACAATATCAGGAGTTGATTTTCTCAAGTCTATGAATTCCAATATCATAAAGACTTTTTCTTATCTTCCCAAATTGTTATTGCATTGTGTTCACAGCCCCTAGCGAGGAGATCTCATTACAACAGGTTAAGCTCCTTGCTCCTGAAGAATACATGGGAAATAACATAGGTTAACTGGAAATCATTTCCCAAAGAGAAAAACTCTGTTTTATAGAACATAAATGTTCTTTTTTTGGCTACTACCGTAATAGAAAAATGCTTCTTTTGTATTTTTTAATTGTTGTCAACCACTCAAGGATCACAACAAAACGAAGAAAATATTATTATATAAACATTTTGATTATGTAAAATGTATTTTTTAGCATTAACTAAAATAAAACAGGAATATGAATTATTTCTAATTGGAAATAAACAAAAGCTTCTATGTAATGGTTACTTGGCAGAAACCCAATACCTGGGATCAATACAAGACAGGGGAACTGCAATGGGCCTAGGGGTGATCTTGTTGCCATTGTTGTGAACTGACAAATTGTTCCATTGTTTGTTCTGTTAAGCTTTTGGGGCAAGGTTCCTTGCAAGAAAAGTGAGCTTTATGATTGGTTGTACATAGACTTGTGCATTCGTCTTCGGGGGACCATGAAAACGAACATGAAGAGTGCGTTTTCGTGTTCGTTCCGAAGACACGAAGAAGAGAAGACAGCGGCGGTAAAACGTAGACAAAGACACACACCACGAAGATCTTCGTGATCGTCTTCGTCTACTAATCTCCCCGGCCCCTTCCCCATCTAGCCCACCTTATCTTCGCAGCATCACGGGGGTTGACGGAAGCGGAAATCCGTAGGTTCGCCTTCAGGGGTTACAGGGCAGTGCGAGTGAGCCTATTGGTCGTCTACAGGGACCTCCACTGACATCAACCAATTGGTTGATGCCAGAGGAAGACCCTGCAGGTGACCAATAGGCTCACTCGCACGGCCTTTGTAACCCCTTAAGGTACGTAGGTTAAAGGGCCGTGCAAGCGACCAATAGGCTCACTCGCACGACCCCTTAAGGAGCAACAAGTTATGGCACCAGGATTTTAAAAGACTTTCAAAATCCTTGCGACAGAGCTGCTGCGGTACGCGTTAACCCCGTATTAACCCCTAAAAAACGGGAAAACGAAGAAAAAACGAACACGAAGAAACTCCACGAATATTCGCCCGAAGAGACGTCAGGAATGGGCAAATATTCGCGGAATGCGAAGATTTTTTTTTTTGCCGAAGACGAGCACGAAGACGAACATGAAGAGCCCCCTGGAGCCCAAGTCTAGTTGTACACATTATTATGTTTAGAACCTTCTTAACAAATGGGTATAGGTCCTTGTAGTTTGTTAGAGTGACAATGGATCCACTGATGCCAGATAATCTTTTCTACCTATAATTTACGAATGTTAAAACATGAGGTTATATTCCTTGTTATGTACTAAAGTAAATTGTTTGTGTCTCTCTTTTCCTACAAACACAACAAAATGTTGTTTTTTAAATAAAATAAACAAACACCAAAACTAAAATTTTTATAGAACTATGTACGAAAAAATTGATTTTATTATGTTTTTTTTTTCTGGTTTATAGATGTAGTATACATACAAAATACATCGAAATTTTGTTAAACTATGCTTTAGAAGTATAATCGCAACTTGTTACCTTATCACTAACCTAGCAACTCCAAAATATGAATGCTTCCATAAGTATACACTGTTCACCTGTTCTGTCTCCACATGTTCCTTACCTTTTATGTACATGTGGAAAATAATTAAAGAGTTGGCAAGTAACATGCATAAAAGATGTAATCTATTGTAAAATAATCAAGGGTGTTACCTAATAACACTAGATGGCATTAAAAGGTAAGTTGAAATCATGTTTTTCTTATACAGTTTTGCAGCCTTTGGATGCTGAGATAATTCAGAGTATATATCTGGTGGACCCTTACCTTGAGTATAAAGCTAAGGGAGTAAGTAGAGTTTTTAATTTTAGAATTTTTTTTAAACAATTGTAACCACTTCAAGCATAGTAGATGGAAGGTTTGGGGCATGGCTGAGAAAAAAAGTTCAGCTATATTTAATTTCCGTACTCTCACCCTACTCTAGAGAAGACGGAGGTGAGGGATAGGCCTAGATACTATAATAGTATCATGTGGATTAATCACATCAGAGCCTTTTTATTGAACATCTTGTAACAATGCATCCATGAATGCAATCACATGGTTCCACCAATGAAGATTTATGAAATTCTGGCATAAAGCCCTGAAACGTGAATCCTTATGTATGGTGAAAACCTATGTGGATACATTGTAGGAAGTTTCTGGGCAACATGTTGAAAATCAATTACAAGGGATTTTTTTTTTTTTTTTAAAGAGGATTAAAAGAGGTTTTTTAAAATAGCCCTTGTAATTCTGGCACCTATTTATAGATTTTAAGCCTTGACGCCAATTTTTCAGTTATGCAGATGTCCTTCTTTCAGTCATTAATCATTATTTATTATACTGAATTATACATAAATTAAATATAAATATATTTAAGTTAATAATCAAACAATTGTAACATCAGGCTGATGATAATGTATAGGTTTTTAATATATTTATATAAAAGTTGCCTTTAAAGTTCAGTATGTATCAAGGGGATCTGGACGCATTTATGGCTAGTTTAGAATAATTTAAATTAATAATGGATTTTAACCTCTTAAGGACTAAGGCTGAGTTTTCTATTTATACACTATTTAAAGACTGAATGTATTTTTTTTTGCAGTTTTGCTATCTTGTTTCAACCATACTTTCTTCCCCAATCATTTAGTTCTAATTCCATTTTTTTATTTTTTTTCTCGTAACAAATGATGGTTTATATATATATATGTGTAAACGGAAAAAAAAAGATATATAATATGTTGCCACAGTAGAGGTCCCATGTTTCACCTAAAAAAAACTATATGCCAGTACAAAAGGGAAAAAAGGAAAAATATATTAAGGTATTTGTCCTGATTTTGGAAACACTTCATCTGCCTTCTACTTTCATTTATTTTGGAAGTTACAGGGTTTAATATAAAAGATGTTCTCCACTGTTTCCAAACTAGTTTTTTTTTTTTTTTTTACATTTTTTAATGTGCTGGGAGTTAGGCTAGGTTTCCACTTGGGTTTTTGTCCTGCGTTTTTTTTCTTGATGAAAAACGCCAGGAAAATGCCAAGAAAACTGCCACTGCATTTACCTGCGTTTTGGCGTTTTTTCTGGAGTTTTTTCTGGCGTTTTAGCCTTTCTGTGGAAATTGCTTTTTTTGACCTTAGGCAGTTTTTCCAGCCTTTACAAGTTAGAAGTTTCACCCAGCTAAAAGGGATTAGGATAAATGGCAAGTATCTGCCCTCTCCTGATGTCATTTACTTGGTAGACCCTTTTGTCTCTTTTCTGTGGTTTGTAAGGCATGCTTTATTTCGAATGTCTGCTCCTCTGGGAAGATTGGCCCCAAATGATGGTGCAAATTGTTTGCTGTTGCTTTTGGCACGCAGGATCCGGTCGCGTATGTTTGTTTGTAATGGCATGTTTGTTCCAAATGGTGTAAAATTCAATATGAACCAGTCCAGGACCTTGTTTTGTGTGAAACTTTTTGTTTTCAGCCTATTTCTCGTAGGACACACAGATACTGGGTCCATCCTCTGCATTGTAACTGTGGAAAAAACGCCATAAAAAACGCCAAGGCAATAAACCCACATGGCTTTTTCATGGCGTCCCATAGACTTCTATTGGAGAAAAAACGCCAAGATTTCTTGCAAAAAACGCCAGAGTGTGAACATGCTGCGATTTTGAAAAACTGCCACAGAGCCCAAAAAAACAGAAAAACGCCAAAGAGGACTGAAAAAACGCCAAACAGAAAAACGCCAAGTGGAAATGGCATTTTGCGATTTCCTATTGAAGAACAGCTAACATCTGGCTGCAGCCGTTTTTCACTAAAAAAACGCCAGGTGGCGCTATTGGCGTTTTTAGCTAAAAAAAACAAGTGGAAATCTAGCCAAAGGCCCTAATAGCGGCTAGATAAACAAAACTGCTAAACAAAAGTATATATTTTTGACAAGCCAATGTTTTTTTACAAGGGACATTTTAACACTTTTTTTAAAAATATATTTTACTATTAATATGAATCTGTGCCAAGCATTGCAGTACAATTTTGATACTTCCATTTTTTGCAAAGACATTGCAGTATTTTAGTTGAGTTATTTCCTAGGGTATTTTTAAATACAGAAGTGACCCTTGATTTGTATTCAGCAACCCCCCCCCTCACATACAGTAATATCCCACATGCATGGGTAAGGCATGTTTTTGGACATTGCTGGGCCAAAACTGAAACATGCACATTTCAGTTTTCAAACTTGGAATTTTATCAAATCACTTTGTTGGGTCCATGTCTCATTTGCAGCACAGTAAAGGTCTCATATTTTAATTTAACCCCATAAAATTATATATTTTCAAAAGCTAGACAGCAAGGGAAGTTCATTGGGGGCATACTGGCATGTTCCATGTAGCTGTTTCCACACCAGTTCCTTTTAAAGTTGGTGACTGTTGAAAGAAGCAAATATTACATCCCCTCCTTAAGGGATGCTTTTGAGGGGACGTAATATTACATCTTCCACTCTTAAAATGGTTAATTTAAAAATAGCCTCATCATGAGACACTTAAGATTTATATGCCCTAAATGTGTTTACGTGGTTGATTGGTTAGCACAGGTTCATGTGTGCTGGGAGCTGAATCACTTACTATTAACTACTATTAACTTCTCAGAGTGTGTTGTCCCAGGCTAAGGGAGCAGAAGTTAGCGGAGGTAGTTGGTCGGACTAGCCAGATCTGTGACACTAATCTTAATCCCTCCGCCACAGTAGACGTACCGGGTACATCATCACAAAATGTCCCTTGAGAATGAATGATGTACCTCACATGTCATGGATAATAAATGTCCCCACTGCTGCAGCTGTCTGCACAGAACTTCAGGACTGATGCTGATCAGATCACTTTTGACCAAAAGGACTGATTTGATCATCTATTCTGTTTTCTGGCTGCCTGACCTCAGCTCTGATATATTGGTTACCCTGAACCTCGGCTTCCTGACTATAGCTTGTCCTAATTATCCTGCTTGTGCGCACTTAGAGTTTCATTATTTTACATTCTTAAGGATACTGTGCAATAAAGCTAGGAAATTGGATTGTTTGGAAAAGTGTAAAATATGATTGAACTTTCTCCTGGAATATTTATATGGTTTATTTTCCCAAATGGTTACACATCTTAATATAATGAAAGAATCCTTGAACATTTGAAATGCAAAATAATCCATATAAATAATCTGGTTGCTTGAATTTCTTTTCAGACTGTATCAACTGAGAATTGTGTATTTGCTTTCAACACAGGTTTATTACATACAATAAACTTTGGCATGTCCTGCTATGTGCTGTCATTGATGTGCCAAAAATGTAGCTTGGAAATGATGCTTAACCTGAGGGAAATTAAAAGTAAGCTGTCAGAACTAATACAAAATAATAATAAGAAACATGCTGTGTACTGGACGCAGACACAATAAAATAAATAGTGTATTATGTTCTGTTAAAACACTAGCAGGGGTGTTGCTATTTGATAGCAGCGGAGTCCGCTTTGGGAGTGGTTTCTGCATACACTGGACATAAATATACATACACACATGCAAGTATTAATAAACATTTATAACTTAACAAAATTTGTATTTCTTTACTTTCAGCAACCTCTGTCAAATATACAACCAAGTCTACCAAGACATCCCATTATAACCTTAAACATAAGGACTTTCCCCACACCCAGATTGTACCCACAGGATTTGCCCAGATTGCACCCACAGGATTTGCCCGGATTGCACCATAGGATTAACTCTGCATCCAGATTGCTCTCACAGTCTCAGGTCTCCTCTCAGTCGAGGCTTCTCTCAAGTCTGGCTCAGATGCACCCTTTATTAATTAATCTATACATGCATACTCTACTCTTCCAAATGCCTGTCCATAAACACATCCCTCCACACTAGACATGGGCAAATGGGCCAAATATTATTGGATTCATTTTCGACCTTTGGCCCATTTGTTTTTGGACAACAAACTTCATTCCCTGCCCATTTGTTGCCCGCATCTTCTTTCTTTGTTCGCATCTCTGTGGACATAATCCGGTAAGAAATTCCTCCAAAATGTCTGCGCTTGCAGTGATGTTCTCTCGGGGATCCTCTAATCGGGGAAGAAGACATCACTGAAAGCGCCAACTGAGGTCAATATAGTGGCTCATGCAGTGATGTGCTCTCCCCAATCCTCCAATTGGGGGAGAGGATGAAACTGCAAGCGCTGTCATTTTGCCCTCATTCTGCTCTGTTTTTGTCTGATTAGAGGGGGGGTCTGGAAATCACCAAAATTCTATAAATTAGTAATCCGTACGAACAGGGCCGGCCCAAGACATAATGCCGCCTGGGGCGAAGTTTAAAATGATGCCCGTCGCAGCCGCCGAGACTCCATTCGGGACTATGAAGTTGAGATTCAGGGCTTCAGTCCTACTAGTATAAAACAATTTCCAATAAGTATTTAACTAACTTAATTATCTTTAATTCCGGAAAGTAATACTGCTATATGTAATGGTTATATTTCATAAATAAGCATATTGTATATACCGTATTGGCCCGTATAGGTTTCTATGGTGGAGCACCGGAAGGTTATGTCAAGCCGGTACTCCACCATAGAAGCCCGGCGGAAGTTCCGGCAGCGGAGGTTGTCTACATGCATCGTGCAGACGTCGAAGGCTGCTGGAGAGGAGGATCCAGGTCCCCTGCAGCGCTGTATGTTTTGAGCCTAAGACTAGCTTAGCGCACTGACATTTTTTCCTTTCCTGGGTCACAGAGTGGCATATCTGGGGGGCAAGGTGGCATATCTATAAATAAGGTGCATTATGAATTAAGGGGGACCTTAAAATGGCTATTGGTTTTCTGTTTATATATAACATATGCTGACAAACTGTATAATAGATACCAACAATGTTAAAATACATGTATGCCTGTTCATTAGATAAAATGCTATTTTACCATTCCACTGTGTATTTTTTCTTTAAAAATAGCACCAAACTTTAAGAGTGCGGCCTATATTCGGGTGCGGCCTATATTCAAGCAAATACGCTATATATTCTTTTTATTGGAAGCATTTTGTTCTAAACGAAAATCATTCCATTATTTTGTTTAACATGAAGTTCATGGTTTAACCCCTTAAAGATGCACACTATTTCAAGCTTGAGAACACAAGTAGTTTTAGCATTTTAGGTTTGGCTTTCTCTTTTTGTACCCATAAAAATTATTGTTTTAATGCATGTAGGCATATAAAAAGAAATAAAGTATAACATACAAAATGAACTCTAACATAGCTGCAAATATCTAAAAGTCTGTTGTGCTACCCAGTTTCACAAAACTGATGAATCTGGGAGGTGTGTTTTGATTGATAGCAGAAGCCCAATAATCTCCTCGTTTTCATCTCCTATTTAAAGGCAAATCATATTTTGCTTGTACTGAATTAATCATGCACTGTAGACAAAATGGTGCATTAATTATATTTTTACATTGGTTTTGAATTCAGATAGTTGATATTACTTATCTGAAATTCTTTAAGCCTTCTATAAACTTTTCTGTGCTGATAACATTAGTCTAACTTTTAGGAGAAGCTAGTGCACAATTTATCAAAATGACACTGGTAATCTATGAAAGTATATACACAAGTGCATATTTTTTTTTGTTTTGAGAAAAAGGCAAGTAACTTACTTTTGATGTATAACATGCAATTGTACTGATCATATAATAAACTGTAGAGTAGTGACATGAGTGTTAACAGAGTAATTCAACTATTAATTTAAATATTTTAAGAATTTAATTCCACAGTTAATTACTCCAATAACTCCAATACATATCATAAACATAAGATAAGAGTATGCATCAACGTAATATTTGAAAACCATATTGTGTAAATTTTAAATGTGTGTTCACGAACTCCCACTACATTTACCAGCATCTTATTGGTTTACACCTCAGTGCTAACATGTCTCTCAGTATTTAAAATGATTGAAGGGAGACACTTTTGTTTTAGTGGGCTTAGTTACGGGTATGGCTAGCGAGAAAGAACTGTATTTGCTCGATTATAAGACAAGTTTTTTTCAGAGAAAATGCTCTGAAAAATACCCCTTGTCTTATATTCAAGGTCGTCTTATAATCAGACCTCAAATATAGGTCTGACTATAAGACTAAAATTCAGATCCCCCGCAGCGCTGCAGGGGACCTGGATCATCATCCCTGGCAGCCGGTGAACATCTGCGCGATGCACGTAGACAGCCTCCGCTGCTGCCGGCACTACCGCTGCGGCTTCTATGACAGAGCACCGGCGGGACATGACCAGTGGGTTTCCAGTTTCCTGCCTGTTTTTATCTTGCTCTCTCTAAAACACCTAAAAATTACACCCAAGAAAAAATCTAAAGCTAAAGTAGAGGACAGCCTTGCACTGGAAACATCAGCCTGCCTACAGCCATGTTCTGAACCTGAACCTGCCCCTGCATTGAGACTCCTACCTGATCCGGCACCGAGTGCCCTGACAAGCTGGCTAACTTCTCTCTGGCTTGCCTTCATATTGGCTTCCAATCTCATTTTCTATGGAGGGTATGTTCTCTTGTCCTTCCTTATTTTCAGTATTGCGGCAGTTGGCCTGAGTTTTGGTGGTTGTAGGGATGGTTGTGAGGCATGTGATGGTTGTGAGCCAGTATGACTCTCTTATTTTGTTCTCTCATTTTATTAAGGGAAGGCATTATGTAAGGCAAAGCAGATTCCAGTCCGGATTCGAACCACTTACTTCAACACCGGTAATCTCTAAATTGAAATAGCTCCAAAAAAAATATTGGAATATGGGCCAGCACATTCAAGGTAGGGCTGTTACGTCCTTGGACTGAGAACCTAGTGGTTTGTGGCTATTGTATTATTTTATCAGCCACCCGGATACTTGATGCGCTGACTAAATATCAGGCTAATAAATACCCGGCTGTCTTTGACACTAGTACCCTTGCATGGTTCCTGCTATGTCTGTGTTCCTGCATCTTGACCTAGATTGTTCTGACTGCTCCGCCTTTCATCAGCATTTGCCCTTGGCCAATTTCGTGACTATTTTACTGCTTGTTTCAGTTTATGGGTAATGATCCTGTGTCAGACCTTTGCTTGCCTATGACTGTGATTCCTGCCTTTTCTGTGTATGATTATATGTGTGAGGGAGAGTCCATGTGCAAATGGCAAATAAGAGAGTGTGAGTTTGTAAATGTTGATATAAAGTGGGGGGGAGGGGCCACTTGGCTGTACTTGTCCCCTGGGCCAAAGGTGCAAGAGCTCCCCTCTCTGAGAATTATCAAACAACATTCTGTTTACTTCCACTATAAAAAGTAAACATAGTAACTACTTGCCTGGGCAATTAGTTATCTCTTTATTGAGTGAATTGGTATTAAGGTAATTTTGTCTTCGGTTTCAGTTGTATTTTCTTCTTTAAGGTACTATTCTATTGAAGATCCTACCTATAATATTATCTATTATGATGCATATTAATAGAAGATTTTTTATTCAGTACTTTTATTTATCATGCTCAAACATTCCATACTAACATACCAAACCAACAGTAGTGGCATACCGAGATACCCCTACCACCCCAGGTTCTGAGCCACAGACCAGCTCGAAACCTACCAAACGAACCAACCATACCAACCAGACAACCATAACCAACCAAAACATCCCCATTCTACCCCCCACCTAACCAATCCAGCCCCGCCGCTGTGACCAAGCGAAGCCAAAGAGAAACTAAAAACAGGGAGGGAGGGTGGGACAAAAACAGGTAAGTGGCTCAAATTAAATGTGACAGGATCTAAAATGTCTGCCCATTTATACCTACACCAAAACCCCACCTACTAAAAACTAACACCAATCCCCAACCATTAAAACCCTAGAGCCCTCCTCCTAGATAATATCTGACCAGGGAAGCCAGTTTACATTAGATCTTTTACAACAGGTCTTGCAGCTTTGTGAAATAAGCCCAATTACTTCTAACCCATATCACCCCTAGATGAATGAGCTCTTTGAGAGGTTCAACAGGACCCTCAAGTAAGGAACTAGTACTGGTACTGATACTGGTTACTATAGACTTTAGAAATGCTGCAGTGAATAATCAATGTACAAACTAACCCATTACAATGAGCTGTATTTATAAGTGATTGGCTGAAATGCCTTAAAAAGTAGTATTAGAGTATTAGAGCCTGTATTTATACCACTTTACTCACTGAAAAATACAATCCTTCCATTCAGCTAAAGCAAAGCACATTCATCTTCCTGAAAGCATAGACACACAAAAGCAAAAACTCTGCAATAAAAGTTACAGAAGGTGAATGCAATTTAGAAACTATTGATTGAAAGTCTGTAGTTTAAAGTCTACAAGGCTGAAAAATATTCTTCTCTCATCATAGTAGGATTGTGCTTCACAAATACTTTGTTTTGTTATATGAAACATATTCAAAAAAGATTCATTTAAATGCTATAGCATAATCATAACCACAAACCTGTGCTAATTGTAGAATAATTTAAACATTTTGCCTTGCTACAGGCTATATATTAACTGTAGGGCAGATAATGGTTAGAAAAAGTGCTGAGTTGGTACATTTTTCATATCAGTGAGTAAAAGCTGTAGGGCAGTTGTGTTATGGTAATTTTATGTCTGTTGGTGTAATTGGGCCACGAGTTTATATATACATCAGATGATTTTGCAGTAGTTTCAGGTTCAACTAATCAGCTTAACTATCCATTATGAAGAAATTTGGGAACACAGGGTGTAGCCATAATCAGATGATTCGGCAACATTAATATTATATATTGTACTATCACTTACATGGTTTTATGTACCAATAAACATACATGATACATTTACTAAGGGAGTGGTTTAAGAAAATGGTTTAGTTTCATTTATTTTAATATTTTGTTGTGTTTTTTGTTATCTTGAAGAGCAGAGCAGAACCTTGGTGACCCTCTGACCACACCCAGTGAAATTTGTCATGGTTGGTTCATTTCTTTTTTTCTAACTGTCATTTTAGCAACCGAAAAGAAAAATAAATACAGTTCTATATACTATATACTGAAATTATTCCTTTAGGAACATCACCTATAGTTAACCAAACCTTGCTGTCCTTGTATTATATTGTCAGTTATAGTTATTAAACTGTGTAAAAAAAAGATTTGTTAGTTCATATTATAGCAACCTTTAAACTGGAATTTAGTGTAATCTTAAATTATTATTTAATTATTAAATACATTTAATAAATCTATTTTTTGCTCTTTTAATGTTATTAAATTATTATTATTGTTTTTGTTGTTGTTGTATTAGGTCATCATGCAGTAACTTTGACTTCACTAGTTTGTTTAAATGTTAACATGACATAGTTTGGTCTATTTGTATACCCGAGAATCTATTTCTGTGCATCATAGCAGTAATGAAAAGACCATAGCTATGTAGGGCTTAAGGAGATTAATACTGGTCTATTGCAATATGCTACTAACCCTTAACATAAAATTATACAGGAGAGAGTAAAAGCCTCAAAAGAAACTGCAGCCAATATTTATTTCATTATCAAGGTAGTCATACTGCAATGAATACATGATGTAGTGCCAGCACTGCAAACCAATTTCCTCTTGTCTATATTATAGAATATAGCAATAAATTTTAAAGTGTATGTTTTTTTATTGAGAAAACATAAAATGATCTGCAAACGTGGAATTAAATTCCTTAAATCAACTGGCGTAATGGACATTGAACTTATTAGTTAACTGTCAGTGTCTCTGAGACAAAATATGAAGCTTAAATCACAATTCCTTATAGACTAGTAAAGACTGCATTCCACATACAGAGAATTATCCATTAGAATCCATTATATTAATGAATTTCATAGCACATCTTTAATTATAATTCCTGTATAATGAACACTGCATTTGCCAAAAAGCATTAGCACGCTATGAATTGATAGCTTATATGAATGAGCCAGAATACACAATACAGTAATAAATAACACAATTAAGTAAATATATGTATTAACACAATCTCCATATATTAATATGAATATATATATTCATATTAAACTCTGCGACTCACCCTTCAGTTTAATACAGCATGACATTTTAAAGATCCACTCGTATTTGCTTTTGTAAATCAGGTTTAAGAGCTAAAAAGTTATTTTTCATATTTATAAAGTATGAAAACAATAATAAGATACATATGGCATTGATTTAATCAATGACCCATAAAACCCAAGTTTACAAATGCATTCAGCTGAGAGGAGAGAAGTTCACCACTTCCCACCAGGAAGCTGGGAATAATAAATTATCTAGCAGCCAAATTAGATATTTATCAATTTATTCCAATCTTTATCATCTCAAATTTCTGTTTTTCTATGTAACCGGGCAGTCTTGTGCTGCAAGTCTCTCATGAAAAACTTTCATTATACACAGAAGCCTCACATTTCCAATCCTAGCGGAGTGTTGAACAAGGAAGAACCAAAAAAGTTTAGATAAAAGGTACAGTTAGCTCTAGAAATATTTCAACATTGACACAATTTTCATTATTTTGGAATGGAGTTGAAATTAAAGAACCATGATGCAACTGAAAGTGCAGACTTTCAGCTTTAATTCAAAGGGTTGAACAAAAATATTGTATGAAACATTTAAGAATTGCAACCGTTTTCAAACACAGTCCCCTTATTTCAGGGACTCAAATGTAATTGGACAGATCAACACAATCATAAATAAAATGTTAATTTTTAATACTTTGTCCAGAGTTATTTGCAGGCAATGACTGTTTGAAGTCTGGAATGCATGGACATCACCAAACTCTTGGTTTCCTCCTTTGCGATGCTTTGCTAGGCCTTTACTGTAGCTGTCTTTAGTTGTTGTTTGTTTCTACCTTAAGTGTGTCTTCAGCAAGTGAAATGCATGCTCCATTGGGTTGAGATCCAGTGATTGACTCGGCCATTCCAGAATATTCCATATTTTTGCCTTTAAAAACTAATGGGTCGCTTTCGCAGTATGTTTTAGGTAATTGTCCATCTGTGATGTCAATTTTATACTGAATTAGGCTTTATCTGAGCAGACAATATGGCCCTATACAGAATTCATCTATCTGCGTCTGTCTTTGTGGCATTGGAAGTGGCAATGGAAGCCATGCATGCTCATGCCATCACACTGCCTCCACCATGTTTTACAGATGATATGGTATACTTCAGATCATGAGCCATTTCAAGCCTTCTCTATACTTTTTTCTTCCCATCCTTCTGGCACAAGTTGATCTTATATTCATCTGTCTGTAACGGCACGGAAAAGTAGGACCCCAAACAGCAGGGTGTACCAGGTGAAACAGGAACGGAGCGACAGCAAGTCGTGTCAAATAGTGTCAATAGTTGAACATTTTCCCATCCCTATGAATTCATAGGGGTGCAAATAATTGTGCCATACGATCCATGAGAGCAGAGTATTGTTGTGTATTGTTTGAAGAAAATATCAAAATGTTAAACAATAAAGATAATTTTCCTAGGTTTTTTGCTCATATTTACCAAGGTTACCAATTTTAGTGGAGGGCAGCGTATATATGCATCTGGATACCTCAATTCTAGATGTATATGGCTATTTGCCTCTGAGATCTCAGTTAAGTGTCCTCAGGGACTCCCCAGTGGGCAGTAGTCTAGGGTTTGAGTCTCAGCACAGGATGTGGCAATTTACCTAGGTCCATCGCTTTGTACTAGCCATCTGTTTTACCCCATGAAATGCAATTAGCACCTCCTGCACAGCTTTCACCACAAAGAGACTTTGTAGGACTTTGTGGACTATAGAAAACACAAACCTCTATATTGTATATTTCAGAGAGTGCAAACACAGAGACAATTTATGTTACACATATAATATATAAGATTACACATACACAAAATGTTCTGTCATCCATCTACATAGCCAACCTGTCTTTCAATCCAATACTACCTGGTATAATTTACAATAAGCAATATTTGTAATCTAAAAAACATTGACTAAAAGTTAAAAAAATATATACTACACACTTAAGTAAGGGATTTGTGTTCATTATTCTTTCCTGTTTTGTAAACTCATATTTCTATAAAAAATAGCTATGTCTACTTTTGCTTTGGCAAGGGAACATCAATGCTTACCCAGACGTACACATGCAAATATTACACATACATATCCATGCTCACACACAAACATATACACATACACATTCATGCTAACACACACTTACACATTCATGCATACATTCATATACACATCTATGTTTACACACACTTACACATTCATGCTGACACACAAACACTTATACATGCACTTTTTACTTTAACATACATGTTGTCATAAAACATACACACTCCCTCCCTTTCTCTCTTACTCACTTTTTCCCTACTGCGTTCACCCCTTTACCTTACCGCATCTTTCTCTCTTGCTGCTCACACATCTACCCCTGCCTCGTGTGCATTTGACAGCTTCTTTTTCTGTCAAATAATCCAATCAGTTTAGCCAGGGTTTGGTCCATAAAGCAGGTAGCCTAAGAGGGCTTCCCACTATATGGCAAGTACAAGTCCTCGCAAAGCTGTCATTGATACATGACCAAGATGTTAATATTTTTTCACAATAAATGTAAGAACTGATTTGTGGAAAGTCCAGTGGGTTCTTAAATTTCTTAATTTTGCATAATGTTACTAATGATTTGGATCTCACCATTACCTTTGGAGATGATTGCCACCATTTCATTATGTGTGTGTATATATATATATATATATATATATATATATATATATATATATATATATATATATATATATATGTGTGTGTGTATGTATATATATATATATATATATATATATATATATATATATATATATATATATGATCCAGAAAGGAGAGTGCAATACTCAAAATTAAATACACTTATTTAAACATGTTCTTGCTTCTGTACACGATAAAAATTCCTTTTCATTCAAACCAAAAAAGAATCATTTAAAAAATCTGTTGAACAGAACACATCTTTAAAACATGTTCCGTCATCCATCTACATTACCAACCTGTCTTCCAATCCAATACTGCCTAGTATAATTTACAATAAGCAATATTTGTAATCTAAAAAACATGAATACATTGACTTAAAGTTAAAAGAAAAATACTACACAGTTTAGTAAGGGATTTGTCTTCATTATCCTTTCCTGTTTTGTCAACTCTCATTTGTATAAAATGTGCACGTTAACCAAAATGCCTCTTGCAGAAATCTCAGTCTGATGTAATTATTGAGAATTATTGAGAAGGTTAATGTGTATGTTATCTATGGAATGTAAACTACTTATCACAGCAGTCATGTTCTACCTTAATTAAGTAGAAGTATATATTATATCAAAGTATTCGTTTCACATCTTAACCAAAACAGGAATCATTCAGCATACCAATGGGATATATTCACTAAACTGCGAGTTGGCTAAACATACAAGTTTGTTGTGGCAAACTCGCACAGGTTAGGTAACAGGTGCCACTTATTTACTAAAGCCAACTTGGATTTTATAGCAAGACAGGAGGCTTCATATTTTGCATAAACCCTCTTTGCTGCTAACCTCCAGCAGCAAAACAGTTAACAAAAAATACAAGAAACAACCAATCAGAAAAGAAATAACGGTCTATATAAGTCTCCACATCTGGTCACTCCTCCTCTTTCTTTGCTGCTTAGCCTCCAGGTGAGAACCTTCCATTTTATTCTACACAATCTGGTTTACTCGGAATTGGGTATTTTTGTCTTTTGCCTGGCTTGTGTGTCCCCATCCTGGATTATCTTTATTTATTTCGTCTACCATTGTTTTTTCATATCGTTATTATATTTTCTCTTTGGTTTTATTTTCTTACATTGCCATTACATATCATCTAGAATTGATATGTTTTTATTATTTTTCTTTTTTTTTTTTTTTCTTTTTTTTTTTTTTTTTTTTTTTCATTTGACACAAAAGAAGAATAAACAAACAGAAAAAAAGAAAAAATGACTAAAAATACAATTGACATCTAGATCAATACAGTACAACATTTTAGGCAAAGAAAGTCCAAAGTTGCTGATACAGTACGTATTGTAGATTCACTAGAGAAAAAAAAAAAAAAAAAAAAAAAAAAAAAAAAATTAAACGTACAAACAAGTCTGGTTGGAGATGAAAACGTGGAGGGAGCTAATAAAATTAAACTTATATTTTAAAGAAAGGTAGGTCTGATTACTGATCATCGAGTGCCTGGAATAGATGGAAACGTTATTTAAGAATGAGAAACGTATAGGAAAACTGATGATAGTAAGCTGACTTTAATGAGAGAGAAAAAAAAAAAAAAAATCTAAGTGCTGATCATCTGGTGTCCAGAATTGATGGAAACATTATTTGAAGGCATTTATCCCAAATTATGGTTTTTTTAAAGTTAGATGAATAAAGTCGTGAAACTTCCCTTTCCATCGTAAGTTGGAATTTCATTTGGTTTTCCACCTGAGCCCAGTTAAATTCAGTATCTTGTTTCCATTGTTTCGCTATTATTCTTTTAACTGATAAGCAGAGGTGTATTGATAAATTAAGCTGAACAGCGGACAAAGTCGGCCAGCCTAAGTGTAACAAGAGTGAAGCGGGGGAGTTAGGTAATACTATATTAGCCTCTCTTTTTAAACAGTCAAGGGTCTTTCGCCAGAGTTTAATAACTTTTGGACAGGACCACCAAATATGAAGGTAGGATCCCTCCATCGCTCCACACCTCCAACAAAATCTAGATGTAGTATGGTAAATATCCGCGACCCTGGTTGGAACCATATACCATCTATATACGACCTTAAACTGTGTCTCCATTAGGGATAGATCATGTATCCTGGATGTCAATCTTCTAAACGCACTTACCCAATACTCAATTGGAAGTGCGCAATGGAGATCTTTTTCCCATCTAACGATATATGAGTTTATTGGGTTCTCTCCTTCTCTGGATCTTATTGCTTCCACACATTTAGAATATAATTTTATCGGGTGTTTAAGGTTAAATATAAGTGACAATTTATAAAGGTCCTCTCTCTGAATAGATAGAACATGTTTGTTAATAAAATTTTTGATTCGCAAATAAGTAAATATGGAGATTTTCGCCGGCTGATATTTCTCATTAAGATTATGAAAAGATATTATTTGACCCTGCGAAACCAGGTCTCCTATCTTTTGCATCCCAGCGACTCTCAGCTGATGTAGAGAGATATCTTCAATGGATGCTTCCAATATTCTTATATCTAGTGATTCTAACAATTTGTTTTTAATTCCCAATCTTTTTTTAATACTCATCCATTCTGTTAAAATATTTTCCAAAATGATATTTTTACCTTTAATTTGCGATTTAATTGTTCTATCTTTCGTGGACCAAATTAGTTGGTTTATCTTGTTACAATCTAAGGCTTTTTGTTCTATTTTATACCAGATTTCCTCTTTAGAAAAATTCTGGTATGTTCTACATATGTGAAATAGTATACTGGCTTCGTAGTATATTTTTATCATGGGAAGTCCCATCCCGCCATCTCTAGTACGTAGACCCAGAAGACTAGCCTTAACTCTCGGAGTTTTGCCTCTCCACACAAAATTATTAAAACTTACTTGGATCATTGTAAGCCAACTTTGTGGAAATTTTAAGGGGAGCATGCGAAATAAGTATATCCATTTTGGCAATAAATATGATCTAATAGCATTCGCTCTACCCCACCAGGATAATTCCACCTTCTTCCAGTCTTTTAATAGTTGATTCGAGAGTCTTAAGAGGCGGAGAAAATTCTTCTCAACTATTTCTTCTATTTTTCCAGGTATGCATATCCCTAAATATTCAAATTCATTAATTCTGCTTGTTATTGAGAAGCTTTCGTAAAGAGTCTTCAAAGTTACGTCATCTATGTTTTTAGCCTGAAAAATCGTTTTATCTAGGTTTAACTCTACTAAATGCGTCCACTTCTTGAAGAAAATAACTCATAGAGTTTAACGGGTTGGATAAAGAAACGACAACATCATCTGCGTACAGCATAATCTTATAATCTTGATCATTAATCTTAAAGCCTGAAATATGACCATTATTTCTAACTCTATTGGCGAATGGCTCCAGAGAAAGAATGTAGAGTATAGGTGAGAGAGGGCAACCCTGACGGGTGCCGTTCTCGAGATCAAACCAGTTTGAACACAACCCTGGTCCCACAACTCGGGCACTGGGGTTAGTATATAGGGCTGAAATAGCATTGTATATCCATCCCGTTAACCCAAATGATCTCAAAGATACTTTTAGGTACTCCCAACTGACCCTGTCGAACGCCTTCTCAGCGTCTAATGAGAGGGTCAGTAGGGGGAACCTTGTCTTTTCTGCAAAATCCAGAGCATCTATTAATCTTCTAACGTTATTTGAAGAATCTCGAGTGGGGACAAAGCCCACCTGATCGGGATGAATTAAAGTGTTTAAAGTTGGTTTTAATCTATTCGCCAAAATTGCCGAGAACAATTTAATGTCAACATTAATTAAAGAGATGGGTCGGTAACTTTTCAAATCCTCCGACTTTTTGTCTTTTTTTAATATAGGTAAAATATTAGCTTGTAATAATTCTTTAGGGCACAATCCTGTCAATGCTATTTCTTCATAGACACCCATTAGTTCATTGATTATATCGGCCTTAAAGGTTTTATAAAATAAATTGGTGAATCCATCTGGGCCGGGCGCTTTCTGTTTGACTAGCTTATCTAGTACTTTGCTTAGTTCTACTTTCTCTATAGGTTTGTTTAACAGATCGCGTGTTGACTCTGGTATAGCTGGTAAATTTGCCGATTTTAAATATTGCTCAATATCCTCCTCTTTTGCACTCTTAGGGATACTATATAATGTTCGGTAAAAGGCTCTAAAGCTCTCTGATATATCTTCGGGGTTCCTATAAACATTGTTCTTTATCACAATCTTTGTTATTCTTTCTTTGGCCCTTTTCTTTTTCAATAAGTTACTCATTAATTTATCTGCTCTATTACCTTTCTTATAGAATTTCAATCTTAATTTTTCCATATAATATTTTGTCTTCTCTATTTCTTTTTGATTTATTTTTTCCCTAAGGAACTGCAATTCTTTTTTATGTTCTTCCGTAGGGTCTAGTTTGGTTTTTTTTGCTACTTTATAGTAGGCCAAATATAACTCATTCATCGGTAAGTTGTTTGATGATCTCATTTGTTTTTTAATTTTAATCATGAGACCCCTCACATATGCCTTGTAGGCACACCATCTTATAGACTGAGACGTTTGATCTATTTTATTTTCATTAAAAAACAAATTAGTCATCTTTGAAATATAATGTCTATTTTCCTCAGAATACAAGATGGTGTCATCCAAACGCCAAGTAGTGCACGGAGGAGGGACCCATTTTTCCTTTAACTCAAAGAGGATAATACTGTGGTCTGACCAACAGTTCTCCCGCAGCAAGATATTTGATAATACATTAAGAGATTTTTGATCGCCAAAAATATAATCAATCCTAGAAAACGAATTGTGGACTTTTGTGTTTTTATTATTTTTCACTGGTATTATTTTACGATTTTGCCTCATTGGTTTTATTTCCTTTCTGACATCATTGCCTTATTGGTTTTATTTCTTGTCTAAATGCAACATTGCCTTTGAGTTCTTTATTTCTGTCTGTACCTGGCCTTGGCCTTTTTGCTTACCTGTCCATTTAGCTCTGCTCCTTGTTCCCTTCTCCTACCATGTGGTGCGTTACCCTCATTGGTTCTTTCTCTCCCTCACGCGCCCGGCTTTTTTCGGCAGCGTGGTGCGGCCCATTCTCCTTTTATCCCTCCACGTGTGCTGTCGGTTATCCAGGCTGTCCCGCGTGTTTGTTCCTGTCGCGCGTTTTTTTCTTTTCATTCCGCGGCACGCCTGCCGTTTTTTTCTGGCAGTGCTGTCGCCTTCTCTTGTGCGCGGTTCTCTACAGTTTCCTTGCAGTCACGGGCGCTTTAGCTCCGTTAGGTACGCCCGCCGCCATTTTCCGCGCTGTGCACCATTTTCTCTTTTAGCCCACCGGGGCTGGTCTGCTGCCTTGTGCGTTACCACGTGCACACATTAGCATATTGCTATATATGCTAATGTGTGCCTCCATGGTGGAGGCAGTGTGATATATAGTTCCCCTTTATTTTATTTTACACAACCTTTCCTTATAAAAAAAGTCTATACTGCACTTATTAGGGGTGAACCTCCTCAATTTAACCCTTCCCTGGCTTGCCTTGCCTTGGGCACAGAGGTCCTTATTACAGTTTGAACTTCTATTACCTGGGATGATCCCCCTTCTGTTTATAGGTGTGGGGGTTTTAACTCCTACACGGCCTCGGGTTCATTTCCAACTGGTGTTGGTTTTTCTCCTTACTGCTTGGGATAACCCCTCTGCTGTCTATATACGTCTGGTGCCTGTTGCTGTGCTTTAAGGGTGACCCCCTGATCTAGCACTATTTTATACTGTGGGTGACCCCCCCCACTTTTTCAATATAGGTGGTTGCACAGCCTGTAATATAGTGAGTGACGCTCACATTGCTCACATACAGACGCCTGCTTTACGCTTTCAGGGTAAACTAACTTTTAACTAACTTCAGGTGCACCACCATAGAAACCCTGGCAGAAGTGCCGGCAGTTGCGTGTAGACAATCTCCACTTCAGGCAGGTTCTCCTTCAGACGTCCACTGGCCGGCCCTGCTAGACACCAGGGAGTCTGGGGTTGCATTGGTATGTCTGGGGGGGGGGCATATCAGGGGAGCAGAGAGGAATATCTATAAGTAAGGTGCATTATGAATTAAGGGGGGGCCTTAAAATGGCTATTGGTTTTCCAAATTTCTGTTTATATATAACATATGTTGACTAACTGCATAATAGATACCAAAAATGTTAAAATACATGAATTCCTGTGTATTAGGTAAAATATTGTTTTACCATTCCACTAATGTGTATTTTTCTTTAAAATAGCACCAAACGTTTAGGGTGCGGCCTTCAATCGTGGAGCCAATACGGTATATATCAGAAGTAGCCAGAGCTTGCTTGGAAATACAGCTTGAATGTTCTACTAATTTAAAAGTAATGGCACAATCATTACAGGGTTACCACTTTAGGAATTATATGTATTTTACCAGAAGTATCTACATTTGAAATCATACTGATTTATGGGTAAATAAATGGTTATGATGTAGTAATGATATGTGTACGAGTACTTAATGCCAATGGCAGGGAAAGAAGAAACATTAGTTGCTATGAGAGCATTAGGAATACTTGTCAGGAGTACACAATTGTTGTTTTATAAACTGATTTTGTTTATTTAACAGTTATGTCAGAACCTGAACAGCTTTATCGGAATGTTTTCATTTTGTATCAAAAAAAAAAATTTCCTGACCAAGCTAAAACTAGCAACCCCTTGAAAAAGGAGAACCGAAACGGCCTAGGGGAAGTGGAGGTCATATTTATCTAATGGGTAAGCACTAGAGCACTTTATGGACATATCTCTGATCGATAATGATTATTGGATTATCCGTGTATGTTTGTGATTTTGCAAAGGTACAATATGCTATAATGGATATAGGTGCACTCCATAGTGAGTAATTGATGTGATGGCACCTTATTCTTATTTATTTATTTCATTGTCCATATGCACATAAGTCACTTTATATATATGTTATTATAGTTCCTCCACATGCTCAGATCTGTTTTCAAGAGACCTTTTCTGTCCAACTTTTGAAATGCTGTATGTGTTTTTATATTTTTTGTATAATAAAGTAATATATATTTTATAATAGAAGGGCTTGTTTAGAACTCTTTTTCTTTTGGTATACAATTTATCATGAGTTTCCCTATACTCAAGATGTGATCCTTATACACACCAAGACATTTATGTAATGACGTGTGTGTATGAGAGGTGTTGTAGGATTCTTTTGTATTACAAGCTAAAACTATGTATCATTCATGTTATAATCTGAGCTCATGTTCAGATACATTTCAGACCGTGTTAACATCTAATGATTTTTATTTCTTTATTCTTAAAATACATTCACATTAGGTATAAGTGAAACATGAGTGACAGCAACATGTGTTGGAATGATGTGACAGACTAGAAAAGACTTTATGGAAGATAATGTAATAGTCAAATAAATAGATAGCCCCTTACCGAAAATGGTAATCTCTTCAACCTGAACGATATAGAAAAATGGTATAAAAACTCATTAGAGGACATGGAGACCACCTCTACCATCTACCCCTGTATGTCTACTCTCCAAGCCATCATTTCAGCAAGAAGAACCTACAGCACTCAAGTTCCATCATCCTGTTGCTATCAGCTGTCATTGATTGGGGCTGTATGTATACAAATGCTTTGTATAATAAATTAACCTAGTTAAAAAGTATTTGACAACTATGGTTTCAAATGATATTTGGTCACAGAGAAAGTAAAATATTTGTGCAAAACAGTCACTCTTCTTCCTGATGGAGCTGGTTAGAATTAAGTTAACCTCTTATCAGAATCCCTTGCTCAGGGGGATGTGGGGCTCAGATCACATCTATGTTTCCCCTGCTTAACTTGTTTGAAAAAACTCTGCTCTGTTGTATGGTGTCAATAGCAATTACAATAAAAATAAATATTTAAAAATGTCTCTGCTTTTAAGCCTGGCAGGTGGTGGTGGGGGGTCTATCCAAACAGGAGGTGCCAGGAGGGTTGACAAAGAAAATCACTGCCCGTCCACCAATGTCAAATGATACCTGCATCTCCAGCCAAAGGGAAAAAAGCCAACAAATTACCAGACCTCCCAAGGGTTTTATTTTAGGTTCAACCCTACTAACTATAAAATGTGAGCATGAACTGACCAGACTAAAAATTTCTCCTTTCCTTTTTTATTTTGTTCTTTGACGAAGAAAGCCTGAAATTAATGCCATGCAGCAGACTGTCTTGACCACTTCAAATGACCATTGACTGGTCAACTGACAAATGACAATAGGCAACATAAGAACCTTCTGCACTTCTAATTCTTACTTAATTCAAAGCTCAAACCTTAGTTAGTTCTTTGGAATGGTTTATGTCCAGAATAACATTATACATGCATATTTCGTCTTATACCCAGCTACTCTGAAGTGGTGAGAAGATATTTATTGTACTGACCACCAACTCATGAAAGTAGTATTTTCTCACATTACTAAATCACTACGTCTCTAGTTTGATTTCTCTTTCTTTTAGCTATTTCATGTTCTAGTAATGCAACGCCGCTAAAGTCATATTTAAGGCTGGTTGGTGGTTGATATGTCCATGACGACATTGAGATACCTACCCTATGAATATATCCATTTACATATTACGAAGCACAATCCAGTAAACCTTCATGGATTAAGTGCAATCTATTGTATATTTCAGTTCCTACTAGCAGTCACATTTTCAAAAAAGTGTACAACTTTCAAGGATGTAGTTAAAGAAGTGGTGTATTGTCTGTTTTGTGTCTCAACACAGACACACTGCATAAAACACTAATAAAATATAGATTCTTAATTCTTTAAACATTTTCTGCTAAAGTAAGGTATCACTGATCATTGCTCTAACAAGAATTTATTTCTGTTTTTGTCAGATTATTCCATTAAGATTATCAAATATGTAGTACATCACAATCTTTAATTCATACATATACAAATTGGAATACTTTAGACTGTTTATTGTTTGGGCAGTGGCTTTAGAATTTTAAAATAGATTGATGCTTCTATTATAGGAGATGTTTATCATGTGAAATCAATCGCCTATGAAATAAAATTAAATCTTCTGAGAAAGGATATAATATATTATATTAACATGTAATCTATATTTTTAAAAACATTTGACTGCAGATAAGAATCATTCAGCCAATCTACTTTGCTATTTTCCCTGATGCAAACGGGAAAAGTAATTGGGCTAGCTTTAGGTTCAGTATAGCATTACGTCTATTCCATGCATGTTTTAATTCAGCTGTATTAGCTCCTCAACCCCTCTGTTTTTATCTTTATCCACTCCAGTCACACCACCACTCCAGTCACACCCCCACTCCATTCCCTCAGGCTGTTTCCCAATGTGCTAAAGCATATATGACATGTCTAAAATTGTAATTTAAGAACACACGGTGGCCTCCTCTGAGAGTCTGAGGTCTCCTCTCAGTCAGGGCTCGTCTTAGTCTCATTCTGGGTCATAGGCAAGCTTCATTCATTCTATATCTATAGCCCCAAAACAGTAATGGGTAGACAATGAATAGACTGCCAGAATACACACATATGTCTGCCAATAAAACACACATGCCTGCCCATACAAACATACATAAAAAGCAAATTTACAATTGTCCGTACCCAACGTGGGTGGTACTCACCGTCCCTGTGACCCCGGGTTCCTCATCGTGCCGCGGGAACACTGCGTGGCAACACACTAGATGGCATCTTCAGACTCGTGCAGTTCGTGCAGCCTACTCGGGGGGCAGAGGCTCAGAAGGGGGCAGGATGGCTGGCCACGTCACAGAAGGGGGAAATGCTTCCCCCCTCTCTGCCTATACTAAGGAACAAAAGAGGGAGGGGCTGGCATCCAAGTGGAAGGCTCCCACTCACAAACAGACTATTTAAAGCCCTCCTCTATCCACTCTCATTGCTTGAATGTTCTACAAGCTACTGAGAGTTCTCCCTGAGTGCTCTCATGTTTACCCCTTCTCCTTTGCATCTCATATTGGATTCCCAGGCTTTTGATCTTTGGCTAGACTCTCATGCTTGTCATGCTTGACCTTGGCTTGTCCATTACTCTTCAATTGTCTGCTGCCTGCCTCAACTCTTTTTGGCTACGATATTTGCCTTATCCCTTGCTGTACAGTATCGTTGGTGAATACCATCTCCCAGCCTAGTGCTCCCAACTTGAACCCTTACAACTTGCTTTTACATATAAACATTCTGGCTTACACTTCCCCTTGCATCCACACACTTGCTTGCCCCTAGACTTACTTGCCCTAACATACAAACACTTTCAAAATACAACACACACTTTCTCTTGTAGCTCGTTATCCCTCCCCTTTCTCATTATATATCCCTTTTCTCCCCATCTCTCCCCTTTCTCATTACCCTCTTTATCTCCCCACTTCCCTTTTGATCTTCCTATCTCTCATATTTTCTTCTATTTCTCTTTATTTTATCTCATCTCTTCCATTTCTCGTTCTCTTTTCTTTATATCTGTTCCTTTTTCTTCCTTCCTCTTGAAATTCTCTTTATTTCTCCCTTTCTCCTTATCCCTCCTCCTCTTTCTCTCTTGTTTCTACCTCTCCTCTTTTCCTTCATCTCTCCCCTCTCTTTGATGACGCGTGCATGGCACACCTGCAGAGGTGTGGCATGCCCACGCCAGTTGCACAGCACTATGCGAGCTGTCGAGCCACGCCCACAGCATGCGCACAGTGTTATGCGAGTGTTACGCAAGTAAATGAGCGAGTTGAGACGCGCGCTCACCCTTGAACGTGCGTTTTGATGTGGCACTCCCGCGATGCTCGCGTTTGTAGCACACGCTGACACTGCACGCCTTTACCTCTCCCTTCTCTCTCTCAGTGCACCATTTCTTTTTATCTCTCCCCATTCTACCAATCTCTCATTATGTCACCTCATCCTTTTTATCTTTCTCTTTTCTTTCTCTATCTCTCCTTTATATCCATCTCTCACATTTCTCTATCTCTCCCTCTTTTTCCCCTTTCTCCTCCTAATGATATCTTTCCTTTCTTCCTATCTCCCATATTTCTTGTTATCTCTCCGTTTTTCATTATCCCTCTTCGTGGTGGGAGCACAAGGCATCTGTCTCACTCCTCTATCACAGTTTGCAAGGATCTACTGCTATACAACGCGATATGCTGTCACATTCCTGCACTCTGCATCAATCACCGGCACTGCAAGGGAGCAGTGAGACATCACAGTCCTCCTCTGCTGGAGGAGCAGGTCCAGCCGCCAGCTAACCAGTCTGCCTCATAGAACGGGCCACTAGCTAAATAGATAAATATGATTTCTGTTTAAACTAAAAGCATTGATAAATTAACTACAACAAAATACTAGTGATATGATAATAAAATACATTTGGATAATTTGATAACATTGTATAACAATAAGATTTTTATTTGTTTCTATTGAGATTACTATTCCGAAGATGAAAACATAAATTAGTAGATATATCACTAATTAAAATGAAAAAGCCTCATATCATTTTCATACTTGTAGCACTTGATCACTTGATGATATGATAGTCATAAGATACATTTTAAGTCTGAAGCAAATCTTTTTTGTATGACAAGTAGAAATATCACTTTAGACAAAATAACTAGTTGTTGACGTTAGAAAACTGGGTTTGGTATAAGTATTCATCATTTACACCAAAATTGCAAAAGCAATTGAAAACAACATCTATTTTATTTGATCGGATCATTTTGAGTGACGGCAAATCTACTACATGACCTTTGGAGCTTGACAGAAAATATTATGAAATGAATCAACTTTTGATATTTGCAGGTGATATTTCCTCTGCTTTGCAGTTCCTTCCTTTGCTTTTCAGGCCGTCATTATATTCCTACAAAATTCAGAAAATCTGCAACCGTAAACTGTTTATTAATGTATATATACATATCAATTAGTGGTTTTAAAAATTACGCTATTTTTGCACAGAGACCTGTTTAAGTTTCAACATTTTCAGATCACAAATTTTGATTTATTGGACTTGTGAATTCAGATTTGTACGCATTTATGAAAACAAAGCCCACATTTATTCACACTCTAACGCACCTTCACTCCCTCTCTTACACTCTCATTCTTGTTCATCCTCTCTCTCAAGTTTTCTAAATGTTTTCCTACCTTCTCTGCCATCCACTTTTGCTTCTGCATTTTCTTCATCTTCTATCTTTTATCTTGTCCTTTCTCTTCTCTCTTCAATCTGCTATCTTCAATCTGCTATTTTGTTCAGATCTCCCTGGACATAACCCGATGGGAACCTGTGCCAAAATCGGGGAGAGGACATCACCAAGAGCGCTGCCATTTTGCCCTAACTTGAACTCATGGCAATTGTAGGATTGGGTGGGGAAGGAGAGCGTCACTGGGAATGCTGCCATTTTTGAAAACTGTTGCTAAGTTTATTATCTACTATTTTTCTTAATTTCTCCTAATTTTTGTGTCACAACCCCATTTAAGCTATAGTTTACACATGTATATGTTTTCATAAAACGCATCATTTTGCAATTGTCAGGCCCCATTCAGGCTGCGGAGCTGCTTATCTCTAGTTTCCCTGCCTCGCTACAGTTCCCCTGTCTCGCTGCAGTTCCCCTGTCTCACTGTAATACATTCCTGGATTTCCTTATGCTCTGTCCTGTACTTCTGATATTTTGTTTCAGTCCTGCTCTTAGCTTTAGCTTTTGTTTCCTTTATACGGCGTGCCCCACATGTTTGTTATGTTTGTCTCAGTCAGCAGTCTGCAGGTATGTCCTTCTAGGTTCTGTGTTTAGATTCAATGTGTAGTTTCATCTTATTAGTAATCCAGTAGGCAGGGTTTAGCGCTAGGACCCATCATATATTGGAGTACTTTGGTTTAGTGGTGGGCTAAGCATTTTATGGCCATAAGATGTGACTGAATCTCCAATTGTTATCATATAGTCCTAGGCTAGTTCCTGTATCTTTGTCACAAGAAACATAAAGGTGTAAGGGTGCATGCCCCAATACACAACCTTAGTGTATATCTATTTATATATAATTGCATGTAATGTGGTTTAGACCTCTCTTTTAGCCCTGTAAATTGAGACACAGAGAGATCATAGTGTAACCCATAAATGCAGTGTTGATATTAATGGGGTATAGAATAAACTCACATGAAATAGAGCTGTGAACAGGCTCTATATAAACAACTCAGAGTGCCCACTTAGGGTGTATATGAAAGGATTCCTTCCTTCTGAACCCACTCCAGGCAATGAAAGATCCACACAGCTCTTTTCCTTCAGGATTCTTTTATTAATACAAACATTATTATTATTTTTTAAAATAAGGAGAAGTAGGTATAAAAACCTATATTTCCCCAAATATAAAAGTACAGTGTACGTCCATTTTGACTTTGTCTTTTTCAAGTGTATTGTCCTTATCCTTAGATTCCATATTTATAATGTGCCTGACGTCCGGTTTCTGATGTACCACTTCCGGTGCGCGTCCGTGTCACTTCCGGTGTGCGTCCATGTCACTTCCGGTGTGCGTCCGCGTCACATCCTGGTGCATTCTGGTCCCTTCCGATCGGCTGTATTTTGAACTTAGTCCAATATGGGCATCACTTATTATAAAGGCTCTTATAGAAGACAGAATCCGGTAGCCATTTTGGAAAAGGGCTCTTAATGTTTCTGCCGACCACTTTCACCGACCATTTCTGCTTTCACATCTTCTTGTTCTTCATCAACTTTATTCTATCTTCTCTCTTTTATCTCCTCCCTTTTATCTTCTAACTTTTATCTTCGTCTGCATTTTTGCAGACATAACTAGGTGCAAGCTTCTACCAAAATGGCAGCATTTCTGGTAACATCCTCTCGCCCAATCCTCCAATCAAGTGTGAGAGCGTCACTGAAAATGGAGCTTTCTGTGACATCTTCTCATCTGATTTAGAGGATCTGACATAACCTAGCGTGAACTTCTGCCTACACGGAGGTGCCCTAAGGTGAACTTCTTCCAAAATCGATGCGCTTTTGGTGATGTCCTCTCACCCAATTGGAGCATTAGACAAGAGGACGTCTCTGGAAGCACCACCATTTTGGCTGAAATTCGAGCCAGTTTATGTCCACAATAAGGTGAGAGGACATCACCCAAGCATCCCCATTTTGTCCTAAGGTGAACATACCCCAAAACTACAGTTCTTTGGGTGGAGAGAAGATGGAGAGAAGAGGGAGAGCAGATGAAGGAGAGAAGATGAAAGAGAGAAGAAGCAGAAGCAGCCGGCAGAAGTGGTCACCAGAGAAGGTAGAGAAACATTTCTAAAGCGTGATAGAGTGTTGTAACGGGTTCACCAAGAGAGCTGAAGTAACTCCCAGAGATCACCCAGATGTATCCTCCTGTTGTCCCCGAAATCACCTCCAGCACCAGTCAGCATGCATACCTTGGAACCCTGCTATGTGTACCCAATAAGTAGACACAACTACCTTGGATTGAGTACAGCAGGAATGAACAGTTTATTATTGTAAAACATAGACTCATATAACCACAGAACTTCATTAACATAAATCAACATTGATAAACAGGTACATGTAGACAACCCAACCTTTAATCCCCTTTAGCTACTGAATCTCCCCCCTGGCAGCCATCCAGTTAATGGGATTAGTTTACACAATGGAGTTCCTGCCTATTTGGCAGCGAGGCTGGAGCCATCTCTGAGTACCTTGGGGCCTTGTATGACAGGTCATTCTGTCACAAGTGAATAAGAATGTGGGAGAGTGTGAGTGAAAGGGTCTGTGAATTTTGGACAGAAATTCAGAGCTCTTTGCTTATTTTTTTTTCACTTTGTGGGTGGTCTGACCTCGTTTTCATGGCACATAAATCAGCAAGTTTGACAACATTCAGTAAATTTTCAATTCCTACCAATATGAATGTAGAAGTTGTATCGCTTTGTCCTTTGTCAGCAGTGATTGTGTTTGCTGTAAGCTGTTGTAGCAATAGGCCTGGTATATATATACACACACACTCACACACTGCAGTTTAGAAGTTTGGTGTCACTTAGGCAATCAAGGAAATTTCTGGCACAAACATAATTGCAAAAGGGTTCTCTAGCATTTTAGCCTTTTAAACTTAAACTTGGATTAACTAACACAGCGTGTGATTGGAACACAGGAGTGATGGTTGCTGATAAAGGCCCACTGTACCTCTAAGAACACATTCCATTAAAATAATTTGGATTAAAAATGTCTACATTTAATTTGGATACATTTGATGTTAAATTAATTGACAACATTTTCTTTTTCTTCATAAACAAGGACATTTCTAAGTGATCCCAAACTTTTGATCAGTAATTTATATACTGTATATATACAATTGTATGAATTAAATAGAACATGCTGCATGGTCTTATGGGCTATAGTGCCAATTCAAACATACAGATAAACAAGAAATATACACAAATAATGTTAGCTATTACCAAGGTGAGCCTCTAAAAAACCCTATTTTAATGTGTTTTTTTTTTTTAAATTATTTTGGCTTTCCTTTTATTTTGTGCATTATTTATTTAGTCTGTTTAGTTTCCTTTACAGGCTGTGGAAGCATTCACAAGGAGACCTATTGAACCGAGCCATAATAGATGTAATACATCAATACATTTGAGCTGAACAGCTTTAATTAGGCCTTCCCAGTCATTTCATCAATTCGTTTGAGTGCCAGTGGGATTTGGATAACCCTATTCCTCCTGTTGTGCATGAGAATTACAACACTTCTCTATGATTCTGCCATTCACTTCACAAGGTTAGACAATTATCCTTATTCCATTGAGTTATATTTCTAACTTAACACAAAGGGTTTTCTTCTTCTTCAGTATAACAATTCTTTAAACTAAAGTCAATTTAATGCACCTGTTCCCTTTTTTGTGGATTCCGATTTGTCACAATATTATTTACATTGATAAGCACACATAATTGAAAGTTATTAAATACTGACTTTATTATAATAATTTTATATTGTTAAGAAATTATTTTACTCCAGTATTGCAAAATTGCAATTGTTCCTAATGGCAACTCATGAGTAGGAGTCCTCAACAAATTGACCTTCATGAGCTCAGGTCATAAGCCCAAGTTCGGCAATTTATGCAATCTGAAATTGGCTAAACTGGTGATTTAAAATTGATAATGAAAAGCACAAGACAAATAAAACTTCAAGTACTGGATAAATCAATATAGTAGGGACAATACTAAAAAAGTAAATATTTTCTTTTTCATTAACAACGCTAAATTGAACAAAAAGGAGAAAAAAATGACAACTCTCACGCTGACAGCACTGTGATTCACCACGGAGCCCCTAGAACACGGGGCCCTTAATCTCCCCAACCAGCAGCTTCTCTCACCTCACCCTTCCTACGGCCCTGGAGCATAGCCCAAGGTCATAATGCCTTTAGATGCATAAGCATACTCATATTTGCAGCCTCATAAAGAGACAACTTTCTCAACAAGAATTCATAATAAAATATTTTTTAAAGTATTTTAATATGTATTCTTTAACCAGTAGGGAAACCAGTAGTCTGGCCAAATGTTTTCCTTTGGGTGGACTGGGCATTTTCAACTATTTTTACATGCTTTGCTTAATTGTGATTACTGGCAAACATTTTTATTGTCTTTTAAGCAGAAGTTTAGCTTTTCATTGGTACCTTACTTGAAGTGAATTTTTCATTGTGGGAGTGAGACACAATATTAAGGTATAAAGTAAATTTTTGTTTTACATATTTTCATACTATATTATCTTATAAAATGCATGAGATTGGTTCAAATAAATATGTTTCTTAAAACATCCCCTGAGTATATTTTTTTTATCAAAAATGTGTATATTTAGGTATATTTTTATGTAAGCATGTATTGAAATTTGAAAATGGTCTTTAATGACAAGTGATAAATTCCATGGTAAAACTAATAAAAAGTGTCATAATAAATCAAGGGAAACAACATAAGCACAAGCTTATCTTCTTTTTATTAACACAGTGAGACATTAAAAAAAAACTCTGAAATATAAACATGAACATCCCTTAAGGGGTGCTCATGTTTAGCTATAATTTTCTTTTCTCTTATTTAGTGTACCCACACAAATTATATATTGGTTTTGCGAGGACAAGAAGGGCTTTCTCTAGATATCATTATTTTGATCATATATTCTAATTTACTAAAATAAATATAAAATATGGTGAAATTTAGAAAAAAGGGACATTTGCCTGACTTTTATTTGAAAAATCTTTTACTCATCTAATGAAAAGACCTACTAAATAGATTCTAATATTTTTCCTGAGTTTAGAAATAACCATTATTTTTATGTTTTTTTTGCACGTTATAGGGCATTAACCCCTTCATGACAATCGACGGTCCGTCCCCCGAAAACTAAGGGTTAACGACAATTGACATGCCAGGACCGTCATGACTTTAAACGGGTGCAGAAAGCGATCTACGTTGGCTTTCTGCACCCAAACGGTGTTGCTGTAATGCCTCGACCTAGAGGCATTCAGATACACTGCGACCGGCACTAGGGTCCGTGTCTGGCCCAAAAACAATATGGGTAAGTAAGGCTTTTGATACTATAACACATAGAAGACTTGTCAATAAACTGCAATCTCTGAGTTTAGATCAGTCATATGAGTCTATGTTTTACAACAATAAATTGTTCATTCCTGCTGTACTCAATTCAAGGTAGTTGTGTCTACTTATTGGGTACACATAGCAGGGTTCCAAGGTGTGCATGCTGGCTGGTGCTGGAAGTTATTCCGGGGACAACAAGAGGATACATCTGGGTGATCTCTGGGAGTTACTACAGCTCTCTTGGTGAACCTGTTACGCATATCAACGAAAATACCTTGTTGATGTCAGAGAGCAGACTGGTTCGAGATGACAGAAGTAATTCAAATAACCATTCATTACAACCAAGGTATGCAGAATATCATCTCTGAGCACACAACACGTCGAACCTTGAAGCAGATTGGCTACAGCAGCAGAAGATCACACCGAGTGCAACTCCTTTCAGCTAAGAACAGGAAACAGAGGCTACGATTTGCACAGGCTCGCCAAAATTGGATAATGGAAGACTGGAAGAACGCTACCTAGTCTGATGATTCTTGATTCCAGCTGCGACATTCAGATGGCAGGGTCAGGCTTTGATGAAAACAACATGAAAGCATGCATCCATCCTACCTTGTATTAACGGTTTAGGCTGGTGGTGGTGTAATGGTGTGGGGGACATTTTCGTGGCACACTTTGGGCCCCTTAGTGTTGCCGACAAATCTGCAGCAACTGCATGATGCCATCATGTCAATATGGACTAAAAACTCTGAAGAATGTTTCCAGCAGAGTATCGATTTAAGGTCAATGTTTGACAGAATTAGCAATACTGATTTTAATATTAACTAAATGTTCAGTGTCAATCAGTATGTGGGGAAAAAATATTGTCTAAAATGTTTATTTAAATCCAACTCAGAGTTAATTCCCTTCAAGTGACGTGTTGTTTGTCACCACCTTGTAGAGAATTCTGTATCCTCTCAATGCCTTGATAAGAGAAGAATTTTATTTGAGATTGATTACAAACATAGAAGTTTTTACTTACTGCAGATACTGTAGGATTGCTAGTTATCCAATTGCTCCCTTATCCTTTCTTTGAGCGCTCTTAGAGTGTGTCCCACATACTGGCTGGAACATTTTAAGCATGTAATTAAATAAATAACAACACTAATATTGTAATTCAGAAAACTTGAAATCTGGTATTCCCTTATAATCACAGTGGAGTGAAACATCTTGCCTTATTTGACATGGTGGCAACCCCTAAACAATTTTGGTTGTTAGGTTTTTATTGGTGGTTAGGTTTATCTACATATTCAACCTGTTTGTCTTGTAATAGTTATTGGGCGCCGGCTAAGTTTTTGTGTTCGTCTTCGTGTTAGTCCTGCTAAAAAAAATCTTTGTATTCTATGAATATTCATCCATTCCTGTGTTCATTTTGAGTGAATATTCGTATATGTTCTTCATATTCATTGTTTTCTTCGTTCTATGCCAGTTTTCTAGCAGGAGGTAATACTGGGGTAACACTGTAATAGTTAGCAACAGCTTTGGCAACAGGATTTTAAAGATCTGTAAGAGCTACTCTATTGGTTGCCGGCAGGGGGCTCATCTGGTATCAACCAATGAAGGGCAGCTGCAAGGAGGACTAAAATCCCTGTTCTTCCCAGGGCAAGTTGCTCAGAGCGGTTGTGTCAGACTCAACCTTTTAACTCCTGGAGTGATCCTATGGATTCCCATTAACCTCTGCCATACTACAAAGAGTTAAGGTAGGCTAGAGGCAGTGACTTGTATGGAGGGATGTCAGGATTCCACCTCGTTAGCCCGGACTCTGCATTTGTGTATTCGTGTCATATCTGTGGAAGCCTCTAGAGACCGCCTGTCTGGTCACAGCACTGTGTGGGCTAACGACCTGACCAACTGCATCAGCTCACCTGGGTGCAGCCCTCCTTCTTACTCTTACATTCAGGGCCTTTGCATTGCAGTTTATCTGGCCCTGTTTGTCTGCTAGCAGCATTCTGTTTTTGATTAACCCGTTGTGACCTGGCTTGCTTCTGACTTCATCCCTTGGTTCCTGATTTGGCTCTTCCACTGCTCGTGTTGACCTGGCTTGTTCTGACTCTCCTCCTGGATTCCGATTTGGCTGCGATACTGTCCTTCTGGTTCTGACCCGGCCTGTCTGACTACGTCTGCCCTGCCTGGTGTGTGCCCTGCCTGAGGGCTCCCTGCCGTGTGTCCAGTGCCCAGCCGTGTGTCTGGTTCCCTGTCTGATGACCTTCCAACACCCAAACACACACACCAGGACAGACACTGCCACACCGACAGCCAGACATACACACACCAGGACAGGCTATGCCACACCGACATCCAAACACACCAGGATAGGCTCTGCCACACCGACACCCAAACACACACACACCAGGACAGGCTCTGCCACACTGACACCTATATCCAGACGAGCTGAGCTACAACAATATTAATAAAAAAAAATATTTTCCACACTACTTTGACCCCCCTTTTGTGTTTTTGCCCCTTGTGTATCGCCCCCAGCCAGCACTGTGTGTATTTATGCATCCAGCCTGCCCCACGCTTTAGTATTGATTTGTGTCATGGCCTCAGCTGCCCTCTTGTGTATTGATGCTGCCAGCCCAGATAGAATGCTGCCCTGCGGTATGGGGGTGTATGGGGGGTGTATAAAAACCTATCTATAGGGGAGGGGCGAGCAGAGAGGCCGTCTTCCCTGGGCCGGTCTTCAGGGCCGTGCCGAGGCAGCTGCTAGAGTGCGATCACCCAACCAGCCCTGCTCAGCGGGCGCCCCCGATGAGATCACAATCCCCCCCTCTAACCGGCCCAACATTAGGGAGCGCGAGGTCTGTCACTTCAGATCTCGGCTTCTGTGCTCCCTAATCACTACGCGCTGGCAATATTTTTCAGCAAGAATGACAATAAGGATTGTTCTGTCTTCTTACACGTTCACACAGTGTGCAGTCTGACATTCAGTATAAACCATTCCTGTCTTCCAAATAAGAGGACTGTTCTTTGTAGTTTAACTTGTTTATTGGTGAACAGGTTGTTGAGTATATATGGCAAAACAGGATTGTAGTGCGTAAGCACGTACATGTGATGTGATGTGGTGTGGTAAAACTATAAGAATACAAATAACATGTATAAGTACAAAGCATAGGTAATAATAGTAATAATACAAATAACTGAACAGCTCTGAATACTATAATGTCCCTGAAACAGAAGTAAATGTCTCACCAGATATGCTATTACACAGATGGTGGAGTTTTGGAAGGAGACATACAGAGACAGCTCTGATGATGAGTCCTGGTGACTGAAGACTGTAAAATGGAGGCTCCTCCCTCCCAGAATGCCTTGCAATCACCCACAATGCATTATTCTTTAACTAGAAAACAAGGTGTAATACAACTTAACACCACTAGTGCTATAACTTACTAAAGAAGTCTAAAGTGGCAAAAAGGTGAATTCTCAAACCCTGCCGGGGGGCACAATGACTTTCTTTATACCCACCTCTATTGCCCAGAAAGAAAAAAACAAGAAAACCTCTGTTATTTTCTAATATTTTTACAGTGCAATAAACGTGCAAATGGGATTGCCTCTCATTCATCAATCTTGCTGTGATAATGTATGTTTTTTGCTTTAGCATCACAAATCTTCTTGTATACTTTAGTCTTGCATGTTAAGATTAATTTTATACCAGAAAGTATTACGTAAAAAAAATGTAAAATATATAAAACATGCTTATACATTTAAACAATAGCTCAACACATTGGAAGACATTTGACATTCTCAATAGGACGCTGGCTGGTAACTGATCAACGGAAGAATCAGAGCAATGTTTGAATTAGACTGCTGGGGATATTAGATTCAGTATGCATCATGGCATTAATCAGCCACAAATTTTAGACTTCATGGTTAAGAGAGAGAATAATAAAATTGAGACTGATTTGTACAGAAAGCCAAATGACAGGAACAATTTTCATCATGTTAAGAGCTATCAGGCTTTCACTTTCTTTAAAAGTTTACCATTTTACAGTTCTTGAGAGCAAAGTTAGCAATTACAGTTTTCTATATGTGCTTTTAACAAATGCCGTTTAGTATAGGGGTTGCTTGAGATTTGATCTCAAATACAGCTTAAAACTGTCCGCTAGTACCAAAAAAAAGACTAGTGTCATTGTGTGTTTAAATGTATTTTAATATCAAACAATATAAACCATTGTTAAGTGCATTTTAAATATGGACTAAATGTGTGACACCATGTTATTCCATATTTGATAGCAAAATTAACATTATCTTTGCCTATGCAAATGCAGGAGATATTGGACCTAGTAAGAAATAAATGTTGCTATTTTCATAATTTATTTGCAGGATACACATTTAAATACACTTAATTTGTTTTACATCGTGGTAAAATAAAACATTGCGAGCAATACACTTAAGTCACTTAGATAATACATCACCCAATATTTTAGTTTTGTGATCTACCCCTCCTGATGATATTAACCATAATCAGAGGGAGCACTGGTGTTGTCACCACTGTCTGTGTTTTTGTCATACCTAAGAGTATTTCTAGAGACCCCAGGTGAGGCCAGGTGGGCCATATTATTCCCACTGCAATGGGCTGGAGCTAGTGATGTTAAGATAGGTTTGAACTGTTTTTTTTTTTAAACCAAACAAAAACCACAATCTATACGTCTCATTTTAGATTCTCCTCCACTGTCCCAGTGGACTGGGATTATTGTCCAGGTGCTGGCCACACAGTGACACACCTGAAGAAGGTAGCTTGTTTGCGGATCTGTCATCTCTGTCTGCCACACCCATCATAAGGTAACCCCTTATGAACCTGAATGAATCTGTTTTCTATTCCACCACTCTGTATTACGAAACCTTGTCTGAATGTTATGTCTGGATGTCTAATATTTGAACAAAGGGTTCCCACTTGTCCTTTATTGGACAGTGCTATCGTCCATTTTGGTAAATCCTGGCTTTCCAGATGGTTAAGGTAGGGAGGTTTGTGATCTAGCCAGTTTAATAAAAAGCATTTCCATGATACTAAAATTATGAAGTCTAATAATCTTTTTTGCCTCTGGTAGTGTTTTTCAGTAGGTAATATGAACCCACTATGAAGTCAAGGAAGGTAATGCCCAGTTCAATGTCTAGTATAGGATTACAAAATGTCCTCAGGGCTAACCAGAAGGATTGAACCTTCGGACATATCGATAAGTTAGGTAACAAGTCAGCTACTGGAGCATTGCATTTAAAGCATGTGTCTTGCCAACTTCGAAGAGTTTGTATAAAGTGCCATGATCGAGTAAGATTTCAGTCTCCTATTGAAAAGTTCCTCGAGGGACAAATGTGGCAGTTTATCCATGTATGGCCGAGAGTGTGAGAAATTGTTGGAGCGGCAGGCTGTGTTGGGTTGAATATCATATCTAAGTGATTGTCCTGGAGATCACCCATAATGAAACAAAGCTTTTCGTTATTGTAATTTTTTGCAGAGAGGTAAGGCTATAATTATTTGGTAATTTGCTTGTATTATCAGAAGATTGATTAAATGGCCCACCAAACATAAACCTCTCTCCTCCCAGGAGGTAAATCTCTGGTCTGCTATACTATATGGGGATTTTTAAAAAATGGTGAGGACAATGGCTGTGTTTTCTTTAGTCTGTGATATGAACTCAATTTTTGCCACACATGGATAGTATTGTAGATTTAAGGATTAGTTACAAAATTTTCAGGTACCGTACCTGTTTCCTTGTTTTGTGTAGTAAAAATGGTTAAATTATAGTATAGCAAAAAAATGTGATCCCTCATCTAATCAGTATAAACTCATGTTGTTTGTGCTAGGCTTGCTATATTATACCATTTAACGCAAAGCAGATTGAAACCCCCTTTTTCTTTTGGCAGCATGAGTCAGGTTTATTTTTTTGCTTCTTACCCAGCCATATGAATCTCGCGATTTCCTTATTGCATGAATGTATTATGGATGGTGGGATAATGAGTGTAAGCATTTGAATTTTTGTATAATAGCTGCGGAAAGGCAATCATTTTCACCAAATTGATCTTCCCTATGTATGACAGGGGGAGATCATCCCATATCCTAAGGTCAATTTGTTTGAAGAGTGTTGAGGTTAAACAGTTGGGATAAATCTGACCATCGAAATGGGCGGTCAAGGTTATCTCTAAAGGCCGTTGAGGCATTCAATAGAGGCAGTTCTGACTGAAATCTACTGAAATTTTTGTAATGTTCTTAGTTTTTTTTCTGTGGTTGCTGTGGTGCAGGTAACAAATGAAGGGATCTAATGCAATGATGAAAAGAGTTGGTGAGAGTTTATTAACGTGGTCAGTGTGTTGCAGACATTAGTAACTCAGTGTCTACCTGCTACAAAACCCGTCTGTGGGATGGGGGGGGCTAATGATAGACGACAGTATTTTCTTCTATCCATCTGCAAGGATTTTGTCATCCATGTTAAGGAGCGAAATCATCCTGTATGATGCCAGCAGGAGTGGGTCTCTATTTTCTTCAGATGATACTATTACTCGGACAAGAGCTAACTCTGAACACAGGTAGTCTTTATGTAGCAGGGTGTTACCTACACTGGTCAGAGGTTTAATTGTGTGAACGTTCAATTATTTGTAAAATTCGGAGTGCAGCCCATCTAGGCCTGGAGCTTTGCATACTGATGGCAAGAGATATCTCCTCCTCAGATATAGACATTCAAATTTGTTTTGTCTAGTGTAAGTGTGGACATTTGTACCTATCCAAAAAGGCATCTTGATTTTGGGGAGGTTTATCATCTATGGCATATAAGTGCTTGTAGTATTGTAAAAATGTACTGTTGTTGTATGAGAATGTCACCGATGTGGTTTTTGATTGCCGCTATGGGTTTGTATAAGGATTGCTAGCAGGCGACCCCTTGTTCCCCTCAGCATTATATTTGGCATTCCTATATTTTAATATAAGCTTTTTCAAATTCTTTCAAATTGTCCCTTGCTAAGAGAAATAATTGTTTACTGTATGTAAAAGTGTGTCAAATCTTTCTGGGCTTGCTTAAGGTATTTAGTTTGCTATGTATGTCTGCTTTCTTTTTAGCCACATAAGAGATTATGTGACCCCTCAGTATGGCTTTGACTGCTTCTCAGAATGGTTTGCCGTTATGTAGATAGTTATTTCCTTCATGCCCCAGCCCAGCTCCCATTATGCCAGATTTGAAGTTGGATACTGAATAAAGATATTGTGGCATTCTCCAGTTGAAAACAGGGAATTAAGGGGGTTTAAATTGTAAGGTAATTGTGATGGGGGCATGATCTGCTTCTACCATGCATTGTATTAGTGATGTAGATATCAGTCTGGTAACGGAATCATGGTGTGGAAAATCAAATGTATACAGTTTTGAGCATGGTGTAGGGTTTTCCAATAGATGGAGTCTAATAGATGGAGTGTTGATATCATTTTTAAGAGTGGGTTTCTGGTTTTCCTTTCATAGAGTTTGTTCATTTGCTATGATCTACAGCTGTGTCTGCCTATACATTCAATAGATCGGGTTAAAAGGCATATTATGGGGCAGAGTGGCATATAGGGAGGTATAAGGCATTTCAGGAGGCAGAGTGGCGTATAGATGGTCAAAAGGCATTTCTGGAGGCAGAGTGGCATTGAGGGGGTTAAAATGCATTTCATAGAGCACTCTGCCTACAGAAATACCTTATGCCCTCCATTTAACACTCCCCAAAAAAAAAACTTACCGGTGCTTCTGACTCCCTGCTGTGAAGTCGGGGCAGCAGATAGACGTCTACGTGATTCGCAATGGACGCAGACAACCCTCGCTGCTAACCGCACCTCCTTCTGGCTGCAGCGGAAGTTGTCTACGCGAATCGCATAGACGTCTACACACTGCGGGGGATCTGGATCTTAGTCTCATAGTCAGACCTCTATTTGAGGTCTGATTATAAGACGAGCCTGATTATAAGATGAGGGGTGTTTTTCAGAGAATTTGCTCTGAAAAAAACCTTGTCTTATAATCAAGCAAATACGGTATATGACAAATAAAAATATGAATTAAGAAACTTGCTTGAAAATCTGGCATAGTGGTCGAAGTGGGCTTGAATACCTTGTCTATCTTGCAAGAGCTTGGTTTGAGATGGTTGTAAACAGACTGGTTGTTATGATGCAGAAAAACTACAAAAAAAAAAACAAAAATATGCTCTGTTGGAAGTACTTGAGGGCCAAATTCTAAGATTCAGTACTTGAGGGCCCAATTCAAGGATCAGGGGAGAGGATGTCACCAGAAGTGTCACCATTTTCCTCTATGACAAACTTCCATCATAATTGTGACTGATTTGGTCTAATCATCTCTTGTTTACATTTCCTCCTTTTACTTATATATCCAACAATGTTTTATCACAATTTTTTATTAACCAGACAATATCCTCCTCTATGTATGTGTTAGGGACCAGGAACCAGACGGACACAAAACGTAAAATGCAAAACACCTTTATTGTAATAACAATAGCAAACAAAGCCAAATCATGACCCAAGAGCGTATACCAAAGGACAAGCTGGGGTCAGGAACCAAGACGGGTACTCAGACAAGCCGGGGTCAGGAATACGGAGATCAGTAAAGTCAGGAACAATCCAGGAATCAGGAGCCAGGAGGGACATCAGAGAAAGCCAGGTCATGCACAGTAACAGCAGGAAACAACACAAGGGCCAGGAGGAAGTGAACTTAGCTGCTTAGGTAGCAAGAAGGGGATGGACAATGGGCTGAGTCTCACAAGAGTGTAGCCATGGCAACTCAGACAGGCTGTACTTAGCTTTAGCAGTGTAGCCCTGGGAAGGAGCCAGACCATAACAGTATGCTTTAGAACATCTCATAATGATTCTTGCCTCCTTAATGTTAGCTTTTGTACTTGCTCAACTTTCCTAGTTCTGCATCTCTTTATAATGCTACCTTCTTTTTTCAATAAAAAAAAAACAAGAAAATAGGAAACACTCGGGCAAACTTTTCTTGTTTTTTAGCTTGAAGTAAAAAAAACACTTAGCAAAAATGCTATGTGCTGTTCTGACAATTTAAAAATGCCACATACCTTAAAAAATGAAGGAAGTTCTCATTTTAGGTTTACTTTGTGTTGATTTTGGCTGTTATTTTTAAGATTTGCTACTCACTATGGTTTTGACCTTTAAGTAGCGCAGAATAAAATTGCAGCACATTCTAACTGACAGCTGACTCAAGCGCAAGGGCCAACTACCAGAGTCAGATGTCATCTGGAAATCTAACAGCGACTCATGACTATATTCAGCTATTATAAGCAAATATCATAATACGATATACTTTAATAATCTACTGTGCCAACCTCTAATGGTGGAGATGATATAATTATATAAGAGTATGTTATTAGAATCTTAAAATATCAGTGTATAACAGAATCATGTGTCAATGATAGTAATGTTTAATCTGTTTGAAACACTTGAATTAATAAAACATACAAACAACAACAATATTAAACAACACATATGCCTCTATTTACTAAAAGAGCGAACGCAAGATGACAGTCGAGGCTATTTGCTGAAGCAGACTCTCAATTTGTTGGACTACATATCTATCACATATAACTACTGCTGCCAACTCACATTTACACTCAAAAATATGTGCAAACCAAAATACATACTTGAACACAAAAGACACATGGGGAATGTTGCATTCGCTGACCAGTCACTGAATCCATAATGGTTTTTTTTATTATTATTTTTTTTTGAATGGCAATATTTAATATTTGTTCTGTATATAAAAGGAGGCACAGAAGAGAAATAAACTATGCTACAATATTATAGAGAAAAATGCATTTTTGTTTATATTTTCTTTTATTTGCCAACCTGCCCCCCAGTTATGCACATCTGCCCATAGTTATGCACATCTACCCCCAGGCTTGCCACTCTGCACCCCAGATATGCCTTATATCCCCCTATATGTCACTTTGCCCCCCTGATATGCCCTATTCCCCTTATATGCCACTCTACCCCCAGAAATGCATTATATACCCCGATATGCCACTCTACCCCCAGATATGCCACTCTGCCCCTAGTCTTACCAGTGCATCCTGAAACTTGTCCCCCATGCTTCAGACTCCCTGGTGTCTATTGGGGCAGCCGGTGGACGTCTGTGCGTTGCACGTAGACAACCTTCGCTGCTACCAGGTGCTTCCGCTGAGCACAGGAAGGTCATGTGCTCCTTCATAGAAACCTCAGCGAAAGTGCCAAGCATAAGCAGAGGTTGTCTATGCACATCACACAGGCATTTACCTGCTGCCAGAGAGGAGGATCCAGGTCCCCTGCAGTACTGCAAGGGATCCTCCTCTCTGGCAGCCAGTGAACGGCTGCACTATGCGTGCAGACAACCTCCGATTCTGCCCGGCACTTCTGCTGGGGCTTCTGCGTAGGAACCCCCCAAGAGAAACGCCGCAAATGCGGCCCGCAAGACCTCGAGGTGCGGCCCGCGTAAGATCGCGGTGTGCACCTCGAGCCCTGCTACAACAAGAGCCCTGCTACTTACCTGTGGGAGGGTCTTCTGTACTGCACAGAGGAAGCGGAACCCAGCAGAGTTCACGTGACATCACATCACATCCTGCTTCCTCTGTGCAGTACCAGAGAACGCAGAGGGAGGCCATGCCCCCTGCTGAAGTCTGTGAGCGGCATCGAGGAGCTGCAGTGCAGGTAAGGGGGGGTCTTTGAATGAGTATGCGTGATTGAGGGAATGAATCTGTGAATGAATGAGTATATGAATGAATGAGTGTGTGTGTGATAGCATGGATGTGTAAGTGCTGGAACCTAGGCGTGATGGGACTGTAATTGCTGTTAGCAATCACACTCCTATCATGCCAAGTCAGCCAGTACATGCTGAAACCTAGCTAGCTGCCCCCCTTGTGTATTGATGCTGCCAGCAATATGGGGTCTGCACATCACTTACAGCCACCCTGTACGAGCATGTACTGGCTGCCTGGGTATGATATCATGCGAAGTCATATTGCTAATTTTTTTTTGTCCAATTGTGGTGTGTTACCTACTTTTATAAAACATGTGAGTTGTTATTATTATTTTTAAAGGTGGGGGGTCATTATCGGTTTTGGCTAAGTGAACCGTGAATGTTTTGGTCCAGAATTTTCATTTTGGTGCATCCCTAGAATAAATAGAACTATTTCATTTTTAATTATCCTGAGTCCTGAATTTGTAGTCACAAAACTTTCTAGGCCCAGAAATCAGTGAGAGGAAAAGTAAAGGTTTTGTGTCATTTACTTTATTTTAATCTGCATAGTTTATTAAAGGGCATATTTTCTCACAGTGAAAAATGAGTGCGGCCCGCGCACACATACAATTCTGATGAAGTGGCCCACTGCAGAAAAAACATGGACACCCCTGGGGTAGACAGTGAGAAGGGGAGGTAGGGAGTGGGTAGCTAGTGAGAAGGGGGGGTAGGGAGAGGGTAGCTAGTGAGAAGGGGGGTAGGGAGAGGGTAGCTAGTGACAGGGGGCCGGTAGGGAGAGGATAGCTAGTGAGAAGGGGGCGATAGGGAGAGGGTAGCTAGTGTGAGAAGGGAGGGTAGGGAGGGGGTAGATAGTGTGAGAGATGGGGAGAAAGTGGGGATCTGATGGGGAAAATGCTGTCCCCCCAGATTTTTAGGGGTTCCTACGCCCATGGATATACACTAAGGAAAGGAAAATCCTTAGCAGCTTAACCCCTTAACGACAAAGCCCATACAGGTACGGGCTTGCAGTGCAAAGTAATAACGACAAAGTCGTACATGTACAGGCTCCTGTTAAACAGCTGCATCGCTGCGATCACTCATGCTGGGCTGTTTGGGGACAAAGTTGACTCATGCTGGGCTGTTTGGGGACAAAGATGGCAAGTCCTATATGTGTAATTTGGGTGCTAGTCAGGTTCTATGTGGGCAGTGTGGACGCCAGGGCTGGCTTTGGGTTGCGCAACCTATCATCTATGCCTGTAATTTAGGGGGTTTTATCTATACATTTATTTCTGAGTTTTTGTGATTTCCAGTTGATCTATACCTACAATTCTACGTTTCTATACATTATTATTGTATACCTGGAAATACAGGATTTGTATGTCTGATTCTATGCCTCCAGTGAACAATAATAATAACAGAATTTTTATATATATATATATATATATATATATATATATATATATATATATATATAATTGCTAACAGCAATCACACTCCTATCATGCCCAGGCAACAAGTACATGCTAGAACCTGGGCATGATAGGAGTGTGATTTATGTTAGCAATCACACGCCTATCATGCCAAGTCAGCTAGTACATGCTGGAATCTGGGTATGTCTGGGCATGATAGGAGTGTGATTGCTGTTAACAATCATATATATATTAATATTGTTATTGCATTTTTTGTCCAATTTTGGTGTGTTACTTATTTTAAATAAAAATGTGAGATTTTTTTTATGGTGCGGAGGTCATTTTCAGTTTCAGCCAAGTAAATGCTGAATTTTCAGTTTCAGTCCAGAATTTTCATTTCGGTGCATCCCTAAGCCACTGAAGTGGTGGGCCACATCAATGTTTGGCTTAGTATATAGTGATAGGTGTTATGCTGCACTATTGTTAATGTCTGGCTCAATGTATAGTGATAGGGGTTACGCTGTACCACTGTCAAAGTCTGCCTCAGTATATAGTGATAGGTATAATGCTGTACCCCGTCAATGTCTGCCTCAGTATATAGTGATAGGTATAATGTTGTACCCGTCAATGTCTTCCTCAGTATATAGTGATAGGTGTTATGCTGTACCCTGTCAATGTCTGCCTTAGTATATAATGATAAGTTATGCTGTACCACCGTCAATGTCGCCTCAGTATATAGTGATAGGTATTATGCTGTTTCCCGTCAATGTCTGCCTCAGTATATAGTTGTAGGTGTTATGCTGTAACACTGTCAATGTCTGCCTCAGTATATAGTGATAGGTGTTATGCTGTACCACCTTCAATGTCTGCGCCAGTATATAACGATAGAAGCTATGTAATTTTAAAGTGTGTGTGTGGGGGGGTGCCACCTACAGGATCCGTCCCAGGTGCCAAATACTCCTGGGACGCCCCTGACTACGAGTAAGAAACAGTCTTGTCATTAAGGGGTTAATATACAAGCACCTACTGCAGTAGGGGTTTTATGGGGTTGATGATCCTGGACCTGCCCCTCTGCATCACTTGGATCCTCCCACTACTATAGTCTGCTAGGGCACCACCATCCTAGGGCACCACCTCCCCAGTCCCCTTCCATGAAGACACCACAGTGGATCCCGGACATGCCTCCGATACCGCTCCCTTGTGATCCGCACGGCAACAGCTGCTGTGCGCCGGGGTTTGTTGTCAGATCCCGCCGCACAACACTGAAGCCGCGCCCACCGCTGTCCGTGCCCTCTGACCCGGAAGAAGATAGAAGAACTGAAGAAGAGGAGCGAAGAGAAGGAAAAGGAGCTGCAAGGAGAAAAGAGGAAAGGTAGGAAAGCATTCAGTGAGAGTGAGAGTTTGAGTGGATTGGTATATGTGTGGATTAGTGTATGTGTGGATTGGTATATGTGTGGATTAGTATGTGTGGATTGGTATATATGTGTGGATTGGTATATGTGTGGATTGGTATATGTGTGGATTAGTGTGTGTGTGGATTAGTGTGTGTGTGGATTAGTGTGTGTGTGGATTGGTATATGTGTGGATTGGTATGTGTGTGGATTGGTATATATGTGTGGATTAGTGGATTGGTGTATACGTGTGGATTGGTATACGTGTGGATTGGTATATGTGTGGATTGGTATACGTGTGGATTAGTATATGTGTGGATTGGTAAGTGTGTGAGAGTGATGGGTGTTATGCTGTACCATTCCCAATGTCTTTTTCATGATCTAATTATGCTCTAAAAGTACATCATAACTCCCATCACTCTATACTGTTCCATACAGTGGCAGAGCTGGGAGGCAGAGGCCTTGCACCCCCACCGCAGGACTCCTGAAAGGTAAGTGAACTTCAAAGAGGGAAAGGGTAGATAGTTAGGAGGGGGTAGATATGGAGAAGGGAGTGAGACAGGGGAAAGGGGGTAGATAGGGAGAAGGGTGTGAGAAGGGGTAGATAGGGCAGAAGGGAGTGAGAAGGGGTAGATAGGGCAGAAGGGAGTGAGAAGGGGTAGATAGGGCAATCATACTCCTATCATGCCAAGTCTGCGAGTACATCCTGGAATCTGGGTATGCCTGGGCATGATAGGAATGTGATTGCTGTTAATTATATATATATATATATATATATATATATATATATATATATAATATTGTTATTTAATTGTTTTGTCCTATTTTGGTGTGTTACTTACTTTAAATAAGTGTTAGATTTTTTTATGGTGTGGGGGGGTCATATTCGGTTTTGGCCAGGTAAATGCTGCACTTTCGGTTTCAGTCCAGAATTCGTTTTGGTGAATCCCTACTACTAAGCCAGACAATGAAGTGGTAGGCCTACACCACATTAATGTTTGGCGTAGTATATAGTGATTGGGGTTTTGTTACAAGTTTTTATTCCTTTCTTTTTTTGGGATGGGGGGGCGCCAGAGGAGTAGTCCGCACAGGGGCGCCAGAACACCTAAGGCTGGCTCTGGTCTCTCACTCCCCTCCCAGCGATCCCCCTGCACCGATCACACTGTGATCTCTATGCAGGTCCTCTGATGACCTTCCGGGTTACGTCAGCAGTGACGCAACCCGGAAGGGAATGTCCGATCGCGCGTTTGAAACTGCGCGATCGGGCAGTTTACCGGTAACAGCTTACCGGCTTTCATGCCGGAAGCTGTTACAGGCGATCGGACAGCAGAAAGCTGGCAATGCCGGCTTCTGCTGTCAGTGGGGAGTCCAGGCTGTCTCCCGTGCAGCGGCAGAGATGTGTCCCTGACGCTGGACGTACCGGGACGTCCATAGGGGTTTCTTTGTGGGCGTTTTTTGGACGTCCCGGTACGTCTATAGGGGAACGAAGGGGTTAATGCTGCAGAAGGCCTCTTGTAAGCCTGACCAGTTTTCTTCTCGTCTTTTCATTAATTTTGGAGGGACGTCCAGTTCTTGGTAATGTCTCTGTTGCGCCATATTGTCTCCACTTAATGATGACTGTCTTCACTGTGTTCCATGGTATACCTAATACTTTTGAAATTCTTTTGTACCCTTCTCCTGACTGATATCTTTCAACAATGAGATCCCCCTGAAGCTTTGAAAGCTCTCTACAGACCATGGCTTTTGTTCTGAGATGCAACTAAGCAAATGCCAGGTAAATCCTACTAGAACTTTATTTGTGATTAATCCGAGTCACTTTAAATGATGGCAGGTCTGTAATGACTTCTTTTTAACATGAGTTTGAATGTGATTGGTTAAGTCTGAACACAGCCACAGCCTCAGTTATAAGAGGGTGTGCACACTTATGCAACCAGGTTATTGTGAGTTTTTTTTTGTTTTATTTCCCCCTAAAAGATTTCAGCTTGTTTTGCAATTGAATTGTTCACATTAAAGGTCACATTACATAGTTACATAGTACATAAGGTTGAAAAAAGTCCTAAGTCCATCAAGTTCAACCCTTCTACCTAACCTCCCTACTCTTGATCCAAAGGAAGGCAATCATTGGTGTGTAGACTTTTTATATCCACTGTAAATCATATGTATACATTTAATTGTATGCAATTAATAGCATATTAACTTTGGCTTTTTTTCATTTGTACTAAGTATGAAATGTATTAACATTGGGATAATTACATGTGATATAAATATGTAAGAAATAAATATATTTTGGAGCAAGCTACCATATGGCCAAGGATAAAAATGATATTATTCTTAAAATTTCATATTCACCTAAATTTTAAAAAAAAAATCACTGCTTTATAGCAACATAACTATTCACTTTCAATTCTATGTATCATGGCCCAAATGTAAGATCTATAGATATATGTGCAAAGGGTCCTTATCATCTGTTTCAGATTGTATCTTTTGTGTACACTATTTTAGATTGGAAAGTGTGGTTATTAGCATATATATTGCTATATTGCTGAAAAAGTTCTGAGCAAAGACCAAGCATAACACCATGAAGCAACACTGTAGCATTCTCTTTACAATTTAGAGCAATGGTTTAGACTTGGCATTCAGAATAGTACAAATTGCAAATTTAACAAAATTTTGGCAATTTGAATGGATCTGAAAACAAAGCAACCCCCCCTCATGAAACAAACGAAAAAAAGCTGAAAAGCTAAAAAATTTTGTTCGAATTTGTAAGCTCATTTACTCCCACTCTCTCACGCCTTCTCTCACTGGAAGCACCACCATTTTTGTGAAGGTTCACTAGGATATCATCTCTGAGGACATGCAGACAAAGAAAGAAGACAAAAGATTGAAAGAGAAGAACAACTAGATGATGAGGATGCTAGAGAAGAAACAGAGCTGCAAGACACAGAAGAGGTTGGCGGAGACGGTAGGAAGATATTCAGAGAGTGTGAGAGAGTGAGAGAGCAAGTGAGAGTGTAAGAGAGCAAGTGAGAATGAATGTGGCCATTATGTGTATTATGTTTTATTTATAGCATATAAAAGAAACAAGCAGATATAGGGTGCGATGTCGGGAACAGAAATCACCAAACGTATGTTTCCATCCAGTTATTGAACTTTATTGATTCACAGGAGAACAATGTTTCACACATTTCGTCCACACTGGACTCAATCATAGATTAACGTTCTCATAATACACCTAACATTTAATAGACGTTAAACAATATGTAACTCCTTCAAAGCAGGCATTATGAATAAGCATTAACTCCTTCACGATCAACTCACATAAAATAATCCACCATAAAAACATGAATAAATATTACTATCAAGAACCAGCATGAATGTTGTTTATAATTACATAAATTACAAATATTTTAATCTATATGTATAAAGCAATTAATTATAAATGCATATATAATAAATTATTAAATCCACAGATGATTTGTAAAATGTGACATGTATAATAAGACCAATACTGATCATGTAATTAGTTAATTAAGTAATAAATGGAAAATACATTATTACACATAGCCCCAAAATATAACATCATTAAAGAAAAGAATAGAAATAATAGTGATAAGTGGACCCTGAATAAAGTTTACCCATTCAAGTCTCAATACTCTTAATTAAGGCAGCGGAAGGGGAGATAGAGTGAACCCTAGTTTTCATAGATGGTCCCTAAAGGTACTAGTCACATAATAATATAGGAATAATAATATAAAAATATAATAAATCATATTATAATAAATAATCTTGTATGAATAAATAAAAATATAATTTTTTGGTAATATGCATTCACTAACAACTAATTAATATATAGATGAATATATTGGGAATACTTTACCTATGAGAGATATAAAATGTATAAATACATATAATATAAATATACAGTATCTCACAAAAGTGAGTACACCCCTCACATTTTTGTAAATATTTTATTATATCTTTTCATGTGACAACACTAAAGAAATGTAAAGTAGTGAGTGTACAGCCTGTATTACAGTATACATTTGCTGTCCCCTCAAAATAATTCCACTAACAGCCATTAATGTCTAAAGCTTGGCAACAAAAGTGAGTATAGCCCTAAGTGGAAATGTCCAAATTGGGCCCAATTAGCTATTTCCCCTCCCCGGTGTTATGTGACTCGTTAGTGTTACAAGGTCTCAGGTGTGAATGGAGAGCAGATGTGTTAAATTTGGTGTTCACACTGCTCTCATACTCTCTCATACTGGTCACTGGAAGTTCAACATGGCACCTCATGGCAAAGAACTCTCTGAGGATCTGAAAAAAAGAATTGTTGCTCTACATAAAGATGGCCTAGGCTATAAGAAGATTTCCAAGACCCTGAAACTGAGCTGCACCATGGTGAGCAAGACCATACAGCGGTTTCACAGGACAGGTTCCACTCAGAACAGGCCTCGTCATGGTCGACCAAAATGCACGTGCTCAGCGTCATATCCAGCGGTTGTCTTTGGGAAATAGACGTATGACCAATAGAGTCGCTCGTACAGACTTTTAAAATCTTGGTGCAGCAACTTGGCCGACAGAAACCACTGGTCTCCCTGCTCCAACAGTTAAAGGTCCGTACAAGCGACTTTATTGGTTGTTCGTATGGACTTTTAACTGTTGGAGCAGGGAGACCAGTGGTCAAGTTGCACCGTAAGGAGTAAAAAGGCCGTGCGAGTGAGCCTATTGGACACTTGCACGGCCCTTTAACCCCTGACAGCGGACCTACGGATTTCTGCTCCCGTTATCTACGCATCGAAGGGGTTGCGGGAGCGGAAATCTGTAGGTTCGCCATCAGGAGTTAAAAAGGCCATCCGAGTGAGCCTGTTGGTCGCCTGCAGGGGCCTCCTCTGGCATCAACCAATTGCAGGCGCCCAATAGAGTAGTTCGCACAGCCCTTTAACCCCTGACAGCGTGTTGTGTGTCTTCCTCTTCATCTATGTTTTGCCACCGCCATGTTCGTATGTTCGGTATTCAGGCTGAACAACGAAAACGTACCCTTTGTGTTCGTTTTCATGTTCGCCCAAATACGAATGCACAAGTCTATTAGTAAGTAAGTTATGAATCTAGATTCTAAATTAATTCAAATATGAGTAGTTGCATCTGCCAAGAAAAGCATAAACGCAATTGTGTTTGCAGTACAAAAATAAAAGCAAATATGTCATGAAGTAATTGATATTATTGAAAATATAGGTTTACAATAAAAAAGTGTATAATGTAGTGATATATGGCATTGGTACAACATACAGTATCTAGACATTGATCTCCAAATCTGCAGCTGTTTACAAAAAGTGACATTTATATAAGATTTGCCCATTAATAATAGTTATTGGGGTACAAATCTTTAAATTGTCAGGTGGTCTTAACAAGATCTATTGGACTGCATTTAATGTGTTATGGAAAAACCCAACCATATGGTTTTGTCTGTAAAGCTGTGTCATAATGGCAGTCAGTCAGTCTTTTTTTTCTTTTATCAAATAATGGACTTGGCATTCCAAGCTCAGTTTAGTCATACATCAGTCTCTTTCTATTTTGTTAATGTCAGATATTTGTAGGATGATGGATGGCTGGTTCTGACATCAGAGCTAGACAACAACCAAAAGGCACATATGCAGTCATTTATAATGATGTGCTGTAAAATCAGTTTTCTAGAAAAACACCTATTATTAGTTTGCTAGTTTAGTAATTTACTTTAAGGAGTAACAATATTCCTTACACTTAAGAGTGATATTATACTAAAAGTGATTAAAATAAAAGCCAGTAGAACTTTTTTTTATTGCTATTTAATATATGTAAAACACACAGTTTATTACAGAAAATATTATGTTGTGATAGAGGGGATACAATGCTTATGTAAATATATTAATTAAATTAAAAATCCTCATTTAGGAAGGGACAAGGGCCATCCAATGCACCCTTTGAATGCCAAAATGATAGACAATGAAAATTGCCGCCCATCCTGTAAGCTATTGTGGCCCCAGAACAATGTTTATTCTATAGGCAATACAGATCTAAACAAACATAAACGCAGGTGTGTATAAGTGATTAAATTAGACCACTATTAATTTAAAATCAATAAATAAGCAAACATACACAAAAGAGAATACACCAATATAAACACCATCATGTTAATCAAGGATTATCTTCTTGAATGGGGTTTATCTGGGCTCCACCTGAAGAGTGTTGTTCTTCCGCAGGAGCATCTCTTGCACTGTTTTTCTTCCAGGCAGTGGCATCACTAGGGTTGGTGTCACCCAGTGCAGTAACTCATGGTGTCACCCCCATGGTACCCGCACCCCCTTAGTGACACCACCAAGAGAAGCACAATTAAACATGCATTATATAATAGAACAAAAAATCATTTATCAAATTGCTAATTTTACATTGCATCTGCTAAATATTTTCACTGGAATCTGCTACTGATATACATGTAAGTGTAATGTAATTATCCAGTAACGTTCAACGATTCTTCCTCTTATAGTTTAGATGCAGCTCTGGGTTTTTCAACTCACATCAACTTAACTGTGCTGCTAGCTAAGTACGGTATTGTTTGATGTGTAAAGTGTAAACGCTCAAATAAATGACAGTTAAGAGTGAACATTTTCTGCTGGAAACTCCCCTTGACTGCTATGAAACATGCACCCACCTTCCAGCGGTTTGGCCCAAGAGTCAAATATCTTTTGTAAGAGATTCACCAACTTAGTGAACTAATGAAAATATTGCCAAAGGTTGATCTACCACCCTTGCTATTGGATAAAAAATTATGCATATTTTTGCAACGCAATTTTAAAGTTCCAATAAACTTTAAAACATGATGCTGGTTTATTTTACAGGTGAACTTAGGATTTTAAGACAGCGGCACATACTTTTTAATTTTTAGACATCGCCACATTTTGTTGCACATGGGGTTGTGTAGCAGGAGACCAGTTAGGGTGCCCATGCTGACCCCTGTCCACTGCCGAAAGGGCCTACAATAGGCATGTGAGCATAAGAACTGGACCACGGAGCAGGGGAAGAAGCTGGCCTGGTCTGATGAACGACATTTTCTTTTACATCACATGGATGGCTGGGCGCATGTGCGTCACTTACCTGGAGAAATGGCACATAATTCAAACTGTTTTAATAAATATGACAATAGTTGGAAGATATGGCTCTCTCAGTATCATACTCGGGGAAAGTGAGGCTGTTTTAATTTTTGAATGTGATTTTATGGAAACTGTAAGAAGATGTTTTAATCTTGTGCCTTATTGTGGTTTATTTGGATTATCTTCAATAAAGTTTAAAAATGAAAAAAAACCTAAATATTTGGAAGCTATATATGCTACATTTAATTGCAGTATTTTCAATTGCTTGCTTGTTATTTGTTTCCTATTATTTGAATAGTAACATTGAATTATTAGAATTATTATTATTATTATTATTAGAACATACACAACTTAAATTTCTAATGGATCCCATATGTAATAATACCAATAATACAAAGTCTTTCTTTCAGAGCTAATGTATATGCTGGTCACATCCATCAGTGTATAACCATAAAATTAGGCACTATTGCTGAGGTTTCTGCTTCAACCAGCACAATTTCAAGTTAGCTTTCAAAGAAGTCAAATGCTTTAGCTGTTGTCAAGATTAATTTTCTAGTAACATAGTCTAAAAATGAACTACAACAGTCTTGAGGATGGACTAGCAGGTTTTAACTGTATTGGTGCAACTGAAAATATAATATTACAGATGAAACAATATTCTGATGTCGGTATTTCTCTTTCATTAATAATGTAAAAGGATGCATTTGGGATATAAACTTCAAAGGCAAGATAAAGCAACTGAAGCATAGGCATCCGCAGGATTTTTTCCGGGAGGGGGGGCACAATATCTTCCCAATCTTTCGCATCTCCTACCTAGTATCTCCATACCTCATCCCCATTGCCATGTGTTGGCTCAGGAGAGAGGCTTCCTGGTGGAAGGTAAATGGTAGCTGCACCTTAATAGAAAAAATGATAAGACAATGTTAGTAGTAGCTAACAGGCCATCGTCCAACATGAAAATGTGAGCTTTAGTTTACAACAGCTGGGTAGTAAAAATGAGCCACAATTACCCCAGTCTAGATTGAAAGCTCACAAAAGCAGAGACCTCTTCTGTTTTTGTACCAGATTGTTATTGTGTGTGATTTAAAATTATTTTACTGACCTTGTTGTAACAGCGCTACAGAATCTGCTGGCGCTATATAAATACATGTAATGCAAAGTAATGGTGTTCAGCTGCAGTTAATGATTAGTGTAGCCAACAAAGGTTAGTGTACTGAAGACTTAGTGACCCCCCCCCAAGCCTAATCCACAGTTACCAGCTACTATTCCTAATATTGCTAGTTCAACATCATTGGAGAACATATTTGAACCATATTTGAGAACCAAAATACAACACTTTTTCAGTAGTTGTAGCTAACATTAGGCACTGTTACATTTGTGATGATGTTCAGCCAACTAAATAGATGGCAGAGAATCGTGAGATGTGTATACCACATCAGCTGCAGTGCCAATCCATAATGATATAAAAACTAATCTTTGAAACTCCAGTTGTACTCACTTACCCATGATGGTTAACATAAACGACTGGATTAGAGTGATGGGAACATTAACTAACCCTAGCTTCAATATGTATTTGAAATAAAACTACTTTGTGTCTACAGCCTGCAAACTGCATCTCTACTCAGGCAGGAACTTTCTGTCAATGAAGAAGCAGCTGCTAGAGTGAAGAGGAGTGAAGGGGAGGTAGAGGGAGAGGAAGAGCACAGACTAAACCAATACACAAGGGTATTAGGGTGACCACATTGGCCAAGTTTTCCAGGACAAATCTAACTTTTACATTATGCTGACCAGCCCAGATAAAATGCTTCCCTGTAGTATGGGGGGTGTATAGACCCATGGAAGGAACAAACTAGTCAGATATATATTCCCCATACTGCAGGGCAGTATTTTATCTGGGCTGGCGGCATTAATACACAAGGGGGAAGCTGGGGCCATTATATAAATCAATACTAAAGTAAGGGGCAGGCTGGGGGCATAAATACACATAGTGCTGGCTGGGGACGATACACAGGTGGGCAAAAACAGAAAAGAGGGGGGTCAATGAGAAAGCAGTGTGGAAAATACTTTTTTTTGTTGTTGTAGCCTGTCCTGGTGTATGTGTATTTGGGTGTCGATGTGGCAGAGCCTGTCCTGGTGTGTGTTTTTGGGTGTCTGTGTGGCAGAGCCTGTCCTGGTGTGTGTGTGTCTGACTGTCGCTGTGACAGAGTCTGTTCTGGTGTGTATGTTTGGGTGTCGGTGTGGCAGAGTCTGTCATGTGTGAGTGTGTTTGGATGTCAGTGTGGCAGAACCTGTTCTGGTGTGTGTGTTTGGGTGTCGGTGTGGCAGAGCCTGCCCTGGTGTCTGTGTTTGGGTGTCGGGGTGGCATAGCCTGTCCTGGTGTGTGTTTTTGGGTGTGGGTGTAGCACAGCCTGTCCTGGTGTGTGTGTTTGGGTGTCGGTGTGGCAGAGCCTTTCCTGGTGTGCGTATTTGGGTGTCAGTGTGGCAGAGCCTAGGTTGATGTGTGTGTTTGGTCATCTGTTTCCTGGCACTTTACTTACTATAGGAATTAACTGAACTATGTTCTGGGACCCCCCCCCCCTGGACATTTAAAGCCACAATAACTTCATAAAGAAACAGTTGCATGAAGGCAGGCAGTGGCATCACAGGAAAAAAAAGGGTCAAGAAAATAACAAAGACCCACAATGACTGTATTTATTGTATTAAGACACAACAAGGTGCCTTATGCATTTCAAGCTACACATAGTTCTTTATCGTAGGCTGACAGTGCTAGGGTAGAGGTAAGCCTATCCAGTTACATTATCTAAAAGTGTATTAAGTGGGTATTAGCTGACATAGAACGGGTTATATATGTTATGTAAAGCCACAATACCTTAATACCAGTGCTCAGTTGTACTGTGACTCCCTATTGGATGTTCCTGCTTCTCAGCATTCTCCTGAGCCCTCTACTATTTTGTATGTTTCTGGCTGTTCCTCTTTTATCCGTGACTTCTGGTATCCTGACCCTGGCTGTGCATCTGTTCCTTTGTGGCTTCTGGTGTATTGCTCTAAAGAGCTTTGACCCCTAGCTACATTCCATCACATCTTTATACCCATGATTATGGCTACCCACAAGAGCACCCTGTTATCAGTCCTGAGCCCGCCATGGAACATGCAGGAATAGCTGATGCCATTGTGGCCCTCAGTGGACAGATTGATACACTGACTTGTTCGGTCAGGACCCATAGACTAGTCATGCTCACATGTAGCGTCAACTGCATGAACTTCAGATTAATAACCCACCACCTGGGGGACCAACCAACAGGTTGAGGGGCAGCAGCAGCTCAAGAACCCAAAGTACCTCTTTCTGGGGACAAATCTTGCTACCGTACCTTTATAACTTTATAACCTTATAACTTTATAACCTTTTGACTTATTTGCACGGCAACCTAGAACCTATGCCACTGATCACGTCAAAGTATGTACAGCTATCTCACTCCTCAAAGGTGAATGCAAATATTGGCCTATGATTTACTCCATACTGTCAGAGTTCTCACCCACCCCCCACTCCAATACTTCTCTGATCAGTACAGGTACACCTCAGCTGATGACTGACGAACAGCCATTCCTTTTCTGTCTCCTTGGCTACCTGTTAATCAGCCAGCCCCTTTCTTACTGTGCTCTGGCTATTTAGCTACTAAGGCTCAGTATCTCTCTGCCCCTGATTTGTGCCTTCTCTGCAGTTTCTCTGTGTATGATCCTGGCTGACTTCCCTTCTCTGGTTTCTGATCCTGATTACCTTCCTGACCAGGCTGACCTCTGACCTCTGGTATTCTGATCCTGCTTTATTCCTGACTTGCTGACATCAAGTATCCTGATCGTGGCTCAGCTGACTACCAATTCCATCTTATGACCCCTGCTTTATATTAGATCATGCTTCTGGCTTAAGTTATTGTTTTGTTAAGTTGTTTTTCCTAATAAAGGTGATTTAACTGCACAATTCTCTGAAGGTTTGAAAGACGAACTGGCACATGTGGGCATACCTGGATCCCTGGAAGACCTAATTTTACTTGTAACTTGCAATGCACTGCAGACATGATCAAGGATGCCTAGAAAGTGCAGATCTACCTTCACAGTCACTTTATATGACCTACTTTACCTACAATCACACCACCGATTTTTTTTTTGTTTTCCTTCAGTAGAAGAGCCAATGCAGATTTGTCTGGCACTTAGAAGGTCCATTGCCAAAGCAATAATTTGTGTTCGTATTGCAGTAAACCTGGTCATCTTATGTGTTCCTGTCCATGACGTTCTCCTGTCCTGTTAGCATAAGAACCCTGATGTATACCTGTGCTCATCTCCTATGGGTGGCTCCTATCAGTGTCATTATTCTTATAGTTGACATTATTCTTATAGGCTCAGGTACCAGTAGCTTTTTTATTGGACTAGTCCATTGCCAAACAACTTCACATACTTACTCTTACCAAATCTACTTCTGTACATAATCAAAAAGGGCCTACTCTGCAGATGCTCAGCCTGAAACATTTTTTTAATCGTCAAAAAACAGACTCCTGTTGAGCAAAGCAGGTCTAATATACCACGCATTCTGTCACAGTATGCACAAACTCTGACATTAAAAATCAACGGAAAAAAAACAATATTCATAGAAACTGAAAACTTAACTTAGAGATACGAGAATAATCTAATTTAAATATGCAAACAAAATGTCTTTAATTATACTTAAAAGAATAAATAAAAAAGGAGAAGGCAACCAATCTAAATTACAAATAATCTACACCCTGTGTCTTTACCCTTCAGAAATCATGAACACATAGATGTGAAACTCCACTGAGATGGAGAAATGGTTGATTCTTGTTTGCAGCCCATAATTATAGTACTGGCTGGTATGTTGCACACACCACTGCCTTCAGTAAAACAGGTTGGTTGCTAAAAAAGGATAAAGCATTGTTAATACACAATGCTTTATCCATATCACTAGCATTTTACTCCAGAAACAGATACAATGCTGTGAAAGAAGTTTTCTCCAGATTCCAGATTTCTTCTATTTTTGCTTATTTTTCACATTTAAATGCTTCAGATCATCCAACTCATTGTAATATAAGACAACGGCAACGTGAGATTCAGCTGATCCAGGCCTGCAGTGTTGTTGCCAGCTGTTTGCATATACAAGTATATAACAATTGAGAATTATGGAAAAATTCTTTTTTATCCCACGAAATCATTTTATAGTGGACAGAGGGATCATCATCTATGCTTCTGATCACTGGCTGTGACTTCAATCATAGCTGTGTTCTGTTGAAAACCCATCAAAACCAATAACAGGAAAGTTTAGATTTCAGATGAGTCAGTGCAGTATCTTCTACTTCCTTCATATGTCTCTCTTTACTTTTAGTAATGTTGCTAAAAGATTTAGTAACGTAGGGTTCTTGATTCTCATGTTGAAGAGTTGGCAGACTATGCAGGACAAGTACTGTGAATTGTTAGGCTCCAATTATTTTTGTTATACACTGATATCATTTCAGTGCAAATGCTAATGTTATTTAATAAAATTATTTTCATGAATACATCCTCTGTTTACATGTTTTTCTGCTTGGTAAGATAGGTGGGCCAAATAGTTATCTGCTGACACATTCTATGTTTCTATGCTTAAAAAACAAACATAATTTATATGGGCAAATTGATGCGCACTGTTGTGTATTGTATTTTTTACCGAAAAAACTTCCTTTCCATGTTTAATACACAGTGTTAGCAACTTGGTTTTATGCAGAAGATTGGGCACTCTGGCCCAACAACGTTCGCCATCACTGGTATATACTCTCTTTTTTTTATTTTTTTTATTTTAATATAAACATACAAATACATAAATACATTATAAATACATACATACATACATACATACATATATACTAGTACTAACTGAATAACGCATAATACAAATAGTTCACATCTTATATTTATAATATTTCTATTTCGTCGTTCAAGGGTCTGTTCCTAGCCAGGAACGAACATATTCAAAGTAATATTATATATTAGAATCAAAAAACAAATGTATTATGCCTCTTTATATTTAAAGTTTAAAACATATAAACTCATATATAACATACATAATGTTCAATATATTTAGTGAGTTGATACTGGTGTTTCTGGTATATACTCTCAGTTCCATGTTCTCTTGTCTAAGGGCTAACTCCATCTGAAGCCCTGAAAGCAGACCACAGCAATCTCTCAGAACAAGAAGCAGTCACCATTATTTGCTATAAATAATCTTTGAGTGAAGGAGTGCTATCTAAATAACTTTTTAGAACACAAAATAAAGTTAAATGTAGTTTGGAGAAAAAATTACTAGTTTATCATTCATTCATTGTTTTTTTTTTTTTTAATTTTCATTTAATTTCTCTTGAAACTGACAGGATTCAAAAACCGTATCTGCAGTGTTCTGAAAATGAAAAATACCTGTTCTGAAAATGAAAAATATGTCTTTGCCTAGAAGGAAATTTATAGTCATTCAGAACAGCTTCTTTAATGAGGTTTCTACTAGGTTAGGCTTTACATTTCAAATACTCTGAAACTATAATAATATATCACTACAGTAATTTCGTCTTGTTCCAATATGCGTTGAACACGAACTATAAAGATGATCCTTTACTGTGATGTTTCTCAAAAGCTCTTGAATATCTAAAAAACATACACACTTATTTTGATTAACTACTTCAGTCCCAGGGGGTTTTGGTACCTCAAGTCCCGGACCAATTTTGCCATTTTTGCGGTATGTCGCTTCAGCTATTATTCACCTTTCCTGCGAATAGAGTACCTATTTTTTTCAAGGAGAGAGAAAATTAGGGTGACAAATGTAGTAAAAACTAGCAACAATTATAAAAAAAAAAAAAAACCCTAATTTGTTATATATTTCCCATCTGAAGCCTCACAAAATTAGGTAAAGTGATGGAAAATTCCCTCCAAATTTATCAATTCAGGTGTCCTGATTTCAGAAATACCTAATTTATATAGAATTTTCATACTTTCTCAGCACTTATAGGGAACATACTATAAGATGTACATTATTCTTTACAAAGCCATAGAATTTTTACATTAGGTATGATGGGATTGCAACTCTAGTTTTAAACAAATAAACCAAAAATACCCACAAAAGTATATATTTCTGTAAATCAGACAGCCCAGACTATCATATCAGGGGTATTTGGGCACTCTTCATGCAGCTATTTGGCCACCAATCGCTGTCAATGGTGGCCGCAGAAATATTTCCTGCGCTTTTTTTCACCAACACTTCTGTGTTGCTTAGATTTCTTTGCACAGGGTATGTGTTACAGCAGAGAAATCCATCCAAAATTGCTTAGATGCATTTCCTGATTACGGAAATACCCCACATCCTTAGTTTTTTTTTATTTCTAGAGGGCCATATCCATCCCTTACATATAGTACCCTATAGGATAGTATTTTTTATACTTATGGCTTAATGGGTTGGGGGTTGTGAACGGGGCAGGGGGGTTATACCTTTTTTGGTATATATATATATATATATATTTTATTCGCACAGTTATCAGTGCTGTATGGTTAGAGGTGCTCTTAGGGACCTCTTAAACATGTTATTATTGGCAGTGATGTCACAATGACATTACTTAGCTCACTTTATTGTTTATTTTTTGATTATTTATTGTATTATTTTATTTTTTTTATTTTTTTTTATTGTTAAAGACAAAATAACTAACACTTGGTTTCTCACTCTCGTGCCTGTGATCCCCCTGCACCGATCAGTCCCCATAGACTTGTATAGAGATCACAGTGTCTGTGATCAGTACCTCATCGGAGCGATCAGATATCCCAGCAGGGTCTAGACAAAACCTGCAGGGTATAAGCTGTCTTCCGATGACCTTCCGGGTGACGTCAGCAGTGACGCGACCTGGAACGGAAATGCCCGATCACACATTTTAAACTGCAACAGTTTTACAGCGCACGCACCGGCAGCCAATCCAGCAGATCTGGAAGCAGAAAGCCAGCGATGCTTTGACAGCCTGATCTCCCGTGTAGCGGCAGAGATGGGTTTTATGGACGTACAAGTACGTCCATAGGGGACTGAAGGGGTTAAAAGATGGAAATTTGTAGTAATGTAATTGTTTTGATTTGAATACAAAAGCAACCTTTAGGTTATATCTGAAAAAAAACATGTCATGTTATATAGTAGAGAAGACACTAATCTGTGTATGTATAAATGACAAGGGGTCAAAGTATAGATTTCTCAGTCTTACTCAAAGACTAGGGCTTTGCTAGGTCTCCAAAAGTTTTGGAGCTAGAGCCCATAGCAGACTTCATATCGGTGGAGTCCACTTTGAGAGTGGTCTCTACACACACTGCACACGTATATATATATATATATATATATATATATATATATATATATATACACACACACGTTTGAAAACAATTTAATAGAATTATGATTTCCTTATTTCTAGTAACCTCTGTGAAATATGCAACCAAGTCTTTTTACTTTAGATATCTCATTTTAACTTATAATATGTACGTAAGGACTTGTTCCAGCGTCTAGATTGCACCACATGACTTGCCCAGATTGCACCTACAGTGGTCTCTTGTCCGTAGGGTGCGTGAGATGCAGCACACATGCTAAACGAAAGAGAGAGGCAGGAGTTGGAAATGGAAATTCCCAGCAGCAGTGGCCAATTCCCAATCCCTTGGAGCAGAGCAGCTGCACTGGATCCAGTGGAGTCTTAGTCATTTGCACTGTGGCCCTTGATACTTTGGTGGGTACTAGGTACCAGCCAAGCTCCCCAAAGTCAGACTAGTACCTCTGAAAGGGTCAAAATGTATGCTGAGGAACTGCCGCTACATTATTGGGACCATGAGGCCAAATGTCTGGTCACTCTGCAGTGGCCCAGCAGTTGCTTTCATGCCCACCCACCAGGGTCCAAAGCAAGAGTTTTTTTTTCTGTGACAAAACCCCAGAGAACACTGCTCTCCTCACACTTGGTAGAGAAGATGACTTTCCTGTGACGAAACCTTCCGTCACTGGTGCTTTTGGAGGGGACTGGTGGCTAGCCTCCTGCCTGCTGACAATGGGCCCTGACATTAGAAGGGGTTCTGTTATTGAGAAAGTGGGTACAGGGACCCACTTTCTACTGATTTTCCTATTGTATGTTTTACCACATTTCCCACACAGAGACTCAGAGCTGTAAATGCCAGCTGGACATCCTGTTGTAGAAAGAAGGCTGATTGTCTTTGCATTGGGTGAATTGTTGATTGTATAGGTGTGAAGTGTTTCTCCTGTTATTGTGTGAGTTAGCCCTTGTCTTAAGACCCCTTGTAGGTATGACTAGGTATCACCGCTGCATACCTAATTATCAATTACACAATAGGTAGCTGTTAATCCTGTGAGCTCCAGTTATCTCTGTGTCCTTGCCATTGTCTGTGTCAAGCCAATTATATGTCTATCATCATTCCATGTCTAGGTCCCCAATTAGTGTAATTATTTATGTTGCATGTCATTCTATCCTTCCTGTGTTGCAGGATTTGATTCGAATTAATTCCTTCCTGACATGGTAATTAGATCCTGTGATATTTGTCTTGCCCCTTTTCATACTTGTATATTTAGTTCTGTATTAAATAAACTAGTTCCTGTTTTACCTTACGACGAGTCCTGCCTTGTTATTGAGGTAAGCCTCGGTGGTGCCGTCATCAAGGCAGTAGAGCGCTGTATTGCTATACTTCCTTATACCTTCCTTACTCAGGCTCAATTCTCATTTTTTAATATAGGGGGATCAGTCTGGATTTGTCTTTCTGACGGGCCTGACCTCTGCCCTATGTCTCAATTTCCTTCCTTACTTTGGGGGATAAATTATTTTTTTGTTTGCGGAGAATTCACTCTGTCTACCATTGCCTGCTTTGCCTCAGCTGCAGCTCATAATTTCTTACTCTGAGGGATAAATATTTTTTATTTTTTTGAGGGGGAAATTCAGGGTCCTGTACAAAGGGGCTGGATATGTGCCAGTGTCTACTACTCCCAGTACCCTGCTACTACTGCTGCCATATAACCTACGTTATGAACTGAGGGGTCAATTTATCAAACTGGTCCAATTGTTTGAGAAATTGAGTCCTATGGCTGGTGCTGGATGTGTATATCCATTGGTGCAGTGCTGCTGTTGCTGGTGGTGGTGGTCCTGCAGTGCAAAACCCAAGTATGGATCTTTTCCTAAACTTTGAGATGGTGCTACTATAGGTGAAAGGTGAATCCAGAAGGTGTCAGGAACGTCCTCGTTTGGGGAGGCCTCCTGAATCTTGCTTTCAATGCAAAAAATGTCCCTGAATTTTGTCTGAGCCAATTGGCCAGGAAACAAAGTTTGTTGCTCAAAAACAAATGGAGCAAAAAACAAACAAAAATTGTGCCGTGCACAAGTCTACTGTACAGTGACACCCACTTACACACATACTCACTCGAAAACAGTACACTTACACCCCACACAGCTTAGCATTGTACACTAACACACGTGCTTATTATAGCACCGTAAACCGACACACTTCTAACACACACAAACATCATACATGCAGACACACAGTCTAACACTTTACACTGAGATATACAGTTTAACTTGTACACTTTCATTCCCATATATACATATATACACTGTTTTACATGCCAATAGAGCCCACCCTCAAAATGTAATTAGGGGTATTCCTGTGGGACAGTTAATCAGTCTGAAGAGAAAGATTTATGAGACACAGGCCCAGGATCTCATAAGTAGACTGACACTATGAGAGTACAGAGATCAAGATACATATGATGTAGATCAACTATCATGGACAAGTGTCACTATTTTTTTCTACACCATACAGTAAAGAGTTCGATCAAATCAAAACTATTTTGCGTAAAGTTCTTAGATTTTAAAATCCCCTACCTTTTTGTTAATAAACCTAAAAAAAACTTGATGTGACATATGATATGTAAATGCTACCACTTTGTAAACACAAGGCCAGTGGTTTTGCATATCTAATGAGCAGCCAATAAAGAAAAATCTGGAAAATAATGTTTGCTATTCTTAGGAAGAAGTCCATGCAATATATCCTTACTTGGGATGTCTAACTATGTTTTATGTTTTAAGCAAAACACGAGATAAAGTTGTTTAAGTTTTAAAACAGCCGACACTGAACAGATTAACCAAAGTAATCTTGTTAGTAAAACACAAACACGCAAAGCCAGTTAATAGGTTAAAGTTTAAATAACATTTACAGCAAGCATAATGTATTTAAAAATTATTTTCATATGATAATTTATGACTAACATTACAAGAAACAATAGCCATATTCAAACAAATCATAACTATATTTTATTATGTTGCATATTTTATTTATAATAGAGATATAATAAGCATTATAGTAAAATGGCTGATTTAATAGTTGTTATCTTGTAAGTATTGCATTGCATTAGCACAATTGATTTTCACATAATTTTCGTTCCTCTGCACTGCCCATGACCTACAAAATTTGATTTCACATATTAGGAATGCAATAAATGTATGTATTTTTAGCAATCACAACAGAGCAGTTTGGATATTGTTTTCTATGTTGAAATAAAGACTAAAAGATCCCAGCTATCGTATTGAAAACTGGAATTGAAAGATGCAAATAGCCATTTAATGACTAATATTAAATCTCCCTCAAAGATAATTTAAAAAATTGCATACTACATAGAAATAGAACAATAAAGTATAATAAAGGAAGCTAGCATAATATACTCACTAAACAAGGGAACATAAAGAAAAATATTTATATAGCAATAATATTTTTAAAAAATAGAAGCAAGACAAGGATTACGTGTTCAAGTCACTTCTCAAAATGAATCCTAGTGATCTTTTTTTAGTTATTTAATCAAGAAGTTTAATCATATTGTGATTCTTAATATTCTCATTGCTTACTTAGGAAATACAGTATTACTAACACTACTTTATTGCAAGGTTGACATTTATTTTATTTACAGTGTGCACACTTTTGCACTCTTCAGGCAGCTTTTCCTGTTTTCCCCAAAATGGGGAACATGGAAAATTCCAAGATATACCTCATCTTACAGGGGAAGTCAGGTTGAAATTGTATTTTCCACTTTGATCATAAAATACATGAAGACATGAAGAAGAGAAGATAGCGGCGGTAAAACGTACACGAAGACACACAACACGAAGAATCTTTGTGATCGTCTTCTTCTACTAATCTCCCTGGTCCCTTCCCCATCTAGCTCACCTTATCTTCGTGGCATTGCAGGAGTTGACCAGAGCAGAAATCCGTAGGTTCCCCGTCAGGGCATGTCATGGGACAGAGTTGCACATATGGGGGTATAAGGAATTTCTGGAGGCAGAGTGGCATATAGGTTATTAAAAGGCATTTCTGGAGGCAGAGTGGCATACAGGGGGCTAAAAGGCATATCATGGGGCACTCTGCCTCCAGAATAGCCTTATGCCACCCATACAACACTCCCCCGACTTACCAGTGCTTCTGACTCCCTGGTGCCTGGTGGGGGCAGCGGGTGTTCCGCCGGAACTTCTATGAGCACCGGAAGGTCACGTGACGCCAGTGCTGCGTCATAGAAGCTACAGTAGGAGGGGTTTTCTGCGTTCATCGAGAGGACGTTTGCTGGCTGGCAGACAATTCCCTGCAGCACTGCAGGGAATTCAACTCTCTGGCAGCTGCAGCAGGTATGCGCGATGAGCGTAGACAACCTCCGCTGTTGCTGACACTTTCGTCGGTTACCAGACAGGAGGATCCAGGACCCCCGCAGTGCTGCGGGGGATCTGGATCTTAGTCTCATAGTCAGACCTAATTTGAGGTTTGATTAGTAGACGACCTTGATTATAAGCATTTGCTCTGAAAAAACTTGTCTTATAATCAAGCAAATACGGTAATATTGCTAGAGAGAAGGAGACAAAACGCTGAAGCTTTTTATTGCTCCTAAAGAAACCCCATTATTGGCAAAAAAACATTGAGGACCATAGGAAACTTTGCTTGTTTGTTATTCATATTAATTGTTTATTTTTGTTTTATTTATTTATCTCATATATAGTGGAATGTACCACCACAGGCATTATTCTCTGGACTCTGGCATACAGCACCTTCTTGAGAAGCACCTTAACAACTGCAGCACTTTATCCAAGCACCTGTCCAAGCACTTTATGAGAAGCACTTGATTCCTTGATTTACATCCACCCGATCAATAAAAAGTATTCCTTAACACGTGGTATATGTGCTCAATAGAATGTGAACTGAATAAAAATATATATAATATTCCCCCAATATTGTACTGCAGCACCCAGCCTGAGTATTCCTCCAAATACTTCAAAAGCAAATGTAGTCAGAAGAAGGGGGCGCATATACATAGGGAGAAAAAACAAAAACAAATCCCTCAATAGTGTAGTATGTTTGGGAAAAAGCATACTATAGATACTCTGATTATACTCACACTCAGGTAGGTGAATATCAAGCTCTTCAAATGTTGTAAAAAGGTTTTCTTTAATATATTTTCTTGAAATCTATAAAAGTGAAAGCAGCAATAGTGCAGTATCTTCCAGCTTCATACATTAAAAATACTAAAAACACTTACAGGACATGGAGGCATAACATAAAAGTCATGCAAACGAGCCCAGTACAAGTAAGGAAGGTTGATATAACGTCCAAAAAAGTCTCTCAACGCATTTCACCGGTTTGTCCCAGCTTCTTCAGGAGAATGTGGTAGGTATACATCCACCTTCAAGCTCCTTTTTTAATATGTTTTTTGCGCATTCCACCATTTGTGCAATACATTCTTGTAAGTGTTTTGGAATTTATTCCTTTATTTTGGCTGTGAGGGTCTTGTGACATTGTGTCCTGTCTTTCTGTTTTTAGAGACCATAAACATAAAGATTTAATTTACGAGAAGAGCCTGATTGTGTTTATTCTTTTGTGAGTGCATATATTACACAGATCTGAATTTGTATGTTACAAGTACAGTCTACATTATTGTGTTTTGATATTTCTTTCCCCATTTTGCAAGCACTTTTAGTGTACCTATATCGTGATGGACAGTCGGAGAGTGTCTTTTCTTGGACTGCAGGTGCATATTGTTAGGAAGTACTTTGAATTTATTGTTGTCACTGGGTGATCACTTGGGTGTATCAATAAGGATTATATTTTTGATTCATTGACTACATCTGCTGTGTCAGATCATACAGGGCTTATTCTTATATGAAAGTCTGACAGTGGTTTAGAATGGTTTATTCATTCTGCATGGGCATATCTATAAATAATTTAACATATAATTTTACATTTTGATTTACAGTCTTTTGAAATTTAAATAACTTAAAAAAATAAAAACTCTTAAACATTTCAAATAACATTACATTGTTACAATAACATTCCACCCATCTAGTCTGCTCATTTTCCCTGCTGCGTAGCCCTTACTCGGCCCTTGGTCTGAGTCATGACAACTGAGTCATGGAAAAAATAAAAGCAACTACCGTACTTCCCCAAGTATAAGACGCTCCCTTGTATAAGACGCACCTTAATTTGGGGGGCCGAAATAAAAATAAATATATATTACATAAAGTTATTGTACTGGCTGCCTGGGCAGGATATGAGTGTGATTTATGTTAGCTGCTAGCAATTGTTAGCAATCACACTCCTATCATGCTCAGGCAGACAGTACACATACATCACTTTCAGCCTCCCTGTGCCCCCTACACACGGATCCATGCTAACACACACACACATTCATTTACTTTCCCACCTTACCTGAACTGCAGATCTTCTGGTGTCGGTCGCAGACTTCCGTGGGGGCCGCTGTTTCCCCTCTGCCTTGCTCAAGCAGGAATAGGAACTAAGTAGAGTCATGTGATGCGATGTGCATTCACGTGACTCCACTGGGTTCCTGTGTCGACTTGAAGGATCAAGAGACGCTGCTGAGCAAAACAGGTAAGCAGCAGGTCCCCCCGGTCCCCTTTTTTTTTTGCAAGCTGAAAGACAAATTTTAAATTATTAAACATAGGGGGCCCAAAGGACACTCTCGTGTGGTAGGGAAGGGTGTAAAAACATAGCATCATGAGCTCTAATTATAGCCACAAACCACCATCCCCTGTTTAGTCTCAGACTCCTTTCTAGCTTGAAAGCAGAAATTTTAACTCTGGGTCTTGTGTGCAGGGAAGAAATAGCAGGGGCATAGGCAAAATGGATATCTTATCTAGGGCTCATGGGGTGTTAATCTGACTCTACCTTCACCTAACATTCTGTGCTAGTGGGATGGGACAGATAAAATACCATCTATATCTTCCTGCGCAACATCCCCAGTTATTGAAATGCAAGATCTGTTGTACTGACAAGTAAACTATGATAAAAATAAAAGGAGCAGGGAAGAAAAACTGGCTACAAGGCAACTGTGATTTGAAATATTGATTAGGTCAAATTAATTGATTTTTTTTCAAAATTGATTACACAAAATGTTGCTGCTATATTAATTTGGATCTGCTTTGGAAAAGATTAACATTAATTTCTTTGCTTGTCCCCATTACTCTTTTATTATTCATTAGCATCTCTCTTTGCATGTGTAAGAGACCTTGATGAAGCATGTTTATTCATAGATTAACCTTTTTAAATAATTCTAACAGCTCTCTAACAGGAACCTTTCTGGCATGCGAAATATCTAGGCTTTGTTTCATTATTCAATCTTTGCACTTCATCTACCACTTGAGATGCAGAACATGAATCATACCATTCTTCCTACTGTTCTCTTTTTTCACCAGTGAAGTGTCCTCTGCAGCCCAATCCCACTGGGTAACTATTCAGAAAATTCCGCAGTATAATTGTCTGCTAGAAGTCTATGGGACAGACAAATTTCCACAAAGCTTGAGTGAAATTATTGATTTATGTCTTCTTTAGTTCATTACAGATTTCTGACCATGTTTTGGTTCCCTGTGCTTTATAGTTTTCATTAGAATATTCACTTTTCAGTTTGTCTTCTGAGACAGCGCTAAAGGTGACATTGCATATCATTCCTACTCTTATTGCCTCATGGGTATATTTGTCATGCAATTTTAAGTGGCAGAGATAGAAAAGTAAGGACTTCACTAAAAGCATTTTTTTTATTAAACATTCAATCCCAAACTACCATTTCATCTGCATTTTTATTCTATTGACAGCATCCGTGAAATATTTGATATCCTTTAGAAAAAGGATGCTTTCGCTTTATTCCGCTTAATATAGGCAAGCAAATACCTTTTCATATAATGTAGTTCTCCCACACCACAATAAAAGTATTGTATTAACATATTTAAATGTAGCTTTAAAAAATGGAACATAAACATACATAGACATGAATATATCAAAATGTAGCTTTAATTAACGGAATATATATGCTGTATGGACAAAAGTATTGGGATATCATGAGTTTGGTGTGGGAGGACTTGTTCATCCCGCACAGAGCCCTGACCTAAACCTAAACACCTTTGGGACGAACTGGAATAGAGATTGCAAGTCAGGCCTTCTCATCCAACATCATTGCCTGACCTCACAAATGCACTACTGGATAAATGAGCAAAAATCCCCACAGAAACACTCCAACATCTTGTGGAAAGCCTTCCCAGAAGAGTGGAAAATGTTATAGCTGTTAAGAGGGGACTGACTTCATATTAATTGCTATGCTTTTAGAATATGATATCATAAAAGTTCCTGTTGGTGTAATGGTCAAATGTCCCAATACTTTTGTCTATATATTGTATGTGTGTGCAAGCCCAGAGCAAATGACCAGTGGCCAATAGGGTCGCGTAATTACTGATTCTGCTGTTCCAACTGCAGATCAGATCCTGCAGTATGCAGCCATTGGCAAGTATAAAAATACAGCGTATGTGATTTGGCAGTTGCTGGTCTTAAAGTGCCAGGACAATTTAGTCATCCCCAATCCGGCCCTGTGTATGTTTTTGTTCAATTATTTTAAAATATATATTATTTTTCCCTCTTATATGTAACTAATATTTAGTAAGGACAGAAGAGAGAAGTCTAACTAATTCAACACAATACTTATTCAATGATACCAGCAACAAAAAAAGTCACTTGACTGCTTAGACCCCAAGCCACCACAACCAAGCATGGCTCAAGCCCACATCCTCATCCAAAGATAAAAACGTCACAGCTTTTCTGGGTAAAGGCATTGGCCACAGCTTTATTAAAACATCATGAACCAGCACATTCTAATCATAAACATAACCATCCTGCCAGTTGTCTTGTTACCGACAGGTAGATACCCCAAACATTAACAAGAGCTCTCGTTCTGGGTACCATCAGCCTCCGCAGAACTCGTCTCCCCAAGTCTTCTCTATACACCAGATATTCCAAGCAAAGGGGCTGGCCATGACTTCCCGCTGTGACTAGAAAAAAGAAAAACCGACACCAGCACAGGAACAAAGATCACACGAACAAATAGCTTGTCCAGAGTGTCAAATGACTGAAGCTCAGAACAAGGAACGTTTCCCCTTTATTCCTCCCCAGATCATTAAAGCAACAATGTTGCAACCCACATCCTCCAACCGGACCATGAACTACTGACCCAGGCAGGGGGACAGCAGTCATGTTCCCCCTTCCTGACCGTCCAGGGGGCCCCTGGAACTGCCACTTCATATTATCCTTCCTATTCATGACACATGAATCATATTTTATTCCTTTTCTAAAGTGAGAATATAAAATGGCATCTGTATTTGTTTTCTGTTGCACTGTATACATTGCCATCATGCTGCTGCCTTAAGATATTTTTTCACTGGTGCCAAAAGGTCATGTGTAGCCTGCTAGAACAATGCAGACAAAGCCTACTAACTATGTTACAGCTTCTTACTTTGATAGAAAACAAATGAAAATTTGCATCAAATGTCCTTTGGCTGATATCAGACAATATAAAACTGAATAATTTAAAAATGGAGCATTAAATAAAGATAGTAATCTAAGTGACTGATGGATTTCAGTAATACAATCCATTTTATTTTGGTTGTGGAAGATGTGACCAGTTTATAGGATGGACATAGGACTATAAAGGAATGAAACATAAAGTTTTAAAAATGGAGAGTCTTGACGCTTATCCAGTATCACAAAATATATTCCTCTGGTATTTCTATGAATTATATTAAAGGCATGATATAAGCTGAAGAATCCAATATCCTAGCTCTTAAGCTAACCCACTGGAAAAAGCACGAGTTAATGGATCTGCTCCCAAAGTATGATAAGGCAAATTTATGTAGCCGTATTAGAGAAAATGGAGTCCTTACATGACATCACTGATGTCTTGAAAGAGTATACAACTTTACATGTCCTACATTGGCCCAATAAAATCAACTTTAAGTCATGTAAGTACTGGGATTAAGGAATCAAAAATCTGATCTACCTGACTAACTGGAAGTAATTTTCTTTCCATTAGATACAGCTTATAGTGGGTAAAATGTAATTTCAAAAAGAAAATTCTATCTTTTTAGTTTTTTTCCTATTAAAGAATATATAAATATGTCTGAAAATAACCCGTATGTATTAAGCAAGATATTCACTAAATAAAAATGCAGTTCTTGTATTCTGTGCTAAATATCAAGTGATACAATCTAAATTTAAGTTACATAAATCTATGTGCACATGCGCTTGTAAGTATCAGTCAATTTTACTTACGTAACACTATGGGCAATTTTGTATGTATTATTGTATGTCATACAGATCATAGTTTTTGTTGCATGAGAGTTAATGTGTGGATATATATGAGGCGTGCCTGAAAGTGAGATATGTATGTTTTGGGTGGAATAGGTTGTAAATACCATATCAGGGTAGGGGATATATGGCTGCATTGTCCTATATTTGTGAAGACCCCAGGGGATGATAGGAAGTCTTGTTTGGCCAGACAGAAACAAATTCAAAGGGTAACCAGGTGGGAAAATCAGATGTCTCCTGGTCAAACCTAATTGGAACTCTCATATCAAGGGCCAGGCAGCTTAGATGCTGTTTCAAAAGAAGTATGACAGGACAAAGTAACATCACACACCTGGAAATCTCCAGACAGGTAGCTATGATCATGCATGTTCAATACTTGTAAATATCATAACTTATGTGTAGATGTTGTAAGTATATGTTCATTAATGTTGGGATCATTGTAGAATTCTTTGTACTGTTTTATTTTTAATGTTTTATTGTTTTTTGTTTTTATGTTAAAGTTTGTTTCATCATAATCATCATTGTTGTTTTCAATATATCCTGCTGCATTATGGGAGAAATTTTCAGTTCAAACCATAATAATACATAGATATAGGACAGGGATTGTGTTAAATAAAAAGCCAGAGAGTGGGTGTATCAGTGCATATTTTCTAAATGTATCCATGGGCTCAGTCTCCTGGATAAGTGGAGGTTTTTTTAGCTAGGAAAAAACATAAGCCTTCTAAAGATATATCCAAATACATATCGTAATTTCCCTGATGTGTATTTGGAAGTATTTGTTGATGGATCAGTTGTAAGTTCGAGCACATAGCAAATTCGTAAATCCATTTTATGATATAGATAAAACATTGATCTATCTGATACTATTTTCACTGTAATTATAGTTATTAATACCAATTGATAATAATTAATGCATCCTAAATATCAATAACTACACAAGCTAGAGCGCACAGTTAAAAAAGCTTAGTAATATGTATAAAAATAAATAAAAATCCGGAAGAACTAACCAGCTACAGACCCATATCACTCCTTAATCTAGACGCCAAGATCTATGCTGGAGTAATTGCGCAGAGGTTAAGTGTAGTCCTCCCACAATTGATACATGTAGATCAGGTAGGCTTTATTAAGGGTCGCACAGCGACAAGTCATGTGAGGACCTTAGCGGGTATTTTTGAAGAGAATTTGATCAATACTATACCCCAACTGACTCTGTCGTTAGATGCTGAGAAAGCCTTCGACAGGGTCAGTTGGAGATTTATGGCAGAAGTACTTAGCGCCTTTGGATTTCAAGGCAGAATTCATCAGGCAATAATGGCCCTATATAACAAACCAATGGGCAAAGTGGTAGGCTCGGGTATTAACTCTACTTGGTTCCCTCTTGTTAATGGTACCCGTCAGGGTTGCCCTCTTTCTCCACTTCTTTATGTTTTATCTCTAGAACCATTGGCAAGAGACATCAGAGCTGACCAAAACATTAAGGGATGTGGAAAAGAGGGAACACAAAAAATAAAATTATATGCAGATGATATATTATTGACGTTCAGGGACCCAATTACGTCGGTAAAACACATCATGAAATGGATAGATCAGTACAGCCGCGTATCTAATTATAAGTTAAATATTGACAAATCGACTGCTTTGCCCTATAATCTTGATAGTACACAAAGGCAACACCTTGAGACCATGGGCTTTAAATGGGCTAAAGATTCCCTTACTTATTTAGGAATAAAAATTAATATATTACCAAAGTCCTGGATGGAGATTAACCTCCTCCCCTTAATTAAAGATATGAACGCCTCCTTTAAAAAGTGGCGAGGATTATTTATTTCATGGTGGGGGAGAATAAATGTGGTTAATTCTCATGTCCTGCCGAAATACATATACATTTTCAGGATGATTCCACACATGGTCCCTACAAGCTGGTTAGGCTTAATTCAACAATTTATTAATAAATTCATATGGAGATCTAAAAAACCCAGACTGAAACTACAAGTAATAGCAAAAAAGAGAAACTGCGGAGGTCTAGGACTCCCTCTTATGAGAGAATATGCATTAACGGCTTTGTTTACACACGCTATCCAGACACAAAGCAATAAAGCCTCACAGGAGTTATGGAATAGAGAAGAAATACCAAAGAAATACCCATACAGAGAATTATAGCCCCTATTCTGGATCTCCTCCAGGAAAGCTATGGAATATACGGAACTAGGAACCAGTTTAGCATTACAACATCTTGTAAAAAACTGGTATTGGGTGAAATCCAAACTTGGACTTGGAGAAATGATAATAACAAATCTCCCTTTATCTATAATAGAACATAGGAATGAAAATTTAAAGTTACTTATTTGGAAACAAAAAGGAATAAAATCAATAAAAGATCTGATGGAGGGAGATACACTTAAGACTTTTAATCAACTTCAACTGGAATTCAATCTCCCAATAGATGAATGCTTCAGATATTTGAGGGTTAAGAGTTTCCTTTTAGACTCCCTATATTGGAACACGAACTCAAAAGCATATAACACATTTAAACAAATAATAGAAGGAGAGGATAACAGAAAGTTACTGTCAAAGGCCTTAAAATTAATTAGGTTATGTAAAAAAGAACATACCCCTCCAGCTTTGGCAAAATGGGAAAGAGATTTAGATATCAAAATAAACATTGCAGATTGGAACAAAGCTCTAAATACTACATATAAAAATATACACTGTTTAAATTTGAATGAGTTACAATTTAAAATTATGAATAGGTGGTATTTAGTTCCTTCGGTTTTAATAAAGATGTTTCCCAACAATCTCCCAAACTGTTGGCGATGTTGGGCAGAGAGAGGGGACATGTTCCATATATGGTGGAATTGTAATCCAATCCGAAAACTTTGGCAACAAGTTTCAAATAAATTAGTAGAGAACTTTGGACAACAATGGAAACTAACTGCCGAGAGAGCCCTACTCCACCTAAATTTGCCTAATAATGGAAAAAAAGAAACACAATTCCTCCTACATATATTGACGGCAATAAAATTAGTGATCGCCAGAAATTGGAAGTCCTCAGCTCTAATCCCATGGGCGAAAATAAAATCACAGTTAGTACATCAATGCCATATGGAAAAAGGAATCTTAGCACAAACAATCTGGAATGTTAAAAGTTATAACCTATGGGAAGATTGGATAAATTTCTTGGCCGATGGTAAATTAGACCCAAGAATTGAAAGCAATTTAGCTAGATAATTCCCTATATATCACACTTTTTGAATACCGTTAGGAATTATAGTAAAGACGAATGGAATCATTGTAAGTCTCGTATGTCATTGTAATGTAAAGTTTTTATTGTTTTTTAAATGCAGAGGCGACAAATCTATATCTTCTTTTGTACTGTATAAATGATTTTGTGCTAAGATATATATAACCAACTGCATTTTTTTTGTCTTGTTATTAAAATAATAATAATAATAATAAAAAAAAGCTTAGTTATATGTGGCTTATTGCAGTTTTCCTTTTTATATAATTAACCTGAGTAAAGCAATTAAATCAAATAGCACATCATATGACTATTACATTGTTTCACCAATTCATTTTTCTGTGTTATGTGAAAATGGCCTTTTCATGTACTATATATATATATATATATATATATATATATATATATTTATATATATAGTGTATATATATATATTTATATATATATATATAGTGTATATATATATAGTGTATATATATATATATATATATATATATATGTAGCAATTCATTGATAATAAATAATACAGCTATTGCTTTCCTTTACAATAATAATTGTTATTAAGGATGATCACTAATTAAAAACAAAAAAAAAAACAATTTCCTACATTATCTACATATAAAGTGTATTAAATTGATGGATAGATGACCAAAAACTACATACAACAGGTTTACCAATACTAGCAAAAGAAAAAGGGATAAAATGAGTGCAAGATCATATGATCATATTTACACCTTACTAAAACTAGGCATTAGATAAAATATCTCTAGAATGTTTCCTTACCCAATAAAACCTCAATTCAGTGGTCCTATGTAATCCTACAGAGCCCTCCATCTGTATAATAGCAGCGCTCAGGGAGCCCTCCATCTGTATAATAGCAGCGCTCAGGGTTACCTCTAGTTTTTGGTTCAAATTTAAAATATTTATCAGAGCCACAACTTTTATAAAAGTACTAAAAAGGATGATGTATAAACTAAGGACCATACTACTTATAATTACAGGTTTGTATTTACAGAAAACTGTAAATATATATAAGATAGGCGTGGAGAAAGGGCTTCAGGTGGCGCAAGATATATTACTGGAAATCATTGTCCGGTATATGGCCAACAGCGCCATGTCAGAAATCAATGGCCCACTGGTGAAAATCTGGCATATTGCCAACAGCGCCATGTCAGACAGGACTGTACTAGACCTTTCGTGTATCAGAGAATGGGCCCAACTGGCTTTTTGTCTCATCAGCAATGCTAATTCAGCCCTGTGCACAGAGCACAGACAGGCATCCCTACTCCGGATTGACAGTAAACTATCAGATTTGACTGCAAAAGAACTGGGACCTTCAGGACAAGGTCTACTTTTTGGGAACTGTTTCTGAAGGATTTTCAGAAACATGCTATGGGCTCCTGGAGGGGCTTGAGGGCCAGCCTCCTTTCTACAGACTATGGGCCTGACCTTGGGAGAGGTCCTGTATTTAGGGAGATGGATACAGGGGACTACTTCTTCCCCCTGGTACAGAGTGCAACATTTTACCAAGTACCAGAGACTCTAAAGACTGAGTTCCTGTTTCTCTCTACATTGGTGTTGCCTAACTGACTGAATTGCCAACACTCCCTACTCTGCGTGCTGCTCTTCTTGTTCTTCATTGTTCTACACCAAGCTTCGGTGGAGGAAGCAAGGAGGTACCCAGCTGGGGTACAAGGGGGTTTTCATTTATTCACCATTCTGAATAAGACTCATGCGTCGCTAAGGAAGATTTTTGCACTAAACATCCGCCAGAGGTGTTTTTGGGAAGCTGGTAGGCCTTCATGACATACATCCTTCTATTTGTAATGTATCATTTATGACATGATGGTTCTTATGGTAATCTTTATAATTTATTGATTGCAGATGCATTTAGCTTTCGTTATAAGATGCCTTTAAGCTTTTCTTTGTTCTTTTCGGTTAAACCGAGTGGCTACGTTTTGTTTTATAGTTTATTGTATCTTTTGTGTGTTTGCACTGTTCTGTTTTTCCATGAAAGAAAGAGGAGTTTCATGGTTCAGTCTCTTTTATTGTTACTTTCTATTGTTAATTTCTGATTAGTTGTGAGGTTATGCTGCTGTGGGATTAAGTAAAGGAAGTTAAAGCAAAATCTTCTTTACCTCTTGTAAAATGTTTACATTATAGGTACACTAAAACTAGCATAATCTACAATTAGGGATTATACTAATTTTGGTGTAGAGATTGTCAGGCTCCATTCAGGCTGCGTAGCTGCTTCTCTTGTTCCCCCCATGTCGCTAGAGTCCATTCCTGGATTTCCATATGCTCTGTTCTTCTGATTCCTTAATTCCAGTTTTGCTCTTTGCTTCAGCTCTGTTTCCTTTATAAGGTGTGCCCCACCCGTTTGTTATGTTTGTCTCAGTCTGTATGTACTTCTTGGTTCTGTGTTTAGGTTCAATGTTTAGTTTTAGCTTATTCGTGATTCAGTAGGCAGGGTTTAGCGCTAGGACCCACCGTATATTGGAGTACTTTGGCGGAGTGGTGGGCTACGCTTACTATGGCCATATGATGTGACGGAATCTCCAATTGTTATCACATAGTCCTAGGCTAGTTCCTGTATTCATGTTTGTCTGTCTCTTATGCGCTTTTGCCCTCTATTCCCTAAATCATCTGAAGATTTTGGTTCCTCTCTCCTCTCCCCATGTCCCCATTAAGATTTCCTATCCTTGCTTTGGTTATCAGTATAATAGAGCCTATCCTGGTGTGTTTGTATGGGTGTTGGTGTGGCAGAGCCTGTCCTAGTGTGTGTGTGTGGGGGGGGTGTCAGTGTAGCAGAGCCTGTCCTGGTGTGTGTGTGTGTATGGGTGTTGGTGTGACAGAGCCTGTCCTGGTGTGTGTGTATAGGTGTTGGTGTGACAGAGCCTGTCCTGGTGTGTGTGTGTGTATAGGTGTTGGTGTGGCAGAGCCTGTCCTGGTGTGTGTTTGGGTGTCGGTGTGACAGAGCCTGTCCCGGTGTGTGTGTCTGGGTGTTGGTGTGGAAAAGCCTGTCCTGGTGTGTGTGTTTGGTTATCTGTTTCCTGGTACTTAATTTATAGTAGGGATTATTTCATTTTTACTTACCCATAGATAAAACACCCTCCTGAATATGTAGTGACTTCAGGGGAGAAAACATTCAAGGTCCTGAAATAATTTAGTGGAAATTATAAGGTATTGTGTTATTTGCTCTATAATATTTATTTCAAGGATTAGTCATACTAAATTGTGGCTTCTGGCTTCCCATGTTGAATGACCAAGTATTATGTATGTATATGTATATATATGTTTTTTTCAGTAATATGTTTTAATGGTGGAAATTATTTATGCCCCCCAGTTTTGACTGTGGTATCTTATGCCCCCCCCATTATGTTGTTTCTAGAGTCGCCACTGCTCCTAGGCACAGTGATACCTACACATGCATAGGTTTGTTGGGTTGTTTGGGGCTAAAAGGCCACATTTGTAAGGTGTGTTTTTTTTACATCTGGTCAGTCTGCTCCCATGTCCTATTTGGGATATCTTTGAACCTGGCCAATTACATAGTTACATTCAATACCAGTATTCTAATATTTTATATGCTGGGATTTTTTGAATATACAGCGAAAGAGGATGTGCTCATAAAAATAAATAAGTGTCAGGAGAGTCCCTCTTGAGAAGTTTTTTTTAATGGGTACCGCCAGTGGCCAGTGGCGAAATCTCTTGCTATGGCGCTTGTGACCGCTCTCTGAATTGGTCACAGTACATCCTGGGGGTGGGTTTTCTGTGTTGCTGAATGCCTTGTTAAGGATTGCACCCTAAGCGCTTTTAAATTAGGGGTCCCTGGAGCAGATTTCTGTGTTGCTGAATGCCTTGAAACTCTAGTTCGCTTTCTGAGCTCATTAAATGCCATGATGTGCACGTCATGAGTCGTTAGCTGACCGTTTTAAGAGGTTAATGAAACTATATTTAATTAAATTAATATATGATAGCCAAGCAGATCACAAACAAAACAGGTGGTTTCAAAGAACTATCAATTTGTCCATATTAAAGTTATTAAACTTTCTATATTGCAAGGAGTCCCCAGTGCTCCCCAGACCACCAATGAAATGTTGGCTAGCAGGTTATTTTTATCCCCCTCCCCAGCAAATGGGGACAAACAAGTGAGGAAAAAACAAGCAAAGACAAAGTGAGATATGGAAAAAGTCTTAAAGAGCAGTATAACAGAAGTGGTGCCAGAACCATGGGTACAAATAAAAATAAAATGTATCACAATGGGGATGCTCCACAGATTCCATGACGTCCCTCCTGTGTTTGGCAAAGTGTAGCACCAGCTAGGTGATTATGACCCCTTTTTATTTCTTGAACTTGCGGAAATGTGCACTGGGGTCAGGTATTGTCATGTGGCCTATGAGGACTTTTCAGTGGGGTTAATAGTGAAAGAAGACAAAAAAGGCAAGGGCAGACAGGTAATTACATGCTGCTTGCAAAGTAATAGAACAGCTGTCACAACTGCGGGTGCCAAGTCTGGTAGGAGTATCTGTGCAGGGACAGATGTGTCTCAGAATCCTACATGGGGCAATCTAGTATAGAAGTACCGGATTGCAAAAGGCAGTCTGCAACAGCAGACAGCAGTGTGCCACGGAACTAGGAGACAGCAGGCTGATGGAAGATGGAGGCTGGCAAAAGGCATTGGAGTCTGGCAGATGGGGTCAGATGAGCCAAGGTCATACAAATAAACAATGCATAATACAAAAGGATGATCCAAAGAATAGTCCCAGTCCCAGCCAAAGGTCAAAATCCAGATCAATCAGGCAAGGTACACAGGGCAAAACAGAAACAAGGTCAAAGTCCAAAGATACAGCTCAGACAACCTCCTAGTAGGCCAGGAAGTCCAATGCTCCAACAAGGGAACCTGGGAACAACCCTGTTTATAAATTGCCTGACAGGTCACACGTGTGACATGAAGATAGGAATCTCAATGACTACAGAGCCTCGTGTGGCATGACTGATGCAAAGTCTGCCATGCTCGGGGTTGCCGGTATCAGCTCACTATATCTGTCTAGTCCTAGAAGGTCTGCATAGATTTGAACATTCATTTTCTGGTACTTTGTATCAACATTGTACACGATAGTTCCCTGAAGTACTCTGAAGAGTGAAGAACATACACTAAAGACAAAAGGGGAATAAAGGAGGTGTCAACATGTAGGTCGCTGGGTGGTCCCTCCACAACTCAACTGTGCCCTGTAAAAGGGCAAACAAGCTAATGCTACACTGAGCCAGCTGTACCCGTGTGGAGCTATGGAATTGCATCCTCCCAGGGGGGTGGAGTATAGTATTATGGGTTGATCATCTGAGCTCCAGATGGTAAGTACTTATTTACGTATTGTGAACTACTTGTCTTCAGCCAGTGTAGGCCCTGGTCTCCAACAACATTGATGATAGCGTTGCCTTCAGGTGTTTGAGATCAGCAGTAACAAAGAACAGATTTGTCCTTGGTGTTATGTTTATAGATAGTAGGCTGTTTAACCTACAACTGTCACAACCATACTGGATGGTTTGACATGCAGTTATATCCATTAATCAGAAGACACATCCTATGTGACCACAGTCCAGCATTATAGAATCACTGAAACAAATTAGAAGATTGAAAGATTGAGGGGCTTGTTAACAATAGGGCAAAATGTGCACGGGCTAAAGGGCACTTGGTGGGAGGGTACATGGAGTCCTTTGCCTGCAGGGTTACTTACAGAAACACAGACTAATAGAGTATGAGTAGTTATGGCAAATGGTGTTCCTACTTCCTATGGTACTACAGGATCAGCCAGTAAGAAGATTATTTTGTGGTCACATTGTGTAGTCCATAAAAGTGTAAGGTGCACAGCCCTATGGAAAGCCCTGAAAGGAAAACACAAGGGTCTAAGTTACTGTTTCATGCAACTTTGAATTCACAGTAGCAGAAGGACCCTATGCAGTAAACAGGAGCATGCATCCGTGTGTACGGAAATGCCAAGGAAAGTGTCACTTTGAAGGGACCAACTACCCATTATAAACCCAGCTCAACCTTCATTAATTGCTACAGCTCGTTGCCTTAATTGAACCTGCTTGAGCTTCTAGATTTTGACCTCTTGGTTTGCTACCTGGATTATCATATTTGTCTCCTGCTTCATGACCTTGGCTTGTTAACCCTTTGTGATCCAGTGCTGCCTTCCCTGCCCTGGACTGTTTATTGGGACTATCTGCACTTGGGTGTCTATACCTCCTGCCTTTTAGCTTCCTTTCAGCTATTTTTTGAGAGGATATGCAAGTTCACATGCACTCGGTTACCCTTGCAAACAACTCATAGATTACTGAATCTGCAAGTTGTTTTGCGAGTGTTAACATGCTATTGGAGTCGAGTCTGGCCAGTTGAGTTAACCCTTAACTTGACTGGCAATACAACTTTTTAGTGAACAGACCCAAGATTCTGTGGTTCCCTTTTTGTTCCTGTGATGGTGTGTATAAGCATTTTCCTGGAGTCTAAGCCCAGTACTTCAATCTAGTTAATTGATATCTGCTGCTGTGGCAGTTACTGGGGCTTACATGAAACACACACCCTCACTTGAACAGGAGGTTGATTTGTGGATCTCATGGAGGCAGGGAAAACACTAAGCAGCCTGTATTTATGTTGTTTGGAAGCCTTTTATTTTGCCCTTAAGTGGAGGGATAAATAAGCAGCAGTGAGATTATGTTATATGTATAACCTGTATATTGTATGTCACCTTAAATGAAACAGTGTTGCATACTTTGTATGCTGAAAGAGCAGTTGGAAACTCCATACAATAAAATATTACAGAAGAGATATATTCGGCTGGTGTTCCATCCAACAAGGTTCACTCCGTAATGCATAGCCTTTTATCAGGTGGGAATTTCTAAATATTTAATTTTACAGCGTTTTTATACTAAGTCTATTTTTCTGTTCTATATCAAAGCAATCAGACCCTATATTCATTCTGTGAAAATTAGTATATTGAACAAAAAGGCTTTTACTGTAGATAGCACAGATAGCCTCCATATACTTTTAGAACCCTGTTGAATTCATTTTATTCCCTATAATTTATTTTAATGCAGTATTAAATTGTATTTTATTGTTGGGTATCACAGCCTATTAATTTACAGCACTTCAGGTTTTGAGGGGTACGTAAAAAGTTTCCATATTATAAAAGAGTTAATGAGGTCTAAATGTTCATTTCAGTTTACTTTGCTTAAAATGTCATTATTTTCTGAAAGCAGCATTCAATATCATAGAAAAATTAATACGAAAGAACTGTGTATGCCAGGGGTTGACAAATTTGGTTTGGATCTAAGAGCCACCCAAAAAAGGAGACAGGGATGTGGAAGCAGTTGGAAGAGAAGGTAGGGAGACATTGATAGAAAGAGTCTAAGAGTAAGTGAGACCCCATAATGCCCAGCCTGCCAACATCCTATTGTGATACTTGCTGTGCATTGCAAGTAGTTCTCAGCAGCAGTATATATTGGGAGCTATTCTGCACAACTATTTGCCTGACTTATTTTATAGTTATGGGAGTTATGCTGTACCACTGTCAATCTCTGACTCCGTATATAGTGAGGGGAGTTATGATGTACCAGCCTCAGTGCCTGGCTAATTATATAATAATAGGAGTCAATGCTGTACCACTTACCGTTTATGAGCTGCACTGTATCATATCTACGTCTGACTAAAGGTACACCGAGGGTTATGTTATAACACCATAACACGCATAATGGGAATTATATTATACAACCTTTAAAGTGCCAAAGGTGACTTTACTGTCCCATTGTCCCTAATATCTCATTAAGCACATGCAAAACTCTTGCTCAGGCCTCAATCAGCACAAAATGAATTTGAGTTTGGGGAAATGTGCTTATGTTGTATTATCTGCAGTTCTACTATCATACATGTCCTTGTTTATCTGCTTTCTTCAAAATATAAGAGGGGAGGTACTGTTCTTACCTTATGCTTAAAAGGAGCTAGCTACATCTCTGAGGCACGGTATGTACTTAACCGTGTACCTAACCAAACATTTTTTAGCCTAAAAACTCCTAGTCTATTGAAGCACATGCTGTCAGTTTTGATATCAATTTAGCAATAAGTGACTGTTAATACATTATTACATAAGTACTTTTGTTATATGATATAAGGTGTACTATATCGTCCGCTAAGTTACATATATTTATATGTTTTATAAGAGGGTTAATTTCCAGGGGGAGGGGTTACTTAGTGGGTGGAGTGGGATGACTTTATGAGTACTTGGGTGTGAATACCATTGAGGATGTCTTAAAAAAATCTTGTTCTGAGACTGAAACCTGCAATAAAGATTTTTGAATCCAAATCCAATGAGTGCTTATCTTGATACATATGGATTTATACTGAACCCCCATAGCACCAAGGTGCAATACACAGTGGGAGTCTGACGAGTGCAGCTCCAACATATATACACTCACTGGCCACTTTTTTAGGTACACCTGTTCAATTGTTTGTTAACACAAATAGCTAATCAGTCAATAATATGGCAGCAATTCAAGGCATTTAGGCATGTAGATGTGGTCAAGACTACTTGCTGAAGTGGAAACCGAGCATCAGAATGGGGAAGAAAGGGGATTTAAGTGACTTTGAACGTGCCATGGTTGTTGGCGCCAGGCGGGTTGGTATAAGTATTTCAGAAACCGCTGACCTATTGGGATTTTCACGCACAACCATCTCTAAGGTTTACAGAGAATGATCCAAAAAAACATATCCAGTGAGCGTCAGTTGTGTGGGCCGAAAATGGTCAGAGGTCAGAGGATAATGGGCAGCAGTACAAAGGTATGCAGAATACCATCTCTGAACGCACAACATGTTGAACCTTGAAGCAGATGGGCTACAGCAGAAGACCACACCAGGTGCCACTCCTGTCAGCTAAGAACAGGAAACTGGGACTACAATTTGCACAGGCTCACCAAAATTGAATAATGGAAGACTGGAAGAACGTTGCCTAGTCTGGTGAGTCTCGATCCCAGCTGAAACATTCAGATGGCAGAGTCAGACTTTTGCAACAACTGAAAGCATGGATCCATCCTGCCTTGTATTAACGGTTTAAGCGGGAGTGGGCCCCTTAGTGCCAACTGAGCTTAAATGCGACAGCCTACCTGAGTATTGTTGCTGATCATGTCCATCCCTTTATGACCACAGAGTATCCATCTTCTGATAGCTACTTCCAGCAGGATAATGCACCGTCTCACAAAACTCACATCATGTCAAACTGGTTTCTCGAACATGACAAAGAGTTCACTGAACTCCAACAGCCTCCACAGTCACCAGATCTCAATCCAATAGAGCACCTTTGGGATGTGGTGGAACGGGAGATTTGCATCATGGATGCAGCAACTGTGTGATGCCATCATGTTCATATGGACCAAAATCTACAGCACCTTGTAGAAAGTACCACAAAGAATGAAGGCAGTTCTGAAGGCAAAAGAAGTTCCAACCCGGAACTAGAAAGGTGTACCTGATAAAGTGGCCAGTGTATATATAGTTATAGTTTGTCCACCGATATCCTCAGTTTAACTTTCATTATGGCAATAGTTTATATTCCCCCAAATGGCAATATAAGGATTTTATTCACCATAATTTAAGCTATTAAAGTTTAGATAGTGTTTTAGCCTGGTAATGCGATTTTAAGCAATTAAAGTGTCATTTGCTCATTTAAAATTATGCGGAGCTCTTGTCTCATGTGGGGTAAACACATGGAAAGCACAGGGGTGCTCATTGAACTCTAATGTTTCTGTAAAATACTACGTACGTTGTAAAATTGAAGCGCAAACAATTTACATTAAAAAAGGAAATGTTTTAAGTGAAACATTTCTTACTAATGCCACGTAAGACTTACTTTGTGCAGAATTTATTAACCGAATCCATTGCCTGTTAGAGCAATGAAAATACAAATTAATTATCTGAAACCCATTATCTCTGGAGCACACTTACACATTCAGCTTTCATTCTCCCTAATGCATATCTCTCTTTATTATTGAGAGTTGCTTTTTGGTCCTTTTCCCCCCTGATGTCCCTCATTTCTCCCCTGATGTCCCTTTTTGCTAGGAGCTTAGGATGTTTGCTGGTTGTGAGTGTATTCACGATAATGTGTAGAAACATGACAAGGGACTGGGAGAAAATATCACTAGGGAATGAGCTTTATGATAAAAGCATATGGCAGGGGGTAGAGGATCTGGGATATGCCATTTTTATATGACAGGTTTAATTGACTAACTTAAATGCTACAACAGGGAATAACATTGACAAATTCTATGTATTCATCTTCCCAGTTATTGCATTCTTATTGCGGAATATGTCACATGTGTCAATTACAATGCATTAATATATAGAAATAACGACAAATGGATCTTTATATACTTTCTATAGTAACAATGTAGATGCATGCACACTTTTGTTATCAATTTAAGAGCCATATTACAATGGTTACCCTGATCAGCCATAACATTATGATCACTGACAGGTGATAACACTAATAATTTTGTTATCATGGCACCTATTAGTGGGTGGGATATATTAGGCAGCAAGTGAACATTTCATCTTCAAAATCCATGTGTTAGAAGCAGGAAAAATGGCCAAGCATAGGTTTCTGGGCAACTTTGACAAGGGCCAAGTTGTGATGGCTAGGCGTCTTGGTCAGAGAATTTCCAGAACAAAAGTGGTGAACTGACGACAGGGTCATGGGTGACCAAGGCTCATTGAAGTGGGGAGCCAAGGCTGCCCCGTGTGGTCAAATTCAACAGATGAGCTACTGTAGCTCAAATTATGAAAAAGTTAATGTTGGTTTTGATAGAAAGGTGTCAGAACACACAGTGCATCACAGTTTGTTGCATATGGGGCTACGTAGCCACAGACCAGTCAGGGTGCCCATACTGACCCCGGTCCACTGCCGAAAGCACCTACAATGCGCACATAAGAACTAGACAATGGAGCAATGGAAGAAGGTGGCCTGGTCTGATGCATCATGTTTTCTTTTACATCACGTGGATGGTCCGGAACACGTGCATCACCTGAAGAACACATGGCACCAGGATGCATCCATGGAGGCTCCATCTCGCTACTTACAGGACTTAAAGGATCTGCTGCTAATGTCTTGGTGCCAGATACCCAGTAGCGTACCTAGCAGATGTCTATGTGGCCGGGTGGCCGCCTAACATGCGCCCGCAGCTTACCGCTGTGGAGCTCGCACACTGTGCAAGGAAACTCTTTTTTTCCTGCACAGGTTCCTGCTTCTCCTCGGCGGTAAAAGAGAGTGATGCCTGCCCGGCCCCCAGACCAGTGAAATCTACAAGAGAGCCAAGGGCTCAAGAGTTAATGAATTAATAAGTAAGTGTTTAGGGGCATAAATGGGATAGGCAGGCTGTTTAAGGTGGCACAGGCTGCTTAAGGGGCAGATTTGGCAAAAGGCAGGCTATTTTGGCAGCAGAGTTGGCACAGTCAGGCTTTTTCAGGGGCAGAGTTGGCATAGTCAAGCTGCTTCAGGGGCAGAGGTGGCACAGGCAGGCTGTTTTAGGGGCAGAGACCAACCATGTCAATGTGTGGCTTAGTGTATAGTCATAGGGGTTATGCTGCACTACCGTCAATGTTATGCTGTATCATATTTGTTCAGTAAATACTACTTATTTAATTTATTTATAAGTTAATCATTTATTTTTTCAGAGTTTCTAGTTTTTTGTTTTTTCCAGTTGACATTAAGTTTACAAATTTATGAAATACATATTCTTGCCAACATTCATTTTTTGTGGAGGGGTGCCAAATACTCTAGGTACACTCCTGCAGAAACACCTTCAATATTAGGCCAGTGCTGATAATATTATGGCTGATCAACGTATATATATATATATATATATATATATATATATATATATATATATATATACACACACCGTATTTCCCCGATAATAAGACAAGGTTTTTTTCAGAACAAATCCTCTGAAAAATACCCCTCGCCTTATAATCGGGGTTGTCTTATAATCAGACCTCAAATAGGTCTGACTATGAGACGACTAAGATCCAGATCCCCCGCAGCTGCAGGGGACCTGGATCCTCCTGTCTCCTTCAGCCGGGGCAGCGGAAGGAGGTGTGGCTAGCAGCGGGGGTTGTCTGGGTCCATCGCGCAGACCTTCCCCGGCTGTCAGATATCAGAGTTCCCCGCACCAGTGCTGTCAGGGAAGGTCTGCGCGGTGGACGCAGACAACCCCCGCTGCTAGCCACACCTCCTTCCGGCTGCAGCATAAGTTCTCTACGCAAATCGCGTAGAGCTCTACACGCTGCCCTGGCTACATGACAGGGGAGTCAGAAGCACGGGTAAGTTTGGAGGAGGGAGGGGGAGGGACTGTTAAATGGGGGGCATAAGGCATTTCTGGAGGCAGAGTGTTCTATGAAATGCCTTTTAACCCCCTTAATGCCACTCTGCCTCCAGAAATGCCTTTTTAACTCTCTAAATGCCACTCTGCCTCCTGAAATGCCTTAAACCTCCCTATATGCCACTCTGCCCCATAATATGCCTTTTAACCCAATTAATGCCAGAGTGGCATATAGGGGTATAAGGCATTTCTGGAGGCAGAGTGGCACATAGGGGGTCAAAAGGCATATCATGGGGCACAGTGGCATATTGGGTTAAAAGGCATATCATGGGGGACAGTGGCATTTAGAGGCTTAAAAGGCATATCAAGGGGCACAGTGGCATATAGGGGGTATAAGGCATTTCTGGGGCAGATGTGCATAACAGGGGGGGGGCAGGTTGGAAAATAGAAGGAAATAAAACCAAAATATTTTTCTCAATCATAGCTTTTATTAAAAAAAATAGTTTACATGAATTAACATTTACTGGTAAAACTTTTTTTCTATAGGGTCGTCTTATATTCAGGCTTTTTCTTTTTTTCCTAAATTAATATTCAGATTTGGGGGGTCGTCTTATAATCAGGGTCGTCTTATAATCGAGCAAATACGGTATATATATATATATATATATATATATATATATATATATATATATAAATCAATTTGTCTATATGTGTGATTACCAGAATATGTAAGTTCACAATAAGTGAGATTGTGATGTAATCTACGTGAAACACTTTCAGTTAGTATAAACTTAGGTTCAATTACCTCTGCAGACAGCCATCTCCACCTCTCATTCACCTTTAATTAAGTCTAAATGTAATGCTAATTGCATCTCTGGCATTAAATGTTAGTGAGACATTTCACTCCTTTCTATTGCCATTAGTATCTTTTTCCATTCAGTTTCAAGATTTTGTAACTCATGAATTAGATAAAAGTATTAATTGTTCTGGGAATTTAAGCCTAAGAGTATAAAACACAGCAAGGTCAAAAGACAAATTTGGAAACATCCATCATTTATCAAGTATTTGTAAATGTAAAATTGTATAGCTAGTTTGGTGTTAGGCACCATTAGAACTTAAGTCATTCGATATATTTTGTTGCTGAAACATACATTTACAATAAATAGTCTAACAATGGAAGTCTAAATTAATTTGCTAGTAAGATTTTAGCAGGGGGGGCTGGTTGTGTTAAAGAAGAATGTCTGGCTCTGTTTTGTGTGCTGCCGCAGTGGTATGCATCCAGTTCCTTGTATGTCTGTGCCTTAGTTTATCCGTTTCTTTTGTTTAACCTACCCCCAGGGGTGTACCTAGAGTATATGGCACCTATGGCGGATCCTGTATGTGGCACCCCCCTCCCCAACACACACACACACTTTAAAACTGCATTGCTTCTATGGTTATGTACTGGCGCAGACATTGAAGGTAGTACAGCATTACTGTAATCATTAAATACTGAGGCAGACATTGACGGTGGTACAGAATAACACATATCAATATATACTTAGGCAGACATTGACGGGGGTACAGCATAACACATATCACTATATACTGAGGCAGACAATGACAGTGGTACAGCATTATTCCTATCACTATACATTGAGCCAGACAATGACAATATTACTATATTACAGCATAACTCCTATTACTATATGCTGAGCCAAACATTGATGTGGTGTAGGCCTACCACATCAGTGTCTGGCTTAGTAGTAGGGATGCACCAAAATGAAAATTCTAGACCGAAACCGAAAATTCTGCATTTACTTGGCCGAAACCAAAAATGACCCCCCCACCATAAGAAAATCTCACACTTTTATTCAAAGTAAGTAACAAACCAAAATTGGACCAAAAAATTAAATAACAATATTAATATATATATATATATATATATATATATATATATATATATATATATATAATTGTTAATGATTGTTAACAGCAATCACACTCTTATCATGCCCAGGCATTCCCAGATTCCAGCCTGTACTAGCTGACTTGGCATGACAGGAGCGTGACTGCTAACAGCAATCACACTCCTATCATGCCCAGGTTCTAGCATGTACTGGGTGCCTGGGCATGATAGGAGTGTTATTGCTGTTAGCAATCATTTATATATATTAGTATTGTTATTATTATTGTTCACATGTGAACTCAGCACTGGAGGCATAGAATCAGACATACAAATCCCATATTTGCAGGTATACAATAGTAATGTATGGAAACATAGCATTGCAGGTATAGATCAACTGGAAATCGCATAAAAATTCAGCAATAAAGCGATAACCCCCCCGAAATTACAGGCGAAGATGATAGGTTGCACAACCCAAAGACAGCCGTGGCTTCCACACTGTCAATATAGAACCTGAACAGCGCCCAAATTGCACACATAGGACTAACCATCTTTGTCTCCAATGAGTCAACTTTGTCCCCAAACAGCCCTACCTGTGCCATCTTTGTCCCATAAACACCCTGCCTGTGTCATGTTGGTCCCAAGGCTCAAACATCCTGCTTGTGCCATCTTTCCACAAATCAATTATACATCTACGATACATACTTTTACAGTCACTCACTATTTCACACAATCATTTATTCCCTCACTCTCACTGTTTATTTTTCCAATATACTTACTACCATCTTTCTCACTATCTACCCCCTCTCCCTCCCTTCTCACTATCTACCCCCCCTCTCCCTTCTCGCTATCTACCCCCTCTCCCTTCTCACTATCTACCACCCTCTACACCATCTTTGTAGGCATGAAGAGGTGCCGTTTTTGTGGTTTTGTTCAGGGCACGCCTTAACATCAGTTGCTTGAGATTGAGTGGCTGTCTAAAGGAGAGTAAGGGGGCTGTGGGGATACATCAGTGTGTAGTTTGAAGTTCTTTTTTTGCATAGAACTTCAGCTCGGGTGGTAAGTGGCTTCCTGTATGATGTTCTTTATACCACAGCAGTTATTTTCTGGGAATGTTGCTGGCTAACTATATCTGGTTATCAATAATCCTGGCTCTTGTTTTGCCATAAAATGTTTGGCGTATTTTTTTTACATTTAACATCAACACGTCCTGGCACGTCATCCAAAAAAATGCCCCCACGTCGCCACAATCGTGGTGATACCAGGGGCACTGCTGTTCCCCACAAGCTCTGGGTGCTTCAAGGTCAATTGCTATGAGTTTCGGATCTGCTACAGTTCTGCTACGGTTCTGCTGCAGAACCAAAAATGGGCTGATGATGATCAGATCATTCCTGGCCAATAGGAGAATCCGATCATTATGGCAGCCCCCGGATGACCATGTCATAGAAAGAGAGAGGGAATATATAGTTTAAGTGGTTAAATTGGCATTTGGGACCTTTACTGTCTCTCAAATGAGAAATGGGCCCAGTAAAGTGATCTGTCAAAATTCCAAGTTTGAAAACTGAATGGATGTGAAAAATGGTTTCTTACTTTTTGTTAGACTAATTTTGGAAGGTGCTGGTGTTGAATCAGCTGCATGGGACAGGTCAATACACCCTAACTAGATTTCCCAAGCTGTCTGGATTTTGAAAATATATAGTTTCATGGGGTTAAATTGAAATAATGGACCTATAATGTGCCTCAAATGAGATGTTTACCCAGCAAATTGATCTGTCAAAAGTCCATGTTTTGCAACTGTAATGCGCATGTTCTAATTTTGACGTGCCCTACCCATGTATATGGGGTATTCCTGTCCTCAGGGGATGTTTCTGAATACAGATCACAAGTTGTTTCAGTAATTTACCCAGGGAAAGAAATGTACCGAAATACTGGGTTTGTTAAAAATGAAAAAAAATAAAATGTACTGCAATGTTTAGGACAAATTGAAGTTATAATGATTAAATAAAAAGTGTTAAAATGACCCTTGTAAAATACTAGGATATAAACTTTTGTTTTTGTTGAGCAGTTTTTCTTTTTCTGGTGCTAATGGGGCCCAACTCCCACCATATTTTTAAAAAATCTTGTTTAGAAACATTGTTGCGCGTCATTCATACTTAACCCTGTAAGTGCCAAAATAAATGAAAATATCAGGCATATGATTGTGAGTACGGGAATCTTGTAATGGATTTACAATGTTAACATTTATGACAATCAATAAATGAGAATCAACACTTAGGGTTTGAACTCTCCTCACAAGTGAGCTTCTTTGTACCACAACTGCTCTGCATATTGATCTCCCACTCACAACACCAGTGCTGTAGTGTTAGAGTCAGTGTGTATATACATAGTGCTAGAGTCAGTGTGTTTGTTAGTGTATGTTGGTGGATAGTGTGTGCATGTCTATAAGCATATGGTGTGTGTTACTGTATGGCATTAGTGTGTCTAATGGACACTTAACACAAACCTAGAATAGTTTTTTCATTGTTTGTAATATTTTAATATAATAATATTTAGAATAATAAGAATGACAAAAAACAGAGTAAGTATTTAAATATACATGCTGAATGTTTAGCTAAGTATGAAAAACAATGAATTAAATAATTAATCTTTTTGCTCTGGAGCCACTTATTATTACTATAAATTCATGTACAGTATAAGCCAAAATATATGTAGCTTCACGAAATTATAAGACAAAAAAATATGGCACCATTTAGTTATATTAGTAAGACAACAATTAAATGCATTGTTTGCTCCAGAGGAAACTTGAGTAGGCATCTCTTTCTTTCATCACTTAAAAACAATTAGCTGTATTTTGGTCTGTAGCGTTTTCTGGGCAAAGTACCAACAACTTGTCTGAGTTACTAATGCAGGAAGAAGTAAATATCACTTTCAATCTAAAAGCTTCCTAAGACTTAGAACTACTTATTTGTTAAACAACAAAGTTTAACTAGGTTTCGTTGTTCTGTAGCTTGGCATTGAAATGACCTAATCAAAAAAGTTGAATCTTTTTTATAAAGTACAAGCATTCATATAGATTTTGTCTTCAAAAGTTTTATTAAAGTGTTATGTTTCAATAAGTACTTATTTTAGTAATAATGTAAATGGAACAGCACCACATGTTGTTATCTATTGTTTTGATGCTCTCCCAAATTTTTTAATTATTGTGCTTTTTCATTTTTTTTCAATTTTCAGATCCGTTTATACCACTTTTATTTCTAACACTAAATTTGAATTTATTACTGGATAATCAAGATTCACCAAGCAACATGCCCCACAGTGTCACCTTTGCCCCCCAACAGCTTGTGAGTGCCACTTTTTTCTCCCAAGCCGCTTATTAGTGCCATCGTAACCCCGGACAGTCTGCTTATGCCATCTTTGTCCCAGCTTGTCAGTACCCCAATCAGTGCCATCTCTGCCCCAAATAGCTGGTATGTGCCATCATTGCCCTCAAACTGCTTGTGTGTGGCATAATTTCCCCTAAATAACTTATCTGTGCCTTCTTTTTCAACTTGCCCTCCCTGTAACATACACTCTGGCACACACATCCAAACACACACTTACTCATACTCACTAACACATACGTACACATGCATTCTAACACACATCTCTCACACCGCTTAAGCGAACACAGACTACATCTCACACTGCTTACATTTACATGCTCACACACATATACTTACACATATGCATCCATGCTCACCTACACTTACACGTATACATTCATGCTCACACACACTTATGCATAGGCATTCATGCTGCCAAACATACATACCCCCTCAAGTTTGTTGAAATTGATAACTTTTCTTGGGCACACAAGCCCTCCATCCAAGTCAGAGGCAATGGGTAGAAGCATGGCTAAGCTCCAAAGGGAGCCCCCAAAAGAGTAAGTTATAAGGCCCTCTGCAAATAGGGTGAGAAAAAGAACCGTCTCCGCTACTACCCTCAGGACCCTGTTTTATCAGCTTTAAATATAAAGTTTTTATTTTTTAAAGCTTGTTTTACTTTTGTAGGGGGAGCAATTGGAAAGCAGAGTGGACCAGTGCTCTATTCCCCCTTCCAGTGGAAAATACATGCAGGCTTTTACAAGAGGCTATAAGTCTGCAGGATCCAGTCCAGGACCCCAAGTGGCCTGCATCAGGCACAGAGCATTAAAAACCCCTGGAGCCTCACAATCAGAGAGACTGTGGTGGGAAGAGGAATGGTTTTGTTTTTGGGTGTTTCATTTGAGCAGGTGGAAATAAATCACTGTTTGCTACAAGTCAATGTTCATGAGCCTTATTGCCCTAGAGGACTGTGCTTAAGATCCCTAAGTGTGACATTTATGGCACAAATATGTAAAGCAATTTAAGTTGCCTTGTTAGTTCTAGCATTAGGGTGCATGAGAGCTCTGTCGATCTTTAGGGATCGACAGTGATTAACATCAGAAAGGTATATATCTGCTCACTGGATATTTTCTCTTTTTTGGACCATTCTCTGTATACCATAGAGATGGTTGTGTGTGAAAATCCCAGTAGATCAGCAGTTTCTGAAATACTCAGACCACTCTGTCTGGCACCAACAACCATACCATGTTTAAAGTCACTTAAATCCCCTTTCTTCCCCATTCTGATGCTCGGTTTGAACTTCAACAAGTTGTTTTGACTACATCTACATACCTTTTTTTATTTTTTCTGCAGCTGTGATTGACATGCGGTCGCTCATGTAACTTTTTCAGCAACCTGTCAGCACCCCTCACTCTCCTCTGGGAGGCCTCTGAGTGCTATAATATGATGTCATATACAGGCGCTCAGCAGTGAAGCAGCACACACAGTAGTCTCTCGCTCCCACAGCAGGACGTCTGCAAGGTAAAAGAACTACAAAGGGGGAAGAATGGGGGGAGAAGGGGGAGAGGGGGTAGATAGTGACAAGTGGGGTGGGGGGGTAGATAGCGAGAAGGGGCAGAGGGGGTAGATAGCGAGAAAGGGGGGCAGGGTAGAATTTGTGAGAATGCATTAATGAATATGTATAAATGATCCATGTGAATGAATTGTATGAATGAAAGTATGAACTAGTGAGTGACTGTAAAAGTGTTTGTATGTATCATAGATGTATAATTGATTTGTGGAAAGGCAAAGATGGCACAAGCAGGGGGTTTAAGCCTTGGGGACCAAGATGACACATGCAGGGTTTTTATGGTACAAAGATGGCACAGGTTACGTGTTTATTGGACAAAGATGGCACAGGGTTGGCTGTTTGGGACAAATATGTGGTACGCTGTTTGGGGACAAAGTTGACTCATGCTGGGCTGTTTGGGGACAAAGATGGCACGTCCTATGTGTATAATCTTTTTTTAATCTATTTTTTATCTATAGCTTTCATGCTCAGTTTGTTGGGTCTGTGTGTTCTGTTGATCTATACCTGCAATGCTACATTTCCATGTTCTGTTGATCTATACCTGCAATGCTATGTTTCCATACATTATTTATGTATACTGAGTTTTTATGTCTTTTCAGTTGATCTATACATGCACGTGCTAATTACATGTGTTGTTTATTTGATCTATACCTGAACTACAGGGAGTAAGTAAAAGAGAGGTATGGCTTAGCGAATGAGAGGACAAAGGGACTCTGGGGATGATTACGGGGGGAGAGGACCTCTCAATGTCATGGTAGGGTCAGAAGGAGGGAAGACTGCACTGACTGTCGCAGTCTTCCCCTAATATATGGTCAGTGTGGCAAATATTTTTTTGGGGGCTAATATTAATATATATCGGCAGCAGGGTCTATTATTTATATATATTGCCAGCAGGGTCTAATATTAAAGAATGAAAAATAACTGCCACATCAGCTGTTATTTTAAAATCATATTTCAATCACAGTGTCACGTACAAGTAGTTTAGGAGACACCGTGGTCAGGTAGGACTCCAGGACAGAACAGGTCAAACAAGCCGAGGTCAGGATTCCGGAGAGCAGGATAGTCAAATAACGTAGCCGAGGTCAGGATTCCGGAGAGCAGGATAGTCAAATAACGTAGCCGAGGTCAGGATTCAGGAAAACAACGAAGTCAGACAAGCCAGGGTCATACACGAGAATACAGGATCAAACGCTATCTGGGTACTAGCACAAGGCATAGACAACCAACAGAAGGCAAAGTCAGATAGAACTGAGCAGGTTTAAATAGGAACCGCAGAGGAAGTTCAAATCTCCCGCCAAACCTATGACGTCACTTCCAATGTCCGGGAATCACCGCCATCCTGGTTGTGGCGTAATCTCCCTTCATATATACCTGCAGTTTGGGAGTTCGCCACCAGAGGGCGCGCGAGCGCCGAAGCCGGACGCCGTGTTCCCGGAGGTCTGCCCCTCCTGCGCGGCAGTTCGGCAGACGTTGAAGGAAGCGGCACCGCGTTGGAGGGCGGCCTCCCTCTCCTCCGTGGCGGCTCCGGTGGTCGTGCGTTGGAGGGGGGTCTCCCTCTCCTCCGTGGCGGCTCCGGTGTCCGTGCGTTGGAGGGGGGTCTCCCTCTCCTGCGTGGCGGCTCCGGTGGTCGTGCGTTGGAGGGGGGTCTCCCTCTCCTCCGTGGCGGCTCCGGTGTCCGTGCGTTGGAGGGGGGTCTCCCTCTCCTCCGTGGCGGCTCCGGTGGCCGAGCATTGGAGGGGGGTCTCCCTCTCCTCCGTGGCGGCAACGTGGGAGCCAGGGGCAGGTAAGTAACACACAGTCTTTACTTCAAAGAGACAAGTACCCATTATATAGTTACAAATGCATGTCTAACGTGTGTGTGTGAGTGTGTGTATATATATATATATATATATATATATATATATATATTAAAATGTCACAATAGTCTTCTAGTGTCCTGCTCTTGAGTTGGAACAAAAAATACCTGACCTGCTCTTTTTCGATAAAGAACATTGAGTCAAATAAGCTTTTAATATCAAGTATTGGAAGTTCATTTTATTCTAAAGTACATTAAAAATTTGAAAAAGGAAATGATACAAAATGAAAATATAATATACAGTATATACGGTACATTTATATTGATTTAGGTAAAGTGAGTAAAAGTATTCTAATTATTATTTTGTTTATTTAGATAATACAATTCATATGCACTGTCAGTTGTTTACTTACATGTGCCCTTGCCTCTAAAAAGTCATCAAAAAAAACATCCTAGCATTTTAACCAGTCATCCTGTTTTTCCACTGTAAATAATGTAGAAATTATCATATTTGAACACATGAGTGCAGCTTTATAATTTGCATTTTTTAAACCCAAGTGTATTTTTATTTAGAGCAGTTACTGCTTCTGAATAGCTAGTAATATGAAGATGCATACTGTATGTACAAGTTAGACAAAAAAATTCAGAATTAGTGTTCAGAGGTGCTTAGGTACTTAGGTACTCTGGTTCTGAAATTATACCAAACTCATATTTAATACAGTAAGAACTAGGACATTTATCTTAAATGTTATGTTTTGTTATGCATAAATGAGGCACGTCACTATGGCTCAACATATTTTTTAAAGTGGTTTGAGGTTATGATGATAACATATAGCTTCCAAAGGCAGTGGGGGAGATGGACAGGACAGGGAGGGGCTTTTCAGAGGATAGGGGCAGTGTATAGGGGGGTGTATTTGTAGATGAGTGAGGAGCTGTAAGTAGGGGAACTGCTATGAAGTGCTTTGAAAGAATGAGTCAGAAATAAATCCTGAAGCGTACAGGCTGGCAGCCAGTGAGGAGACAAACAAAGGGAAAGGGGTAAGCTAAGACATACTTAAAATAGTCAAGATAGGCGATAATGAGGGTGTGAAAAAGAGCCTTTATGGCATCTTGTGTTATAAAGGGACGAATGCACGGTGGATATTTTTGTTACTGGCACGGGCATTAAAATTAACAGCGACCATTTTGTTTATTGGTGGCCATACAGACAGGGACGCACATGTTCAATCTGATCCGACTGATATTTTCTGCAATATGGATGTGCCCAGCATGCTACATAAGGAGTGTTGGAGCTGAAAGAAGGGCATTTCCTATATGATTTTATTAAAGTTGTACTGCTATTATGTTGTTATTGATGTTTAAGGACATTAAAGGAACAAGTTTTTTGTAACTACAGTTGTTCTTTAAGATTGAGGTGGCAGTCTTTTGAGACAGACTGGATGTGGGGGATGAATGAAAGGTCAGAATCAGGGGTGAAACCAAGGCAGTCTGTACAAGGGCACGGTAAGATGATTGCACCATTGACATTGAGGGAACTGCTAAAGGAATGTTAGCATTGGAGGCTGGTACGATAAGAAGTTTGGTTTAGGAGAGATTGAGGGTTTGGAATCATGCAGAGATCCAGTTAGCTTATCACGGCCCCCTTGCTGACCTCACCCAGAAGGAACTCACCCAGGAGCAGATCAGACTCTAAATGGTACATGTTCAATTGTGTCCTCTGTCACAAATGACCATTCTTTTGAGGATAGCGTAGAACATCTTTTGCTTATTACTTATTCTGTATTTCAGCAGCAGGCCTAATTCCTAAATTCCTTCTCAGTCTGAAAGACAAAACTAAAACACCTCTATATGAATCTTGTCAGGCTCAAATATTTTACTGTGTTTGCAAGTTATTATACGAAAAAGAAAACAGCAAGGTTTATCCTTCCCAGGCAGCAAACATAACTTTTGTATCCACATAACATTGTAAATTGTCTGTTTTAAGTGTGTGCTCCATCTATCATTCAGTTTGTTAGTACTAAAAACCATTCCTTCTCCAATATTTCATCACTTTTAAGTAGTGTTTATATCTTCGATGACAAAAATAAGTGTTCTTATTTTCTAAACAAGCTGTTGCCTCTACTATTGTCACTTATATGTTCAGTGCCCTTCTTTCTAATATTGATGCTGCCAGTAACAGAACAACATCAAGCCTCAACAGTAGCTGTTTCCACAATACAAAACAGATCAATGTATTCCATTAAGCATATCACGTGAGACAACCACTATAAGGTATAATTGATTTTGAGATGATGTGCCAGAAATACTGCAACTATTTATTATCAGTACATTCAATCTATGTATATATATAGTACTTTTATCTTAAACAAATGTCAGATTTTCATCTTGAAAATAAAATTCCTAATCGTGTCTTTTAGTTACTGTTAAAAGGTCTAGTGAACAATGATGATTAGCCTCTGCATATGCAATGTCATTTGTAATTGTCAATATGTAAAAATGGTGTGTCCTGGAAAACATGGCCGATGTGGTCACCGTAACTGCACCTCTTCTCACACTCTCCAACACAGGTGTCCTGACTTATTTTCCCTTTTTAACCTACTTGTTTTCATAGTCTTTCTGTTTTATTTCCACTCATATGCAAGTATATAAAATAGGTAAAAATATCAGCCAAAATTCTAAATGCTATAGTTTTATAGCACCTGCACTCCTTACCATGTTAAGTTTAGTATTAATTTATATCAGGATTGACATTCACTGTACTTGTTTACTGTAGTTTAATTTTGTATTGTAGTTAACTTTAGAAAATGTGTAGTTATGCTTGTAATTCTGACAAAATGATATACAATTAACAAAGCTTTTAATAAAAAAAACTATATATATATATATATATTCCCTTTTCAAGCCTATGGTTAGTATGTGTCTTCCTCAACCTCAGGTCTTCTACCAGAGGCATGGTAGTTTCAGGGTTCTGTGCAGTATCTTAGCTGGTCTGTCTTGAAATTAAGCTTTGGGTGACTGCTCTGTCTATGAGCAACTGCTGCTTGGAGCTTCTGGTGTTGTTCCCAATGCCCTTCTGTGCTGTGCTTATGAACTGGCCCATGTGGTCATGTAGCTTGTTAGCTATGATGCCTAGTAGGACTTTCCATGTTGTGAGGAAGTTATTGGCCCATAGTTGGAAGGTGTACCCTTATGAAGGTCTTTCATGATCATCACTGATCATTTTCTTTCTCCCATATGTCCTTCCAGTACTGCTCAGTTTCTGCTGCTGGTAGTTCTGATGTTACTGTGTTGTTGCACTGCAATTGGAAATACATGTTGGATGTTTTTTTTGAGAACAGAGCATTTATCTTTTTGGCCTTTTGCTTCTTCAGTCTAGCTCCTTAGTCTGGTAGTGAGTGCTGTGAACCTTTGTTTAGCAGACTATAGGGCTTCAGATGGAGATAGGCCCTTGTATTTTCCCAGTGTTTTAATCTTCACATCATTCTGTAGTAATGCCAGCTGGCTAACTTCTCTCTGGGTTACCTTGATCTTGGCTTCCACTCTCATTTTCCATGACTTTTCTCTGGGTTGCCTTGATCTTGGCTTTCACTCTGATTTTCCATGTTCTCTTGTCCTTCCTGAGTTTGTAGCCAAACATTTCCAGGATACAGAACCTGGAGCATATATCTGTTATGGTGGTAGTAGTGATGGTTGTGAGGCATCTATTGGAATCTTCTAGCATACTAGCCAATGGTCCTTCTCCACTGAGTCTTGGTCTATCCAGTCACATAGATATATATTATATATTGGATTGTGACACACCTCTTAATTATTAAATTCAGGTGTTTTAATAAGACCCATTGCCAAAGGTGTATAAAATCAAGTACCTAGCTATGCAGTCTTTATTTACAAACATTTGTGAAGAGAATAAGTCATTCTGAAGAGCTCACTGGCATTAATATCATCACAAAAACTGTGGGTTGGGAGCTTCATTGTATTGACTGGACTCTAGAGCAGTAAAAATGTGTTCTGTGGAGTGACGAATCAGGCTTCTCTGTTTGGAAGTCTGATGGACTAGTCTGGTTTTGGTCGGATGCCAAGAGAATGTTGCCTGCCGGACTGCATTGGGCCAACTGTGAAGTTTGGTGGAGCAGGGATAAAGGGTGTTTTTAAGGGGTTTGGCTAGACTCCTTACTTCCAGTGAAGGGAAATCTTAATGCTTCCGCATACCAACACATTTTGGACAATGCTATGCTTCCAAATTTGTGGCAACAGTTTGGGGAAGGTCCTTTTCTATTTCAGCATTACTGTGCCCCAGTGCACAAAGCACAAAGCAAGGTCAATAGAGACATGGTTAGATGAGTTTAGTGATCTTGACTGGCCCGCACAGAACCCAGACCTCAACTTAACTGTAAGGGGCGTGTAAACTGGATAAAAATGTGAGTTTGCAACAGCAAATTCACATGACTTGGACTTACAAATTCACTAAAGCCAACTTGAATTAGTGCTAAAATCACAATTTGCATATACACCCCTGCCAGAGAATGAACATGATTGTACATGAGTTGAAAATAAAAAGTCATAAAAAAACATCCCAGCATTTTAACCAGTCATCTTGTTTTTCCACTATAAATAATGTAAATATTTTTATTTAGAGCAGTTACTGCTTCTGATTAGCTAGTAATATGAAGATGCATACTGTATGTACAAGTTAGACAAAAAAAATCAGATTAATACAGAAAGGAGTGACATTAAATGTGTTTTTATATGTTTTAGTGTTCAGAGGTGCTTAGGTACTTAGGTACTCTGGTTTTGAAATTATACCAAACTCATATTTAATAAAGCAAGAACTAGGAGATTTATCTTAAATGTTATGTTTTGTTATGCATAAATGAGGCACGTCACTATGGCCCAACATATTTTTTAAAGTGGCTTGAGGTTATGATGACAAAATATAGCAATTGGATGCATTGATAAATACAGTCCAAGTGTTTTAAGAAAAGCTAATAATGAGTGATTCATGGTAATTTCATGTAAAAGGGGTGAATCAATAATTTTGTTTTAATTCTTAGTGCTCCATGTGGGAGGTGAGCTAAAGGAAGTTTGTAGGCATCTTTCAACAACTGAAACAAGTGAAGGGCTTTTCAGAGGATAGGGGCAGCACTTGAGAATCTTGCAAATGTATGAAAAGTAGAAATCAGACCAGGCAATTTGAAAGTTTTAACATGCAAAATTCACTCAACTCACACCTTATAACTCACAATCATAATAACATTTAAGCTGAGCATGGGATGGAAGTTATATTTGAGTAGTACTTTCCCCACTAACTACACCCCCCCCCATGCACACAGTAGGGAAAGATTCCCCATCTTTCCCTACAGTGGGCACAGTGGGGTTTAGTTAGTCGGGAAAATAATACCCAAATATAACTCCCATTAGCCCTACCTTGGTTAAAAGGCTTATTTTTTTATTTATGTATTTATTTTAATCTTTTAAATCTATTACAGTTTGAATCAATGTTGTTGTTGTTTTGGAGATATTTCATTTTCAAATATGTTCAAAAAATACCCAGAAGCCAACATGTAAAAAAACAAAACAAAAAACACACACTTATTGTGTTCTGTAACACTATGACATAATAACCATAAACCATCACTTCTTACCACATTTAGATTTAAACTGAAATGAAAAATAAGTATTTATAATCCATAATATTTTGTACTAAAATCAATCATTCTGGAACTTTTAACATGATAAAGAAGGCTTTAAGTAATTTATATAAAAATCGATATGTATTAAACTTCACATGTTATTCAGGTATGAGTACCATCCACAGGGAAGTTCATAGTAATTGTCTAACAATATGCTCCAAGTTCTTGTCTCCTCCCTCTCAACATGATGGATGGCTTTGCTCAGTAACAACTTCAAGCACTACCTACTGTATTTCCCCTCACAATATGTTTAATCTAGGTATTCTTAAATAAATATTGATTTTTACATATAGCTGAAGAAGTTTGCTTTATTGTGTTCAGATCACAATAAAGACTGTCGTTCATTGCTTAATATCATGAACTTTAATTGATTATTTTGTAGAGTGCACTATATTTGTGTTTGTGTATATGGTCTGTTTTTTTTTAATGCTGCAATTTCTTTCTGGATAGGATCTAAAATGATATTGATTGAGATTGATGTTTATTTGCACACATTACTTACATTTTCCTATGGTCTTATTTACCATTTTATGTTACTGTTATTTGAAACCTCACTAATTACTTATACCTTATTTCTGCTAATACTAGACATTACTGAATATTTTGGTCCTGGATAAAGAAGCTACTACTTGTATTGAAAATATTTAACTATCTAAGACAAGAAAACGCACATTTTTATCTGTGACTGAGTGAAACTTTAGTAGCAATACAAGTACAAACCGTTACAATAATAATAATAATAATAATAACAATAGTTGACTTATTATGTACAGCCATATCTTTGGTTGACAGCGGCTTGACTCAAGTATTGTAAAGTCTTCTCAGCCCTTTGTATTGGTATACTTTTATAAATAAAGATTTAGATGGTAGATGATGGATTTTTGACTCAACATAATTCTACAGAAACCCCAGTTCATGCTGATTTTTAAGAGATGGTTAATTTTACACAGCTTTTGTGGGTGGATGCTAGGAAAGTAATGTTTTGTGCAGAGGTTGTTTATATAACCATAATGGTAAAGAGTTTGTATGTCATATGGAAATAGTTCAGTTCCCTAACTTCCATACAGTTTATAACTATAAAATTTATCATATTGTGGCTTGGCCTGGGTGATCACCTTTTAATCAGAAATCCCATACAATAGGTCAAATACATTAGACAAACAGGTGATTATATTAAGAAATATTCTGTCCAAGTTCTATAAATGGTCGACAAGCCTTTTTGTGCGTTTTTATATGAGAACAGTTGAAGAACAACTGATTAATAAGTCAACTAGAATTACACAAACTATGAAACAGAAAACATAACAAAGTTTGGCAGTCCATGGGGTACACATAGTGAATACCAAAATGGGTATGGATGTGAGGTTTGCAGTTAGATCTGGAGTCCAATAACAGGAGAGATGCACAGTTACAGCATTCCATTGACAGAGTCAAATAGAAGATACAACCCATATAGTTGTAGGTATGGCAGAGGGGCAAATCCAAGCAAGATACCTGTTAGACTAATCCATCCACGGTGTCAAAAACTGTTCAAAGGTCTGGGCTAGCAGCACATATTTATATGTAAGTAATGCCAAAAAAAGAAAAATCAGCTGAGAGGAGCAGGAGCAGATAGCATATGAACAATGGGACTCAAAGAGCAAAGAGATTCACAACAGGTAAGCATCACATTGCAAAGTACAAGAGCACCAGAACAACTAAGCACCATCTGGTGCTTTTTGGGGGCTGCCTACCTTTTTTGCTTCTATTTCTCATATCTCAAATCCAATATATGCAGTTATTTTCTAGCTTGCTAGCTTCATGCACTACATTTTCTTACCAGAACTACCATGTGCAATCAACAGAGGTTTTCTTGTGTATGTGAAGTATGCGCAATAATCATCTTTTCAGGGAAAAGAACTGAAATCGACATCTAATATCACATTTCTTTCACTGCTCCTTTGAGACATTTAATCAAGTGGTAAATTTGGTTGAGAGATCATTCTGAAGTAATTTTGTATATTTTAGTAATAATACTACCTTTCAATCTCGATGTCCAAATCATTTTTTTGTTAAACAGGTTTATTCCCTTTTCTTAAAATGACTTTTTTAAGGCAAAATATGGGCACTTTTACTTATATTTATTTTAATAAATATACTTATTTTTACTATGATTTGTATTTTATGATGTTGTTTGTTTAGACTTTTCTTTGAGTGATGTTGGCCAAAATGTAAAGTCATTTATTAGTACATTCTCATTTGTCCGCTAATTATTCCATCCAACAAGATAAGGATGGAAGTAATCAATGCATGCAATGCAAGTGACTGAGACGTCTATGTCAAGGATTTTTAAATGTATTTATAACTCCCCATCCCACCAGGCATGGGAGGAGGGTGATGCTCTGGGTGTGTTATGTGCCTCACATAGGCTCATTTATTAACTTTAGTAGGGAGTGAGGTCTGTATAGCCCAAGTGCTTATTTTATTACCCACCCCCAAATAAACCCTTTTCCCCCTGTTTATTTTATATAATGGATGTTTTATAACAACATTTTGTGAGTTTCAGGTGAACATTTAAAGGTCCGTAAGAGCGACTCTATTGGTCACCGACAGGGGGCTCATCTGGCATCAACCAATGAGGAGTAGCTGCCCTTTCCAATTCATTCATCTGCTGTTACTGTTTTAATGCCATTACAGGTTGATGAAAGAGACTCAACACCAAACAATGAAAATACCTAATCTCCACCGAGGGACAAGTACCCTGTTTTATTAGCCAATGCACCTTAAGCAAATGTAACCTCTTTTTGGATTAACCTGGATCCAAGGCTAATATTTTCCTTATAGTAATGATTGGTGGGCAGCTAGGCACATCATTTTATGTTCAATTATATAAATAGTGTATCCTATCTTTACTTTATGCTGTTTTTGCTTATATATACATATTTTACTACCTTTAGACTATGATTAACTTATTTATATTCTTGTTGTGTTCTATTTTTATTATAATAGTTAATATATATATTATATATATATATATATATATATATATATGTATATATATATATATATATATATATATATATTATATATATATAATATATATATAATATATATATATATATATATATATATATATATATATATATATATATATATATATATATATATATATATATATTATGTTTTGGCCACAAATGGACAACAATTAAAAATTGCTAAATATCTCCAACATTTCTTTTAGTATTTAACAGCAAACCAACATTCTGACCTACAAAACTCCTACTTATGATAAGAATCAGGCAAATCTAATTTGTGTTCTTCTGGTGACATATGGCATGAGACTATCTTCACCGTATTTCTGTAAATCCACAGCTAAAATTCAATGTTTTCTATCCAATACTAATTATATGAATTCATCAGGGACACTATGGATTCGAAACATTTCCAACTGTGCAATTTGTGGGGTGCATTAGTGAATATTAATCACTTTTACATTGGTAAGTGGTTTCGTATTACATTGTGAAGTAATAAGCTAATATAAAAGAGGAATGATAATGCAAGTAAAACTCTTAATTTGTTTCTATAAATATAGCACGAAAACATCCCCTACATTTGGCCCAGCAGATGGGCAATTAATAAAAGTCAAGATGATTGATATTGTATGTGACATAATTATTTGTAGCTCTAAGATTTATTGACATTAAGTATTGATCACAATTTATATACTTGCATCTGCTTTCAATTAAATGTGTAAAACTATGAATATAAGAAATGCATTTATTTCATGTTTGCAAGTGTTTTGGTTTTGATGACTGGTGTCTTTGAAACAGAAAAATGATATGTGCAAAATCATCTGTTAAACATATATAATAACTTATTATGCAATAAAACAACATGGCCAATTCATTTTAACAACATACAGCGTAATAATAAAATCCATGCATATTGCTAGTAGCAATGGTAGCCTGTTAGATCACACATTTTTTATTGGGCTGATGAAAATATTAGAGGTCACATTTATATCATTTATTTTAACCCTAAAAAGGAAAATTAATTGCAACATTTTTATGAAAACATTGGATTTATTGTAAGACATGATATGGTCCTGTTGATTAGATGTAAACTGCTACCACACTTTTTGATATAGCGATTTTTCATATATAAAAACTATTACTGTTCTCTAATAAGGTCCCTGAATAATATGTTAGAATACAGCTGGTGTTGTGTGTGTGATGATATAGAATGTTTAAAAGTATCCAATCAGTAAAACTATGTGTAGTGGTTTAAAAACATAGATACATTTATTAAAACAAATACAAAAAAAAAATAAAAAAAATAGGGTCAGCTGCAGGGCCCTTGCAGCTAGACTCTAAAATAAATTGCATAAAATAGCTTTCCTATAAGATCTATAGGGGTATCTCAGCACTTACATGTATAGATCAACTGAATTTGAAAACCTGTATTTGCAGGTATACAATAATAATGTATGGAAACATAGCATAGCAGGTAAAGATCAACAGAACACACAAACCCAGCACTGCAGGTATAGATCAACTGGAAATCACATGTAAACCCTGCACTGAAGGTATAGATCAAATAAACAACACATGGAAACAGCACTGCAGGTATTGATCAAATCAATAACACATTCAAACCCTGTATTTGCAGGTATAGATACAAAATGTATGGAAACAAAGCATATGTCACGGTCTGCCCAGGCTGCGGAGCTGCATATCTGTCCTGCTGTAGTTTCTCTGCTTTGCTTTGATCCATTCCTGGATTTCCTTTTGCTTTGTTCTATTTTCCATTCCTTGCTTCTGCTCCGGCTCTTTGCTTCAGCTCTGCTTCCTTTATTAGGTGTGCCCCACCTGTGTGTTCTGTTTGTCTCAGTCTGCAGTCTGCAGTCTAAGGTATGTCTCAGTGCTGTGTGTTTGGTTTATACGTGTGGTTTGTTTTGTATCTTTGTCAGCAGGGATTAGCGTTAGGACCCACCGTCATTGGAGTACTTTGGCGTAGTGGTGGGCTAAGCATACTATGGCCATATCATGTGACGAAATCTCCAATAGTTATCTTGTAGTCCTAGGCTAGTTTCTGTATTCATGTTTGTGTGTCTTTTATGTACCTTTGCCCTTCTCCTTGAATCATCTGAGGATTCCGGTTCCTCTCTCCTCTCCCCATGTCCCAGTTAAGATTTCCTATCCTTGCTTAAAGGAAGAAGCGTCCGAGGGTTCCGGCTCCTCACTCCTTCCCCTGTGTTCCTTGCCTTCTTCCCTGTCCTTCGTTGTGCCCTGTACCATGTATGTCTTGTCAGGTTATGTTTATTCCTTGTCCGGTGCCTGTTTATCTTTACGCTACTCATGTCATGTTTCTAGCCACTTCTCATGTATATCCTATATCATGTTTCTTGCCTGGTCTCCCTTTCCTCTGCTGTGTTAAGCGTCTGCTACATTAACCCTTTGCTTAGCTTTCATTCTCCCAGCCTGCAGCATCCTGCTCGTGATCCATGTGCTATGCTTCATGCCTGCTCCAGGGTGCCTGCAGGATTCGTTTTGTCTTGGACTACATCTGCTGCCATATCAGGGCGCTGGTGTTTGGCTGCACTACCCTAGGTGCTCAATGCCTGGGCGAGTGTGGTCACCCTGCACCAGGCCCTGCCCCAGACTCCGCTACTGCATCGAGACTCCTGCAAACAACCATCGGGCGCGCTGGGTCCTTCCAGCCATCAGCTTGGACCCAGTCCGTGACATATGGCCGCAGGTAAAAGGCCAGGAGTTCGCGGAGTGGAGTTTGCAGCGTCAGCCCTTCCAGTGGGCCTCCGTACCTGTCTGCAGCATTCCAGCCCGGCCAGAGGGCTATCTATCATACACCCCACCAAACGGGGTTTTCTGTTGTGTACACCCCATCAAAAGGGGTTTCCTTCCAAGCTCGCCCCTTCCGGTGGGCTTCCTGCCAAGCTTGCCCTTTCCGTAGGGTTTCCTGATGTGTGAGCCCTTTCCATAGGGCTTCCTACCGAGCGTGCCCTTTCCGTAGGGTTTCCTGATGTGTGAGCCCTTTCCGTAGGGCTTCCTACCGAGCGTGCCCTTTCCAGAGGGTTTCCTGCCAAGCTTGCCCTTTCCAGAGGGCTTCCTACCGAGCGTGCCCTTTCCAGAGGGTTTCCTGCCAAGCTTGCCCCTTCTGGTGGGCTTCCTGTCATGTTCCGGAGTTGCGGTCAGCGACCCACTGTGGACTCCCAGGATGAGTGCCTGTATCCGGCCTACCCTGGTCGAGTACCCAGCAAGTGGGCAACCTGCCGTGTGCCCTGAAAGAGGATTTCCTGAGTTGCGGTCAGCGACCCACTGTGGACTCCCAGGATGAGTGCCTGTATCCGGCCTACCCTGGTCGAGTATTCTCCAAGTGGGCAACCTGCCGTGTACCCTGAAAGAGGGTTTCCTGAGTTGCGGCCAGCGACCCACTATGGACTCCCAGTATGAGTGCCTGCATCCGGGCTACCTTGGTCGAGTATTCTCCAAGTGGGCAACCCGCCGTGTACCCTGAAAGAGGGTTTCCTGAGTTGCGGCCAGCGACCCACTATGGACTCCCAGTATGAGTGCCTGCATCCGGGCTACCTTGGTCGAGTATTCTCCAAGTGGGCAACCTGCCGTGTGCCCTGCAAGTGGGCAACCTGTTGTCTGAACCTGAAGCCGTGCCTGAACCTGTACCAGTCGTGTCTGCCCAGCAAGTGGGTTACCTGCCGTGTCTGCCTTGTTAAGTGGCTTATCTACCTTGCCTTCGTCTGGCTCTAAATGTCAGCTAGAGACTTCTTCCTCTATCCTGTACAGTCATTCTGATTCCTGTTTTTGGAGGAGATTTGTCTACTAGCGACAGTGCTGGTCATCGAAGGACTCCTACGTTTTTCAGACTCCGTATGCTGGTTCCTGGGTTGACTTGTTTCCTCCGTTCTCCCGTCAGAGGGCGGGCCCTCCTTCTATTGATGTTTCTGTTCGCGTCCGGAGGCCGCTCTTTTCGGAGGGGGATACTGTCACGGTCTGCCCAGGCTGCGGAGCTGCATATCTGTCCTGCTGTAGTTTCTCTGCTTTGCTTTGATCCATTCCTGGATTTCCTTTTGCTTTGTTCTATTTTCCATTCCTTGCTTCTGCTCCGGCTCTTTGCTTCAGCTCTGCTTCCTTTATTAGGTGTGCCCCACCTGTGTGTTCTGTTTGTCTCAGTCTGCAGTCTGCAGTCTAAGGTATGTCTCAGTGCTGTGTGTTTGGTTTATACGTGTGGTTTGTTTTGTATCTTTGTCAGCAGGGATTAGCGTTAGGACCCACCGTCATTGGAGTACTTTGGCGTAGTGGTGGGCTAAGCATACTATGGCCATATCATGTGACGAAATCTCCAATAGTTATCTTGTAGTCCTAGGCTAGTTTCTGTATTCATGTTTGTGTGTCTTTTATGTACCTTTGCCCTTCTCCTTGAATCATCTGAGGATTCCGGTTCCTCTCTCCTCTCCCCATGTCCCAGTTAAGATTTCCTATCCTTGCTTAAAGGAAGAAGCGTCCGAGGGTTCCGGCTCCTCACTCCTTCCCCTGTGTTCCTTGCCTTCTTCCCTGTCCTTCGTTGTGCCCTGTACCATGTATGTCTTGTCAGGTTATGTTTATTCCTTGTCCGGTGCCTGTTTATCTTTACGCTACTCATGTCATGTTTCTAGCCACTTCTCATGTATATCCTATATCATGTTTCTTGCCTGGTCTCCCTTTCCTCTGCTGTGTTAAGTGTCTGCTACATTAACCCTTTGCTTAGCTTTCATTCTCCCAGCCTGCAGCATCCTGCTCGTGATCCATGTGCTATGCTTCATGCCTGCTCCAGGGTGCCTGCAGGATTCGTTTTGTCTTGGACTACATCTGCTGCCATATCAGGGCGCTGGTGTTTGGCTGCACTACCCTAGGTGCTCAATGCCTGGGCGAGTGTGGTCACCCTGCACCAGGCCCTGCCCCAGACTCCGCTACTGCATCGAGACTCCTGCAAACAACCATCGGGCGCGCTGGGTCCTTCCAGCCATCAGCTTGGACCCAGTCCGTGACAGCATAGCAGATATAGATCAACAAAATAACACAAAAAACAGCTTTGCAGGTATAGATCAATTGGAATTCACATAAAAACTCAGCATTAAAGGTATAGATAAAACTCCCTAAATAAGAGGCATAGATCATAGGTTTCACACATCAAAGGCCAGCCCTGGCGTCCGCACTTCCCACATAGAACCTGACCAGCACCCAAATTACACACATAGGATGTGCCATCTTTGTCCCCAAACAGACCAGCATGAGTCAACTTTGTCCCCAAATGTAACGTTCACCCTTCGCTGTCTGGACTTGTTTAAACTTTGTGCTACTAGTTTCCCGTTTCCAACCTCTAGTGGCCGCTCTTGTCACTCTGAACCACTCAGAGTGATTATCAGGTCCAGCTGCAGTTTATTACCTGATCAAGCCAGCCTTTATAAACCTGCCCAGCCCTTCAGTCTGGGCCTTGACATTGACGTTATAGGACTGCCTGTTTGGTTCCTGATCTGTTCCTGCTTTGGTTCCTGATCTGTTCCTGCTTTGGTTCCTGATCTGTTCCTGCTTTGGTTCCTGATCTGTTCCTGCTTTGGTTCCTGATCTGTTCCTGCTTTGTTTCCTGATTTGTTCCTGAGTTGCAACCAGCGCCCCACTAAGTGGACTCCCAAGTCGAGTGCCCTGCAAGTGGGCTTCTAGCCGTGTGCCCTGCAAGTGGGCTTCTAGCCGTGTGCCCTGCAAGTGGGCTTCTAGCCATGTGTGCCCCATCCTGTGGGCTTCTAGCCATGTGTGCCCCATCCCGAGGGCTTCCAGACGTGTGTGCCCCATCCCGAGGGCTTCCTGCCGTGTGTGCCCCATCCCGAGGGCTTCCTGCCGTGTGTGCCCCATCCCGAGGGCTTCCTGCCATGTGTGCCCCATCCCGAGGGCTTCCTGCCGTGTGTGCCCCATCCCGAAGGCTTCCAGCCGTGTGTGCCCCATCCCGAGGGCTTCCTGCCGTGTGTGCCCCATCCCGAGGGCTTCCTGCCGTGTGTGCCCCATCCCGAGGGCTTCCTGCCGTGTGTGCCCCATCCCGAGGGCTTCCTGCCGTGTGTGCCCCATCCCGAGGGCTTCCTGCCAAGTGACTTTCCTTGTTGATATATTGTTGTGCCATCATATACAATACAACTCGTAATCGGCATCTTCTGTCTTTGATTTATTTCCTGCGCCTGTCTGTACCAACCCCAAGCCATCGTGCATCGTGGGGTACAGACGGAGCCCCTCGTATCCCCTGCACCTGGGCTCCTATCAGACCTGCTCACCCGGTTCGTGACACCAAATAGCCCAGAGTACGACATATTTGTCCCATAAACACACTACCTGTGCCATCTTTGTCCCATAAACACCCTTCCTGTGCCATCTTGGTCCCCAAGGCTTAAACACCATCTTTGATACACACGCCATCTTTGATACACACAAACACTTTTACAGTCACTCACTAATTCACACTTTCATTCACATAATTAATTCACACGATAATTTATTCTCTCACTCTTTCACACAAATCATTTACACATATTCATTAATGCATTCTCACAAATTGATTCTTTCACTCATTCACACAATTCTTCCATACATGAATTCATACACTCACTTATTTAGACACTGTGAGTGTCACACAAAGGTTGAATATTTATTTGGCAGCTAGAGAGTTAATTTCATTTCATTTCATTGTCTAACACACATTTTTTTATAAAAAATAAATTAAAAATGTTGGCAGGTAAAACTGTTTCATATGTTGACATTATTTAAAGGGCATCTTTATCTCAAGTGAGAAAAAAATGTATGCTGTGTGTTTATTGAAGAATAAATCTGTGCAGTAAAATGCTTGAGAAGTGAAGCATGAACTTAAAGTGATGATGCACTAAGATTAAAGACACCTGCTGCAATCTAGAAAATATTGTATTTAACAACTACAGAAGCTGAATCCTACCCAGATATTTATCTTCCTGTCAACAAAACATAAAATCCCATTATTATAGTAGAATGAAAGGGATAATATTTGGAAGGGTAACAATGTACCAAACATTTACAAGGAATAATTTTGGAAGTATACAATAACCTGCCTTTCTTGCTTAAGAGTGTTTAAGGCATCTAAATCAGGATGGAGATTATTTTTGTGCAGAATACACAATGTTAAATAAGTCAATAAATGTATATATTATAGAAGACAGCGTTAAAAAAAAATAATAGTAACTATTAATAATTATTACTGGTATTAGTGGTAACAATAAAGAGTCCTGCTGTCAGTATTCATTATTTAGATAAGGGATTTGCACATGAATTCCTTTTGCTATCAATATGTGTGAGATTAAATATATTTACGCATATATACTTAGAATGTTGACTATAATTACACAGGAGAAATGAAATAGGTTATCTCAACCTAAATAAAAGTTATAACTGGGAGATAATCGCTAATCAAATTCATTACCAGTATATAATGGAAAGAGGCTACTGTTCTAAACTTGGCAAGAATGATAAGTTTGAAAAAATCTGGCAACCATGGAAAATATTTCGAGACACTCGTGTAAAGAATGTAGACCTCTCTAATTAATGAATACCCTCCTAACATATAGCCCCTGGGGACATAGTATATAACACTTAGAAATGGGAATAAATAGCTTCCCCGGAAGAGATCTCTCAGCTCCCCTCTATGTGAGTATGTTGTAGTATGAATGGTAGAGAAATACGGTATCGTCAGACATACGAATGACATTAATTGTAATCTATGTATTTATATTTATTTTTTGTTGATTATTTTTTAATTTCTTTATATACAACAGATGTTGTAAAAATGTTCCTTTTGTGTTTCTTCTAAGTTTGATAAATGTCGATGTACATACTGTATTGTAACTAAAGTCAAGAATGTTATATGTTTTAAATTTGCTTTTTTTTGACAAGGAAAAAAAATAAAATAAAGATTAAAAAAAAAAAGTTATGTAAAGTGATGAACGCATTTTCATTATCTGTTTAGCACCCAGTTACTGAACTAATTGCAGACCTGGTTTAGCCATTTCTTTGACGGTTTTTAATAGGTGCAATATGTTATTCAACTGTACCGTTAAAAGTAGCATTCCTATAAATGTTTTACTTAAACTGAAACATATTCATGTCAAGATTGCAGATGCTTACATGCTGACAAAGCCCACACCCTCACTATAGGTGAACCAAGGCTGTGCTACACAGGTTACACTGCATCAAAGAACATATAGTATGTCTAACCGTTCCTTCTCTGTCAGCTTCTCTGTCAAGACATCATCACCCCTTCCACTTTAGGTTGGAATCCCCCAAGGTTCAGTCCTTGGCCCTCTGCTGTTCTCCCTTTATACTTCATCTCTTGGCAAACTATTCAATTCATTTGGCCTCCAGTATCATCTATATGTAGATGATACCAAAATCTCCCTGTCTTTTCCGGATCTCTCTCCATCTCTCATGTCTCGTATTACCAATTGCTTGTCTGCTATTTCTTCATGGATGTCACAACGCTACTTAATCTTTCTAAAACTGAACTCATTATCTTCCCTCCTTCCATCTTCACTCCACTACCTGAATTCTCTATCACCATTAACAACACGACTATCTCTTCTACTAACCAGGCCCAATACCTTGGGGGCATCCTTGACTCAAACCTCTCCTTCATCCCTCACATTCAGTCCCTTGCCAGATCCTGCCACTTGCACCTAAAAAACATCTCCTCCTCACTTATCCTTTTCCCGTCTACAAGATTTCACTCGGGCTGCCCCATATCTGTGGAATCTACTTCCATCGAACCTTCAGCATTTACCCTACCTCCCAACATTCAAGAAACATCTCAAAACTCATTTTTTCAGAGAAGCATACCATCTTAGCTGCTAGAACTTTCCTGTCATTGATACAACCACCACACTACCTCTCACTCTTTCTCTGTGCCTTATGTTTGTCACCCCATTGCCTCAAGATTTTAAGCTTGCGAGCAGGGCTCTCTCCACCGAATGTATCGGTTTGTCTAAGTTTGTCACTTCTCGTCTTGTCATATCCCTTGAATATATGAATTGTATTAAGTGCTGCGTAAATTGTTAGCGCTATAAAAATAAAAGATAATAATAATAATATCAAGTATGACACTTGGTATGTAGCTCAAGCTATGGCTGTTGCCAAATACACTATATGGACAAAAGTATTGGGACACCTGAGCAATACACCAACAGGTTACAGGCTGTTTGCGCCCGAGTCAAGTCAAGTTCTTCCACACAAAACTCGTCCAACTATGTCTTTATGTTTACTGTTGTTGTAATGGTCAGGTGTCCCAATACTTTTGTCCATATACTGTATCAAAGTATACTAAAATGTGTCTAAGGAATGCAATTGGGGAAGGAGTATGAATGCAGTGCACATTTACCTAAAACACCCTTTGATCTATTCGCTAAACTGCTAGTGATTAATAGTTGGTAAAAAGGAAACTTTGTAACAGCAGACTTGTATGAGTTGGACGTAAGTCGAACTGACAAAATACCCACGTTAGCAGTTGTAAAAAAATAACAAAAACCTCATGTATTATGGCTTGCAGAAGAGATGAGTATATGTAAGTTGAAAAAAGCAAGAAACTTGCAGATTCGCCTGCCTATAAATTATGAGCCCCTTTATACAATAATAATTGGTAACTACATAAAATAATAATAAAAATTAACCTATGGACCCTTTCCCATGCCCCTCCCTGCATCCCTTCCCTGTTGGATGCAGGGGATAAAGGAAAAATGAAAGTCAAATCAACCCTACCTACCTTATAAATTCCTGGTAATGATGTCCATCCAAGGACCCTTTGAGTTCAATTACTTTTTCAGAGTCCGTCCAGCAACAATCAGTGAAACCATTGAGGACTGAGGATTGAGGATTTTTGTAGTTTAATATCCTATACCATCTATCCACAGGTTAGTATCATTATACAGTTATACATCATTCATACTCCACTCATACTTAGGGCTAGAAGTACTCTATGGAGGTGGGGTTCCCATATGGGGATTATTTATTCCTTATTATCCCTATGAAGATTTGCCCAAGGTCTCCAAATTTGTTCAAAAAGTTTATATTGACCTCTAGAACTATAAAAACCTAGTTCCATTGACTTTTGATATTCTAATTGAACCCCAACCTCTTTCCAGGTTATAATTTCCTCTGATTTCCATCTCCTAGCAATACATATTTTTGCTGCTATAAGTAGTTTAATAATAATAGTTGTGATAAAAAATTTTGTGGCTTCTTTACTAGGGGTAAATTAATATGAAATAGAAAGGTTTCAGGTTTAATATCTTAGCTTCTATTTATCCTTCTTAATATAAGATTTTTACATTTTTGTTTCAGAGATTCTAATCTCGGACATTCCCACCAAATATGGAGCATATGACCTCTATCTATCAGGCATCTCGAGCAACGATCAGAGTTCAAAATAGAGATCTTATGTAGTCGTGATGGAATTAGATACCAGTGATACATTATTTTGTATTGAAGTTCCATTAAAGATATACAATGAGTATTCCGTCTGATTATTAATAATATCCCTTTAGCCAATCTTCAATACCAAATTCCACACCTATTAATTTTTCCCATTTTAATAACGGAACGTATTTATCATTTTGCTTATCCTTTTTGGAGAAAGTTAATAATCTAGAGAGTTGACCTTTTCTCTGTATATTTTTTAATAAAATGTCTATTGAATGATGATGATGTGATAATATTGTCTTCTTATTTATGTAATTTTTTAATCTTAAATACGTAACATATATTTATTTTGAATACCATACTTCAATTGTATATTACTGAAGGATAGTATTTCCCCATCAACTATTATATCAGATATGTGTGATATTCCTATTTTCGTCCATATAGATATATCCATATCTTCTACATCATAACCCACCATAATTATAGGAGAGTTCAAAGAAAGGGCATTTGTTAATTTATGTACATTCTTAAATTTGTTTAGAGTAAATAAGGCATCATCAATTATCGGGTTGATTAGTGGGAACTCTTTAATAATTTTTTTAACATTCGCCCAAAAAAATTTGTGAAGGCTGGTATGGGGCCAAATAAGATGATTCGATCCCATACCAGCCAGTCATTTTTGAGTCTGGATTAAACCAAGCCAGTGAGTGCATAGTCATGGTTACCTCATGTAATTGTATTACATTTGGGTATAATATACCTCCTTATTTTATGGTACGTGTAAGTATGTGTTGCGATATTCTCGATTTTTTTCCCCAGCCATATGTGATCTGAGAAGAGTTTTTGAAATATATTAGTTTTTACTCTTAAAGGTATTGTCCTTAATAAATTTAGTAACTTGGGCAGAATGTAAGAATTTATTATATTAACTCGGCCTCACCAGGAAATTTAAAGGCCTCTCCATCTGTTCAGCTTCTCTCTAAGATCTTTAAATAGAGTCATATAGTTAATATCTATAAAATTATCGATGTTCATTACCAATTTTATCCCCAAATATTCGATATTAACGTTGCCTGATGTTACCTTTAAACCTTTGCCCCTCTAGCTTATGACCATGTCATCTTGTTTTGGTAGTATTTCTCCTTTTAAATAAACTCTCTTCCTTTATCTTGTTAATTCCCTTTAAGTATTTAAATGTTTTATCATAACCCCCCTGTCACGTCTTTCTTCCAGGCTATATATGTTAAGATCCTTTAACCCGTCCTGGTAAGGTTTATCCTGTAATCCAGGAAAACCATTATAGTAGCCCTTCTCTGAACTTTGTCCAACATTTCTATATCCTTCTGGAGATACGGTCTCCAGTACTGTACACAATACTCCAAGTGAGGTCTCACCAGTGATCTGTACAACAGTATGAGCACCTCCCTCTCTCTACTGCTAATACCTCTCGCTATACAACCCAGCATTCTGCTAGCATTACCTGCTGCTCTACTGCATTGTCTGCCTACCTTTAAATCCTCAGAAATATTTACCCCTAAATCCCTTTCCTCACACGATGAGGTTAGCACAGTATCAAATATTCTATACTCTGCCCTTGGGTTTTTATGCATTACTTTGCATTTATCGAAATTAAATGCCAGTTGCCACAGCTCTGACCATTTTTCCAGTTTACCTAAATCATTTGCCATTCGGCTTCTCCCTCCAGGAACATCAACCCTGTTGCAAATGTTTATTTTGTCAGCAAAAATACATACCTTTCCATCAAGAACTTCTGCAATATCACTAATAAAAGTATTAAAGAGAATGGGTCCAAGTACAGACCCCTGAGGTACCCCACTGGTAACAAGACCTTGCTCTGAATTTACGTCATTAACTACAACCCTCAGTTTTCTGTCACTCAGCTGCTCCCTAATCCATTCAACAACATTGGGATCTAAACTCAGAGATTGCAGTTTATTTATAAGTCTTCTATGTGGCACAGTGTCAAAGGCCTTACTGAAATCCACTTACTAAATGTCTACCACCTTGATCCATTACTTTAGTCACCCAAAAGTGAGTGTTTGCATGTAAGGGTTGCATTAAGATCTAAATAAATGTTATGTCTTGTTTTTAAGAACTTTTTTGAGAAGCAGACATTTGCTGTCCAGCTGAAGAGCAGCTGTAGAGCAGGAATGATTAAGTACCACCTTTAGAGATGCTGGTACTTTGGGGTCCTTCTTTATGTATCTAAGAACCAAGTGGGGGAAAATTATAGTTTAAGCCTAAGTAAATTTGGATACCAACTTAGATCCGTCTCACACTCATTCCTCCTCTACGTTAGCCTAGCATTAATGAGATGCTGCAAGTCAGCCTGATTAGGCTTGTCATAGTCAAGGTAAGAAATACTCAATTCAGCTCTCCATGCATTTTAAAATCACTGGTCCTATTTAAGCAACTTACTTGCTATGATTATAGTAGAAGCAGGCATCTACTAAAACTTGGAAAAATCTTTCCAAACAAATCACATCTCCTTTAAATTCAATCCCCCCAAAACCAAACATCTGCCATGTCTATGTTTAAAATTAATTTAACATTACTATGTAACTGCATATAAATCAGATTAATTCATATTATTGCTCCCTTCCCTGTATGTATTATTTGTTTTATTTAACTATATATTGTAATAGCTCTCCAGGCTGTACTAGAAAATTAAACAATTATATTCTTACTGTAAAATACTTTCCAAATAAAACGTTTCTAAAGTGAAAAGAGACAGCCATTATAAAAGATGAGTTTACCCCAGGTGACTTCTTTTAAGAAACATAATTTCAAAACAGCAGCAAACAATCTTTGATATACATGTGTTACTGCTAACTTAAAAGGAAGGAAAGCATACTGTTTTTGTTTGTCTGAACACAATTGGAAGTGACATTTTTAAAGAGATCAGAGAAGTTTCACAAGGAATAAAAAAAGCAAATACAATTATTACTTAATATTTAAGCATACTGACAGGGCCTGAGTGGCCTAGCGGAAAACAGGAAGCTTTCCCGGTGGGCTAGCCAGTCTGGGAGATGATTAAGCAGCATTAGGGAAACCTTATATTATTAATGCAGCCAGTGACGTAATAACCTCGGTTGTAGAGGTCGCAACTGCACGCTAGGGGTCCCACATGACCTCTCTTTTATTGCCCAGGGGGAGCAGGAATGCAGCAGGGCGGCAAAAGAGAGGTTGCTAGCAGAGTGTGAAAGCAGCAGATAAGGTAAGGGATGTATAGGTGTGTGTGTGTGTGTGTGTGTGTGTGTGTGTGTGTGTGTTAGCATGGATGTATAAGGCACAGACAGTCTGTTCTGGGGGCAGAAATGGCACAAGCAGTCTGTTTTGAGGGACAGAAATGGTGCAAGCAGGCTGTTTTGGAGCAGAAATTGTACATGCAGGCTGGGGGCAAAAAGCTGTTTGTGGGTAGAGATAGCACAAAAGATAACATGGGTGTTAACATGCTGTTGGAGGCAAAGATGCCAATCAGTACTGGTGTCCTGGGCCCAGCCAAGCAGGGGCCCTGCCTTTCTACTCTTTCTAGGGCCCATAATTGGTTCAAAATAACATCTATCATCTGTTCCTGCCCTACCATTGATGAAGGCCTATAGTTCATATAAAACTATTAGCACAAAAGAGTTCTTTGAAGTAGTCATAAATCACCAGCCAGCAGGCATGCTAATTTCTTTCTCCTTTTTTCTACCATTGTCTTTTCCTGTTCTTACCTATCTCCTTCTTTATGTGGTACAGGGCCCATGTGGCCCAATTGTGAGTTGAGAACAAGGCCCATTTCACCAAGTTTCAGAGACAACCATCCGTTAATTGATGGGGCAGGTTTTATCTGTGTGTACACAGATGCCTGGAGAGGACAACAGCCTTGCTGGCACAGGCTTTTTTAGCTTACCTCTTTTGTTCTGCTGCAGCCGTCCTTATGGCCTCACATAAGTTGGCACCTTTATACAGTACATGGTAGAGCGCTATGTAGTCTGATTAATTTTGCTTTGTCCCCAAAAGTCAGGATTGATGTTGAACACTTTGAGAGAGCGACTCAGAGTGTCCTTTAACCGCTTCTTTTGACCCCTGTCTGACTGCTGTCCTTGCTGCAACTTGCATTAAAAAAGTCTCTTTGGTAGCCAGTAGTCTGGCATACAAACTACGAGTTCAATGTTTCAGTCTCAGAATGAGAATTTTTTTCAAGACACCCTCAAGCGTATTCACACCCAATAAATACTCATAAAGGCATCCCACTCCACCCACTAAGTAATCCCTCCCCCTTAAACACTGTATTAAACATATAAATATATGTATTGCACTTACAAACAAATATAACTAGCTGTATAAAACATATAAATATATGTATTGAACTTAAAAACAAATAGCTGACAGACGATATAGTACACCTTATATCATATAACAAAAGTACTAATGTAATAACATATTAACTTATTGCTATATGAATGTCAATACTGACAGCATATAGACTAGGAGGTATGTATTTACGGTTGTGTGAAACAGAAAGTACAGCCTCTTTGAACTCTAATGTTTTACATTTCAGTACTTGATAACAGTCATCTATTCCTTAGCAGGTCTAAAAATTAGGTAAACGCAACCTCAAACGAAGAACAACAAGTGACATATCACATTGTGTCATAATTTATTCAGCAAAAATAAAGCCAACATGGAGAAACCATGTGTAAAAACCTAAGTGCACCTTATGATTCAATAGCTTGTAGAACCACCTTGCATCATTGTAGAGGAATTTTGGCCCACTCAACGTTGCTTTAGTTCATTGAGGTTAGTTCTTGCACAGCTCTCTTAAGGTCCCAACCCAGCATTTCATTTGGGTTGAGGTCTGGACTTTGAGTGGGCCAACCACCCTGTTGCAGATTTGTTGGTGTACTTGGGATCATTGTACCGTTGCATGACCTAATTTTGACAAAGCTTTAGCTGTGGGGCAAGTGGTATACTGGGAAGTTCATGGTTGACTCAATGACGGCAAGGTCCTGTCGCTGCAAAACAAGCCCAAATCATCATCCCTTTACCAACGTGTTTGACAGTTGGTACGAGGTGTTTATGCTCATATGCTGTGGGTGCATTATTGCCAGACATCTTCACTTTAGTCTTGTGTCCAAAGGACATTGTTCCAGAAGTCTTGTGGTTTGTTCAGATGCAACTTTGGAAACCTAAGCTGTGATGGCGTGTTCTTCTTAGAGAGGAGAGGCTTTCTCCTGACAACTCTTCCAAGCAAACCATACCTGCTCAGTCTTTTTTTAAGACTTTTTTGTACTATCATGAACTTTAACATTTAACAGGATAAGCCTGTAGAGACTGGACTTATGTATTTGTATTCGGGCTAACATGAAAACGAACACGAAGGGTGCGTTTTTGTTGTTCAGCCTGAATACCTAACTTAGAACATAGCGGAGCAAAACGTATACGAAGATGAAGACACACAACACGAAGAATCTTTGTCTTCGTCTACTAATCTCCCTGGTCCCTTCCCCATCTAGCCTATCTTATCTACGCAGTATTGTAGGGGTTAATGGAAGCGGAAATCCGTAGTTTATGTCAGAGGAGGCCCCTACAGGCGACCAATAGAGTCGCTTGCACAGCCCTTTAACTCCTGATAGCGCAACTTGGCCTGGTCTTTGATCATGTGGTTTATTAGTAGGAATTCATTTTATATATAAACCTCATGTTTAATCAGCTTATTGTGTAATGTAAATATAAATGCAAATTAAATGTTTTATATTTTTAGTCATCGTAAATGCTTTGTAAGCCCCAAAACATAATGCATAGAGCAATACTGTAGTTAAACACTATTTTATATTTCTATGAAATAGTAAGTGGCTGCTACAGGCAATGCTGTTAAAGTAGTCAATTTAGATTTTGTTAAGCCATTTGATTCCTTTGCAAGCCCAAGGTGAGTCTACAACAATGGCACAATGCCTCTGGGATAACATTTCTACTTTGAGAGAACACTAGTTAAAGAAGGAGCATAGGATTATTATCAATGGAGTGCTCTCGCAGACATTGTTACAGCTGAAAATGAAGCGATTCAGGTTTAAGCAATAAAATATTTCAGTTCTAGGCTTACTGTTTACTTTTCATTGAGTTTGTTCACAGATCAGTTATACCAGATTTGCAAACAAAACTACCTGACATATTTAATTATTGCGCTTTAAATGTCCAATAAAATCCACATTTTCATACATTTGATGAAATCTACCAATTTGCATTTTATTTTCAGTCATTTTAGTTAGGCAGTCTCAAAACTATGAAAATGTACTTTTTATTTCTTTGTTTGAGCATAAAGACCTGTTATGAAATGTCCATTTGTGGTACATGATGACTGTAAAATAATTACACTATGAAAAAAATGAGCCATAATATCACTCTAGTCAAGTCTAGTAATATAAATGAAATACATATGAGTCTGTCTATGTTTTCATTTATATTCACCTTTGAAAAATGAACAGTTGAGTTTGTTTTTCAATCTATGTGCAATTATTGGGACATTATAGTGGTTATCATCATACCATAGTTGGCTACTCAGAGCTCTCCCTCTTAAAGGAAGTGGCTTATGGAGTGGGTAGGGCTATCCAGAGTCAACATATTCCAACATAACATATACCCATATACACACCACAGTGAAAAGTCCCAGTCATTTGAATTACAAGAATCATATTTAAAGGGACAGGAAGGGTCCACTGACAAAGCTAGGGGGTCATTATCATGCTTTTGCTCCCACAAACATGTTTAAAATGTATACTTTATTATTTATTATAAATTTATTTATTATAAATAAATGTCCCAAACATAACCTAGCATCAATCAAATGTCTCTGAAACAAAGATACTGCATATTACCTTAAGATGCTACTTTGTTATGTAGTATATAGGGTCTTTTCACCAAATTCTTAATAACATTAAAATATCACAATATATCATTTGACAATAAGATTGACAGGTGTTAAAACTGGTACAGGAGGAAAAGAGGACATGTTTAAGTCTGACATCACTATGTATTATGACATGCAGATTCCAATCAGTTTCTCCTGAAAGAAGGGCCAAGCTTGTCCTACATAAGTTATAGTCAAATTAACGAGGCTGGTTTACAGAAATTGCTTACATTATCTATTCATAATGCTGCATCAATTCAGGCATACTTGGGAGAAGCTGTCTGGGGGTTGGGCTTGATAATGCTTAGGAATATAAGGGAAGTGCAAGCTCCATGTTTAGTGAACAGACCCATCTGCATATGACAGCAGGTCTTCCCCCATTAGGGTGTTCCCTACATCATGTACTGTGTGAGAAATTCATGTCATATCTGGGCATACAATACAGTGAGCCAGAGAGACTGAGATGGATTCAAGGAGTGTGCTGAGCAGAGAGAGAAAAGTAATGAGGAGGGGGGTTGTTGTGGACAGAATGTGCAAGCAGTGGTGGTGCTGGATGTCTGGAAAGAATAAATCTGTAGTACGAGGAGAGGTGCAGAGTGTGCATCTGCAACAACAGCAGCAGCAGGAGGTGTTAGACCTTCCCAAGCTGTAATGTTTGGGAGGTATGCCTCTGTGCGTCTACTTGTGTACAGTGCTGTGAAAAAGTACACCTCCTTTTAATTCTATGGTTTTACATATTAGAAAATATTAACAATCATCTGTTCCTTAGCAACACATGACATATTACACTGTCATGACTTATTCAACAAAAATAAAGCCATAATGGAGAAGCCATATATGAAAAATTAAGTACATCTTATGATTCAATAACTTGTTGAACCACCGTTAGCAGCAATAACTTTGTGTGAATAAAAGCTTGCGAGACCAAGATTCTGAGAGCATGAATAAGTGAGAGTGTGAGTGATAATGTGAATGTGAGTGTCAATGAGACAGCACGAGTGAGACTGCGGGAGAGAATGAGTGGGAGTGTTAGAGAGTGAGGATTGTACTTGTGTCCACCATATTGGTTGTTGTAACACAAGCTTTCGCCGTTGGAACACATGTGTCCGCCATAGTACCAAAGGTTACTTTACTCTTCCGTTGTCCCTATTATTAAGTACATGCAAAACACTTGCTCAGGCCCCAACCAGCACAAAATATAAATAAATAGTACATTTGTTTACTTTTATTTTGCATTCTCTACAGCACTAATATCATTCATTTCCTTGTTATTTATTAATCTGCTTTCCTCAATATAACCCCCTGTAAATGTGATAAAGCTCCCCTACCTGGTATTGATGCTCCATAGAAAATGTATCTGCCAGATACCAATGATGTATGGTAGTGCTGGTGGGAAATTGGTGATATAATTTGTGCCATAATAACTATGCAGGGCTAAATTATTCTAATTATATGGATTGGACATAGTGGGCAGAGCTTTGGGGCAGTGGGTATGGTAAATTTTCAAGCTGAGCTACAAAAAGTATCCCTAGATCAAATTTTGGCAACTATGGTCTCTATTTGCCTATTCATGTTGTTGCGAGCATTTGATATTTTGCAAGTTCTCTATATTATATTTTGGCATGTTTCAATGAAATATTTAACTGCCATCAAATAAGCTTCTCATATATTATTTTCTTTTTTAGTTGCAAGTTTCTGTGTTCTATTTAGTTTTTTTGATACTTGTATGAATGTGTGCAATGTGCAATATAGATTAGATATTTCACTTATCTGACAGGTAGCCATACCAGATGCTTTAAATTCATATTTGACATCAACAAAGCAAACACAGTCATAAAGATATTATTTTTTCCTCTCTTGGTGACCTTCACAGTCATGCAATACCTGACATATCCAAGAAGTTTATGGTGTCGCACAACAAATTTGTATCAAGAAGTCTGTCACAGAAAGCACTGTACTTATCATGACCCATGTCTGTAATGAAATTGAACAACAGATGTTAACAATTTGAGTGTGTTATTTCTGGTGTAAGTACATCTTGTACAATACATTATTGTTCTGCAATGCCATGGCTCATAGTAGCTACAGCCTTTACACATCCTCTTTCAAACAAACTGAAACTGAAAATATATGTTTTGCCAGGAATCTAATGCTACATTTGGTTTAGCAGACATTGACAATTTGTGTTCTGAGAACAAAGATAAAAAGCAAAAATGCTTTCCATTTGGCAAGGCCTAAGAGTCTAACCTGTAACTAAACCTCAAGCTTTGTATAGTGTTCAGAAAAAAATCTTAGAAAGATTAAAAGTGATACTATTTTTTTTATACCTTGAAATCCATGCAAATTTAGATGTTCAACAATCCTATCCTTTAACATGGTTTCCATTCATTTCCCCACTACTGATGCAAGACTTACTGAACTTACTGGCCTATAGTTGCTCCCTATTACCTTTCTTGTGTGTGAGCACAACATTCGTCAATTTCCTATCTTCTAGGAATGCTCCCATTAACAACGATTGGGTCAATAAATCAGTTAACGTTTATGCTAGCACACAACTAAGCTCTTTTAATAACTTTGGGTCTATCCCACCAAGCCCCATCAACTTAATTGTCTTTACTTTAGAAAGCTAGAACTAGGGAACTAGAATATCTATAAACTTACATGTATTAAATGCCTTTTAGTCTTTTTTTTCTAACTGAGGCCCCTGATTTGTAAATCTGTAAAAAAGTTCAAACAAAAAATATTAATTGAGGCAGTTAGCTAGGAATTTATCATCTTCTACATATCTTCCTTCTTTTGTTTTTAATCTAACTAATCATTGTTTGTCATTCTCATCATCTCAGCCCTTACTGGATGTTGGAGTCCAGAGCACAGGAGTGTAAGAACACACACAGTGATAGAAACACATTTGGAATGTTTGGTTATAGGTATATTAAACAAAGCAAAGCATCTCACCATAAGCAGCAGAGTAGGAGGCATATTATGTTTACAGACTGCTGGGAAGTATGAAGGTAGAAAGGTCCAGGTAAATATCCAAAAGGGTCTGGGACAGGTAGCAGGCAAAAAGGGGAAATCCAGTAGGCAGTCCAGGTCAAACAGGCAACAGGCTGGCAACAGGCTGGCAAAAGGGTAAATCCAAAAGGCAGTCCGGGTCAAAAAGGTAACAGGCAGGCAAGCAGGTAAATCCAAAAGACAGATCCAGAGTCTGGCATGAACTGTGGCTCCAAAAAACTTAATGAACTCACCACTCTGTTACTGGGAGGCAGGGATATAAAGCCTGTTCATTAGGTCAAGTGTGAGTGGTCTAGGCTTCAGGTGAGGGAGGCAGGGTAATAGCATAACCAAACACAGCTGAACAGAAATACACAGCTGAACAGAAATACACAGTTGAACAAAAATACACAGCGCATTCATTATATTATGTATAGCAAACAAAGGGTAAATCTCTAACTATCCTGCAGTCAGGATAGAATCCTGACATTGTTTTATTTTCCTTTCATCATGCATGTATCTAAAAATGTTTTGTCTTCTGTTTTACTGACTGGGATATTCTGCATGTGCTTTGGATGCTCTTATAACTTTCTGCCTAATCTTATAGATCTGCCTAACTTTCTCACTCTGGGTTTTTTTTATAGTTGCTAAATACTAACTTTTTGGGTTTTTTTTTACTATTTCGGCTACCTCTTCTAATATTACTAATACAATTGTCTGTTGCCTTCAATGCTTCAACTTTTATGTTCTCTTACTGAGAATTTTCTAATACTAATACACTTTTCTGTTGCCTTCGATGCTTCAACTTTTAAATAATCCTCCTGGATTCCATTTAAACATCTACAGTCTGATAATGACTCCTTGACACATTCTCATTTGAGAAGAGGCAGCCCAGGAGACGATTAGGTGGAGGGGGTGCACAACATGGCTAGACAGCTCGAACACAAGGTGTTAATGTTTCTTGGTATGGTGGAGGCTTGAGGAAATGAGTCTGGTCATGCAGGGGTCATCGCATCTTAAGAGGGGGTATAAGCGCAGGAGTGGGGATGAGTGGCTAAGGGGTGAGATCTGGCCCGATTTTAGGACTTTGTTAAGGTTAGGGTGATGTCACTCTAACAGCTAGCCAGCAGGTGGAAGAGCCCACTCATAATGGTTGTCTTTATTCTTTGTTATTCATGTTAATAAAGCTATGTCCTCCTCAATCCAAGTAACTGGTGTTGTGTGTTTTTTTCTGTCAGGGGACATGGGAGAGGAACTTTGCTATGCCATAGTCAAATCTAAAAGTTTTGTTTTCGCGGTGTGGTGTGACTCTGTTCTTATATTAAGCCACACTGACTAATGATCTCTAGATCCCAAACTTTCACCTACAGTTATATATGGAGATTAAAAACCATTTCATAGAATTGTTATATATTTTTGATGTTGTTTTACCTTCTTCTGACTTAACTTTAGATTGACGTTTAAGACAATGTTTCTCCTGTTTAATATAATTCTGTATGTGCTCTTTATGCATATTTGTGCACTTTCCTCTACTACATTTGTCTAAAACTAAAAAAATCATATACACACTGCGTACTGTGTTCCCTTAATATATAGTCCATCAAGAACCAGAAAAAGCTGCCCAAAATACAAATGGCAGACAACATAAGACAAAGGAATAAATAGAAAATAAATTAAGAAAAAAACGATCTATACATCAAGTTACCATAGACATCTATGTGGCTGTATGTGGAATTGCAATTTAAACACACACACAAATGGCCCCGATACCCTCTTGTCAACCCCCTTGCTCTACTGTAGAACATCTGCAGATATACAGAAATCCTACCTGTCATGATCTCTGCAGCACCAGTTGAAAGTAGGACTACTGCAACATTTTTTACAGTTCCGTGTATTTGCATCAACAGATATTTTGTTTGACATTTCATTAAATTTACCATAGAAACTACTTACTTTGTGTATTGTTATAGAAACATATCTCCTTATGTGGAAACATTGATACTTTAGGGAACGTCTTCCCTGGAATAGTCACTCATAGTCCTTCTGTTTGGTTTGCTTTATGATTGCAATAGTTATTTTATGTAACGGTTCTTGAGATTTATTACATTTGCTTGCTATATATTCAATTTTTTCGTGTAGCATGAATAAAAACCAGAACTAAATAAATGTGTTGCTTACAAAGTTTTCCTTTTTTTATTTCCAAAAACCATTGAATGTATGCAACAATATTCAAATAAAATCACCATGTTTGGCAAACCTAGTTCTTAAGTATTTGAGAATTTACAATTTTCAAAATCTTAATGTAGCAATTATAATGCATACTATTTTACTCTGCAAATTCAGAAACATCTTCATTAAAATTTATTTGGTTATATTATTTGACTCACTTTCAACAAAGACAAATTGAGCAAATCCTGAATCTAAAATTTTAAGTCAGATATACAAATTATAGATTCCTCCGAGATTGAAATCAGAAGAGCAGAACTTGCTCAGTCTGTCTCTCTTGAACTGGGGCCATCTGGTAGCTCTAATTAAGCCAGGCGATTTGGGATATGCTGTCGTGATTCTTTAATGTTTCTCTTTTTGTTTGCTCTGCCGATATCTGCAATGTAATTTTTGGGGGGCTCCAAAAAAGAAAAAATAAATGTATAACATTCAAATTGTGTGATGAATATAAAAAATTGTCTCCTGGTTTTTTTAAGTTTAAAGTTCCTGTCCAAGACTTATGGTATTTGGCAGATTCGCTGTTTGAGGAAACTAAGCAACCAGGAACAGAAAAGTGATCTATAAATTTAGCAGAAGACATTAGGGGAATATATCCTAAGCCTTGGTAGTGTATCTTCATATATAAATAATTTAGAAGTATTTAACTGTTACACTCTTATATTTAAAACGTTTTAAGCACACAAACGAACTTGCAATACTTCTAATCTGCATTTCATGAACACCTGCTATATTTACTATTGATGTTGAACTGATGACAATATTTAACATTATTAATCATATTTATGGATTCAAAATCAGAACATTTGTCCATCAAAGACATTTTCATTGTAATTATTAAAAGAGAAAAAGGAAAATAATAAAACACAACTGAGTCAACATTCAATCTCAATTCAACCTAATGTATTGGTGTCAATTCTCGTCTTGTCATACCCCTTAACCCCTTAAGGACCGGGCTCATTTTTCGTTTTGTACCCTGTGGGACCGAGGCTGTTTTGACACTTTTGTGGTGCTTGTGTTCAGCTCTAATTTTCTCCTCACCCATTTAATGTACCCACATAAGTTATATATTTTTTTTTTTCAGGACAAGATGGGCTTTCTTCAGATACCATTATTTTGATCGTATCATCTTATTTACTATAAAAAAATAAAAAAAACATGGTGAAAAATTGAAAAAAAAACACATTTTATGACTTTTATTTGAAAAATCTTTTACTCACCTAAAAAAGCAAGTAAAAAAACTAGCTAAATAGATTCTACTACTTGTCCTGAGTTTAGAGATACCCAATGTTTTTATGTTTTTTTGCTGTTTTTTGTAAGTTATAGGGCAATAAGTACAAGCAGCGTTTTATGATTTCCAAATCTTTCTTTAACAAATCTAGTCAGTCTGCCTCCATCTCCTCTTTGGAACATCTTTGAAGCCGGTTAACTCAATTTAACCCATTCAAACCATATATTTTTGAAAACTAGACACCCCAGGGTATTCCAAATGCTGTTTTTTTAACTCTTTCCATGCACCAATTATAGAACTACACTGTCAAACTTTGTAATAGTAATTTTTTTTTATTTTTTTTCCACACAAATTGTACTTTAGTTATAGATATACAGGTCCTGGTATATGTCACTGTCAAACAACACCCCAATGTGTGTTCAGGAACATCTCCTGAGTGCAGTGATACCCGACATGCATGGGTTTGTCGGGTTGTTTCAGATTTAAAATGCCACATTTGGGAAGTGCGCTTTTTTTCTCCATTTTGGCCAGTCTGTACCTATGCCCTATCTTTGAGCTAGGCCACTCCATCAGCCATTTTTTTTATATATTAGACACCCCTTGGGTATTTGAAGTGCTTTTATTTTAACTCTTTGTTGAGATTTTTGAGGAATTTTAGCACTTGCTCAAAATAATAAACTTTATTTTTTAATTTTATTTTATTTTTTTAATACTTTTTTTATATTTTTTTTTACACATTTTGCTGGTACTGGATGGTTCATCTAGTGACATCACTGCATAATGTTAGCACATTTTTTTTATTTTTTTTTCCATTTTTATTTTTTTTTTGAATATTTTACTAATCACAGTGATTAGAAAGCTGGGCTCCATTGACTTGCATGGTTGAATGCAGTACCTGTATTCAACCAGCAAGTGGAGCCAGTTCTCTAGAGGGTCTGGAGACCATCTAGCGAACTTTTCACCTTTATTGTTTTATTTCCCGGGCCGCCGCCATCTTGCGGATGGCGAAGATCACCGGCAGCTGCGGCAGCTCCGGAGAGCGGTCACAGCCCATCCAAAGGTAAGTGTTTGGTGTCGCTGGATGCCTCCATGACACCATTTAAGTTTAGGAGGCGATCGTTGATCGCCTCCTAAACGCTTTTAAAACGGGCGTCCGCCGCCATACAATGTATGGCGGTTGTTGACGCCCCGGGGAGGGGCCAGACATGGCCCCCGATGCCGATCTCGGCCTTGCTGAATGCCTCGAGATCGAGGCATTGCAGCAAGGCCGTTTAAGCGAAGAAAGTGATCCTTGATCACTTTCTAAGCTTATTAAATTTTTTGACGGTTCAGGACCGTCAAAGGTCGTTTAGTGACCTTCTTGTCATGACGGTCCTGAACCGGCAAAGGTCGCGAAGGGGGTAAATATATGTATTGTACTAAGCGCTGCGTAAATTGTTAAAAATTACTTGTAGGTTTTCATTAGGTCCAAATACAAATACTCACAATAAATGCAGTCCTTGAACAGCCTTCTGAGTTATCCCCAATCAGGTGAAAACTGACATCATCAAAAGCTCTATGCCGTTACCTCATAAATACCAAAGGAAACAAAGTGACAGAAAGTGTTAGTTGCCTAATAAAAATGTAACCGCTTAATCACTATTTTTTTTACACTAAACTATATGGTTATGTAACTCTCATTGGGATATCTGTAAGAACCAATACGCCCATAAGTAATCTGAAAAAAAACAGTTATAATGCTATAAGCAAACCTCTTTTAATTTACCAGCTTGCTTTCTTTAATATATTCTTCTATTTACATATTTCTAATCTAACTATGTGGTCATGGAAATAAAAGTGTCTATGAATACATAAATGATGTTCACTGGTGAAACTGTCACGATCCGTATGTGAGCTGGTAAGCGAAAGGTTCCTAATCGCAGAAAAACACCAATCCACACAGGACAAAAATCCAGGCGAGGTACAATAGGGCACGAGCGAAGGCAGAGTCGAAAAACAAGCAAGGGTTAAAGGCAGGCAGCAAATAGTCAATGGTCGGTAAGCGGGAACAGGGTCTGGTACACAAAGGGTCAAAACACAGAGAACGCTTCAGTATAGGAATCTAACTTCAACTGATACTTCAGCAAAGAAAACTGGGACTGAAGCGTCTAAATACGTTCAAATTTGGCGCCAAAATGACGTCAGCATTTGAAACGTGTTGCCATGGCAACGGTGGAGCGTGTCCTACGTTTCACTTGATTCTGCCGGCAGCTAGAGAGAGACGCGTCTCCCTGGCAATGGAGCGAGCGCCCCCTCCCTCTTGTTAACCTCCGGCTGCAGCTGCGTGGGAGTGTAGCTGGAGAGGCCCTGCTTGCTGCTGTGTCAGTTAGCCGGGAAGGAGCAGAGATGTCAGCGTGGGAACGATGGCGGGGGTAAGTACTTGATTTATGACAGAAACGTCTGCTAGTGGAGTACAGGAGGTGAGCTGAAAGCATGTAAATATGTAATAGCATCTACTAGAGCTGCCCTTCTATAACTACCACCCAAGGGCAGACAACAAAAATCTATGGACCCCCTGTGGTGATGCCACTCCCTTAGCCAGACCCTATCATGACCACACCTCTTCTTGATTAAGCCAGACATTGACAGCGGTACAGCATAACTGCCATCACTGTATATTATGCCAGACATTGACAGTGGTACAGCATAACTGCCATCACTTTACACTGAGCCAGCCTTTGAGAGTGGTACAGCATAACTGCCATCACTATATATTGTACCAGACATTCACGGTGGTACCACAATCAGTGCCTGGCTCAGTAAGTAGTGGTAGGAGTTAAGGGCAGCAATAGAAAAATACAAGTAATTCTAATCATAAATATATAAATACAGAAAATACATCTGAAAAATGTAAAACTAAATCTATGTACTATGACATAACTGCCATCACTATATACTGTGCCAGACATTGACAGTGGTACAGCATAACTGCTATCACTATATACTGAGCCAGACATTGACAGTGGTACAACATAACTGCCATTACTACTGACATACTGACATTGGCGGTGGTACAGCATAAGTGCCATAACATTACACTGAGTCAGGCATTGATGGTGGTACAACATTACTGCCATCACTTTACGCTGAGCCAGACATTGAGGATGGTACATAGACATTCACTCTCACACACACTTATACATAGATATTAATGCTCACACACTTATACATAGACAGTCATGCTCATATGTACATATACATAGGAATTCATGGTCACAGTCCAGGTCGGAAGGGCCCTTTATGGGCAGTTACGAATGGACATGGAGAGACAGGAACAAGTGATTGCCGGGGTCGCCTGGGACCTCTGTAGTTACACCACTCTTTGGCCTGGTTAGATGGAGATCCATGATGCAGACCCCATCTCAATCCTTGTGGGCCCCCTGACTCTCATGGGCCCTCAGCGATGGGTTAATTCACCTCTGGCTACAAAACATAAGACATCTTCACCACCACAGCACAAACCACCTCCAACATCCCTGGAAAGACTCACGCCACTAAACTCTACACTCATGCCACTAAACGCTACTACATAATCCAAACCGCAATCAGCATACAGTCCATGAGGGGCCCATTTTGAATAATTAATCCAGGTTCCCAAATGCCTTAATCTTACCCGTGTCACAGGACACATACAGTCCATACATTTAGAAGGTGCTTAAGTGATCAGAAAGGGAAGAGAGTGGCTATGTTGCAATATTAATATTATATCATATGTGATAAACAGTGTGCATTCATCTTTAATAGTTTAAATGGCCCTAAAATAAACTATAAATGTTTCCCTAGGGAGAGTGTAAATTGCTTACATAGTTGTCATCTAAAACTAACAATAGCAAAAACTATAAAATTTGGACTGGCCTCTAACAAAGAAAAATGTGTCCTAAGACAATATACAAGTACAAGATACAGGTTCATGTTAGAATTGCTAACCAATGTAGGTTCATTAGGAAGTGGATATTTACTAGGAAAAGGAAGACATGATACTGAAAAGAAGAGATGAAATTAAATATTACCAGACCAAATAGACAGACTTGTGTTCAAGACACTGCTAGACAGAATCCGGTGAGCCTGATGTTGAGTTGCTTTCCTTATTATATCAAGCATAAAATCATAGTCATGAAATTTCTATTCATGATTTATAAAGACACTGCACACATTTCACTTAATAATACTGTTGTATGATTTGATATAATTTATATGTAACAATCTCAATAAACATGTTAAAATAGAAGCATAGCTGATGGATATCTTTCTTCATTTAGTTATCAGATTTTTATTTATCTTTAAAAACATATAGGTATTTTATTCTCTTGAATCAGTTTTTGTGTATATTTGAATGTATTATACTGCAGGTGAAATACATTTGGCAGAAAGCAACAAATGTCTTGTTGCATCACGTCACTCAAAAAATTGTCATTTTCTAAATATCAAATGACAGTTTAGAAAGTTGAATGAGGCAAACATTTTTGGCCCATCAGACCGTTGTGTTGTTTATACTTTGGCATAGAATACTAAAACTAAGTTAAACTACTTCCTTTTTAGGATTTTAAAATTAAGTAAATTTGAACAGATTAATGTAAACAAACCTTTACAATCTGGTTACCATGCAATTAAATCATAGTTCAATAGACATGTGCAAATGGGCCAAAAATGATTCGGATTATTTTTCTGTTAATTTTTGGGGAAAGAATTTCGTTCCCTGCCCATTTGTTTTCTGCCAAAAATTTGAGGACATTTTTGATTCCAGAAAGAAATTCCTTGTCCAGTGCCAACATTCACTCTCACTCACACTCCTTAAATATTTCCTTACCTTCTCTTCCGATCACTCCTGCTTCTGCCAACCACTTCCTCATCTCCTTCATCTATCCTCTCCCTTCTCTTCTCTTTTTATCTTCATTCCTTAATTAGCACTTTTATTCGTCCGCATTTCCACGAACATAACCCATCGGGAACATCCGCCAAAATGCAGCACTGCTCTTGTAACGGCCAGGAATGGTCAGGATCAGTGGTTGAGGGTCCATAGTGCAGAACCCGAGCACGAGGCAGGTGCAATGGTACTGGAGAAGCACACCAAAACGAAGCCTGGTAGGGGCTGGAGAAGTCCAGATAATCGTGAGATGAAGCCGGGGTCAAGGATTGGAGAAGTTAGGATAGCCGTGAGACAAACCTGAAATCAAGGGTTGGAGAATTCAGGATAACAGTGAGACAAAGCCGAAGTCAGAACTTGGAGCAACACAAAATCGCAACTGAGCCCAGAGAAACAAAGCAAGAAACTCTTTGACAGGCAGTTAGCGTACAGCTAAGGAGCCCTCAAATAGCCCCCAGGCAGATAACCCCGCCTCAAGCTAATTGCATAAATACACAGAGAAATGGCCGGCTGTCTTAGGAGTGGCGTGCGCGAGGATCCTGTCCGGCAGAGTCTACGGGAGGCTGCTACGGCTGTAGCAGTCGCAGGTAAGTTGTTAGCTGTTACAGCTGTGACGTCCTCCCCAATCCTCCATTAGGGGAGGATGCCAACTGAGGGCAACATGGCGCAGCTTATGGTGACGTGCATTCCCTGATCCTCCAATTGGGAGAGAGGATGTTACCGCAAGAACCGTCATTTTGAAATAAACGCCGAATATACCAAAATTCGGTACACTTGCAAGTTGTACGAATTCCAATGCACACGTCTATAGTTTAATAAACATATATGCAGATATTTTTTTGAACATACGGATTATACATTTTAGTTATAGTTATTTTTTACTGGCAGGCCTTAGCCTATTAATACTGATTAACATTCAGTTACGTTTTTAGAACTTGTTTACATCAAGGGTAACTTGCATTTTTGATAATATGGTTTAAAAAAATAAGAATGTTGCCCCATATGTCTTTCCAGTTAGACAACATTACATTTATTTATTATATATTGTGACCGAAGACCTTTAACCCCCTCAGGACCAGGTTCTTTTTTACCACGTTTGCACTAAAAGACCAGAGCCGTTTTTTTGTGTTTTTGCTATGTCTTTCTTTAACTGTAAATTCTCTCTTCTCTGTTAGTGCACCCACACAAATCACATATTGTTTTTTTGAGATAATATATATTGAGATAATATATATATATATATATATATATATATATATATATATATATATATACCATCATTTAGTGTGAAAAATATCTAAAAACGTGGGGGAAACTAGGAATTATTTTTTCACAATTTCACCTATAAAAACTATATATAACGAGTGCAAATGGAAAAAGAACTCCAAAAGTGTATTTAGGTATTTGTCCTGTTTTCATTTAGTTTGGCACTTACAGGGTAAAATATGAAGGTCGCTGTTTCTAAATAAGAATTTTAAAAAATGTGGTATGCTGGAAGTTGCGCCCCAATAGCAGCCAGAAAAAGAAAAATTTCTCCACAAAAGTATATATTTTTTGAAAGATGACATCTCAAAGTATTTTATTTGGGGCATTTTAGCACTTTTGATATAACCATTTTAGTGACGGTCTGTCCTAAACATTGCATAAAAAAAATCTTTTTGTTTTTTTTAACAAGCCCATTTTATCCAAATACAGTATTTCAGTATTTTTTTTTCACTGGGTACATGAAATTATTAAAACAACTTGTGATTTGTATTTAGAAACACCCCCCGAGTACAGGAATACCCCACATGCATGGGTAGGGTATGTCTCTTTGGCACTGCAGGTTAAAAATTGGAACACACGCATTACAGTTACTGCTGGGTCCAGGTCTCATTTGAAACCCTGTAGATGTCCCCTATTTCATTGTAAGCCCTAAAACTATATATTTCCAAACACTAGACAGCTCAGGAAATCTAGTCTAGTCCCATGCAGCTGATTCCACACCAGTGCCTTCCAAAGTTAGTGTAACAAAAAAAGAAAGGGTTTTTCACATCCACTTTGCAGTTTCATGTTTATTTTTCTGATTGGATATGTGAAGGAACAAATAGGTCTTTATTAGTGTTCAGTAACACCCCCCCCCCCCGAGTACAGCAATGCCCCACATGCATAGATAAGTCATGTTTCTCAGATATTGTGGAGTCAAAACTGGAACGTGCGCATTTCAATTTTTTTACTTTTTTTAATATTTTTTTTATCAGATAACTTGTAAGTGACAAGTTTAGGCCACTGACGTCGATCATGGAGACCGATCGATAATCCGTGACTTAAAATGTCACTGACAAGTGATCAGGTAATAATTATGTTTTTTTATTAATAATTTGTGGGTTTTTCATAATTACACTAGATGACCCCTCTCTCTTTCTATGGCAGGGTCATCCAGGGGCTGCCATAATGATCAGATCACTCCTATTGGCCAGGAAAGAAACCCTGGAGTCATAGGCGTAAGGGGAACATGACCCTGCCAGCACTACAGGACGGTGCACATGGTATTAGGGCAGGAAAGGGTTAACTCAGCAAGGGTTAGCACGAGGTGAGAATACACAGGGAACGAGGGGGAAGTCACAAGGAACGTGACTGTAGGGGGAAGGGGACAGGGCTATAAAGCCCCTCTAAGCACACGTGCAAGGGGCAATTACTGAACACCACAGGAGCAGTTTCCCGCCCGCCCTCCCCCTTTTTTGTCTTTTGGCTTTGTGTTTCTGTGTTGGCTTTGTGTGTTTTTCTTTCCCCCTTTCCCTCTTTCTTTTTGCAGGATCCGTTTTCTTTGCTGTGGCGGAGGAGTTCCCTGGAGAAGTTTGAATGATAATGGGAGTGGCAAGTTGATGGTTTTGGTTAGAGGTTAGAGTTAATGCCCTCCCTGTACAGGATTAACCAAAGCGTTAAGGTGGAGCTCCCCTATCCGACCCGCGGTCGCTTGGGCGATTGTGGTATCCGGCGGAAGGGGTAGTGTGAAGCCATTGTTTTGTGTTTAGGTTGGGAACCCTCAGCTGTTTGTACACAGGTGTACAGAAGACTGTATAGTATTTATACAGAAGTTATTATTAAAGTGTTTTTACAATAATTTATAAGATGTGTAGGGGACAGCTCACGCATGGGGCGGCAATGACGGTTTCACACAGGTTTCCAACGTAAAAGCGCGTTTATTTAGATGTTGTAGTCACAGAGCACCTTGTAAACAAAACAAACTATAAGCCTGTCCGGCTCTAACTAAACAGCAGGATACCTCTCTAGCAGCCTAAGGTCTGACGCAAAGCAAAGTAACCAGTTTTGTATGGGGTAAAGCTTCATACCTGGTGAGCTGCAGCGCTGGCTGTAGCTGCTCCTTCATTCAGTTTCTCCCTTCACCTGCAAACTTACCAGCCCTCTCTTTTAAGGCTTCCTCCCCAGTAACGAGCTTAGGAAGCCTCACCTGAGAGCACCTGGGTTTGCTACCATGCCTGGCAGAGGTAACCAGGTGAGATATATATACCATCAACCACGCTCCCATACACTTTACCACATATCCCCCCCGTCGACTCCAGACCAGAGGTCTGGACAGCGTCAGCAACCATACAGTACACCCTGGACAACGCATCCGCATTCCCATGTAACTTCCCTGGTCTATGCTCCACTGTAAATCTAAAATTTTGCAAGGAGAGAAACCATCTGGTCACTCTTGCATTCCTCTCCTTATTCTGTTTCATCCATGCCAGAGGAGCATGGTCAGTCACCAACACAAATTCCCTGCCCAGGAGATAATATCTCAGGGACTCCAACGCCCACTTGATGGCGAGACACTCCCTTTCCACTATGGCATAATTTTCCTCGGCTGGGGTCAGTTTCCTACTCAAGTACAGCACTGGGTGTTCTTCCCCATTAACCACTTGTGACAAAACTGCCCCCAAACCTCTAGCAGACGCGTCTGTCTGAACCAGAAATGGTTTCCTAAAATCAGGGGAAACGAGCACTGGCTGGTCACACAGGACAGACTTCAGACTCTGAAAAGCCCTTTCTGCCTCGGGGTTCCACTTTACCATCACTGACTTACCACCCTTTGTTAAGTCTGTCAATGGTGTGGCCATGGAGGCAAAATTGGGCACGAACCGACGGTAGTACCCGGTTATGCCAAGGAAAGCCCTCACTTGTTTCTTTGTTACTGGCCTAGGCCAGTTCTGTATCGCCTCAATCTTATTGATCTGGGGTTTAACCAGCCCCCTACCAATGATATAACCCAGGTATCTTGCTTCCTCCAGACCCACTGCACATTTTTCAGGGTTTATGGTTAGGCCTGCATCACTAATGGAGTCTAACACGCCCTGTACCTTACCGAGGTGACTTTTCCAGTCAGACGAAAAAATTACCACATCGTCCAGGTAAGCAGCGGCATAATCACGATGTGGTCTCAAAATCAGATCCATCAGCCTCTGAAAGGTAGCAGGGGCCCCATGTAACCCAAATGGCATCACAACATACTGGAACAGGCCCTCTGGAGTGGAAAAGGCAGTCTTCTCTTTAGCCTCCTCAGTTAACGGTATCTGCCAATAGCCCTTTGTAAGGTCAAGTGTTGTAATGTACCTTGCCTTCCCAAGCCTCTCAACCAGTTCATCCACTCGGGGCATGGGGTACGCATCAAACTTTGAGACCTCATTTAATCTCCTGAAGTCATTACAGAACCTCCACGTCCCGTTGGGCTTTGGGATTAGCACTATGGGGCTTGACCACTCACTAGTAGATTCCTCAATAACACCTAATTCAAGCATGCGCCTGACCTCCGTGGATACCGCCTCTCTACGGGCTTCTGGTATCCTGTATGGCTTCAGGTTCACTTTACTGTGAGGCTCAGTTTTAATATGGTGTTTTATGAGGTGGGTACGGCCAGGTAGGTCCGAAAACTTTCGTCTGTTTTCCTGCAGGAACTCCCTCACCTCCTGCTTCTGGGGCACTGACAGTGCCTCTCCTATTGTTACTGGGGGAACTGGTTGCCCCACTTCTTTGACCCCTGCCTGGGTCGCCCCCAAAGACTCCCGCTCTTTCCACGGCTTGATCAGGTTTACGTGGTAAACCTGGAAGGGTTTTCTCCTGCCCGGTTGATGGACCTTGTAGTTCACCTCACTCATCTTCTCTACAACCTCATAGGGACCCTGCCACTTGGCTAAAAACTTACTTTCAACGGTGGGCACTAAAACCAGGACCCTGTCCCCAGGATTAAAGGCCCTCAACCTGGCAGATCTGTTATAAATTCTGCTCTGGGCCTCCTGCGCTCTTTGCAGATGCGTTTTAACTATAGGCATCACCGTCGCTATTCGCTCCTGCATCTGAGCCACATGTTCAATAACACTCTTATATGGGGTGGCCTCGGTCTCCCAAGTTTCTTTGGCAATATCTAACAAACCCCGTGGATGTCGGCCATACACTAACTCAAAGGGGGAAAACCCTGTAGACGCTTGGGGCACCTCCCGGATAGAGAACATGAGGTAGGGTAATAGACAGTCCCAATCCCGACCATCCCTTTCTACCACCTTTTTTAGCATATGCTTTAGGGTTTTGTTAAACCTCTCCACTAACCCGTCTGTTTGAGGGTGGTACACTGAGGTACGGAGGTGAGTGATTTTAAACAACTTACACAGGTCTTTCATGACCCGTGACATAAAGGGCGTACCCTGGTCAGTAAGAATTTCTTTAGGGATCCCCGTGCGAGAGAACATGTAAAACAACTCCCTAGCAATATTTTTGGAGGCCATGTTTCTTAAGGGTACCGCCTCTGGGTACCGGGTAGCATAATCCAAGACAACCAAAATGTATTGGTGTCCCCTAGCAGATTTGACAATGGGCCCTACCAAATCCATGGCAACTCTCTCAAATGGTACTTCAATGATGGGAAGTGGCACCAAGGGGCTACGGAAGTGTGGTGTTGGGGCACTCTTCTGGCATGTGGGGCATGACTCACAATACCTTTTTACTTCTTCATATACCCCAGGCCAATAAAACCTTTGGAGGACCCTCTCTTGTGTTTTATTAGTCCCCAAGTGCCCCCCAAACACATGGTTATGGGCTATGTCCAGCACCAGGTGTCGGTATGGTTTTGGCACCAGAAGCTGTTCCACAATTTCCTTGTTAACTTTGGTGACCCGGTACACTAGATCCCCATTCATGGCAAAATGCGGAAATTTCTGGTCAGCTTCGGGTTCCTGTGGTACCCCATTTACTACCGTGACATTTGCCCGTGCAGTTCCCAGAGTGGGGTCTCTCACTTGCTCGGTCCCGAAGTTACCCCGAGACATTTCTAAATCTAAGACCTGTTGGCCGGGTAGGGAAGTTTCTTCTTCTTCCTCCCCAGCTAACACCTGCAAGGGGAAAGAATCTTCACTATACATTTCAGGTGGGCCTAGATCCTTTTCATCATGCCCCTTACTGGTATCAGTGTTCCCAATGGCCGTCTCACCTGACCCATTATTTACAGGGAGGGTTACAGACTCTGCCGGAGTTTGTTCCCCAGCTGCAGAAACGTTCCCCCTTCTCCACAACTCCCAGAACAAGGGGAAATCGCGGCCTAAAATAACCGCATGCATAAGTCTTTTTACAACTCCGACTTCGTAGGTCACAGTTCCAGATGGGGTCACCAACTTAATGGGGGCCACAGGGTAAGCTACAATATCCCCGTGGATGCATAGCACTCTTATGTGCTTGTTCGGCACGTAGTCCATAGTCACAAGGCCAGCCCGAACCAAAGTCACCAGGCTACCCGAGTCCAAAAGTGCCTTCACGGAGCAGTCACCTATCTTCACCATACAAAAATGCGGCTCAGTCTCTGATTCTGGAATGGCTGCACAAACAGGTTCTGCAAACAGGGACTGACGCCGACTAGCGTCACACACCATGGGCTCTGAGTTAAGAGGGCAATAGGCGGCTATGTGTCCCCACTCATGGCACCTCCAGCACTGGGGGGTCCCTGGCCTCCTTAGTAGGGAGCCCTTTCTAGGATTGTGGGGTCCCAGGGGTTCAGGATCAGTCTTTTGCCCTTGCCCAAACTCTAGAGCCCTGCTCTCTCTCACATTTTTCCATACACCTCCAGCTGGAACTCTCTTACCCAAAGATGTCGCGGGTCTGACAGTCTTGGAAGGTGTTGGTGCCGCAGGGACCTCACGGAGGAAGTCCTCCGTTGCTATGAACCTTTCCACCATGTTGACAAGCTGCTCAGCAGTTCTGGGGTCTCCATGCCCAACCCACCGTTGTAGCTCCGCCGGGAGGGCGCGGAGGTAGTGGTCCACTACCACCTTTTCCACAATCTGGGCTGGTGTAGTGGATTCTGGTTCCAGCCACTTGCGTACAAGATGAATCAGATCATACATCTGGGACCTGGCAGGCTTGTCCATGGTGTATTTCCAACAGTGGACTCTCTTGGCCCGAACAGCGGGCGTAACACCCAGGCGAGCAAGGATCTCCATTTTTAGTTTTGTAAAGTCCCGGACATCCTGCTCCCCAAGGTCATAGTAGGCCTTTTGCGGTTCACCAGTCAGGAAGGGTGCAATCACTTCTGCCCACTCTGCAACTGGCAGTCTCTCTCTCTCCGCCACTCTCTCAAATACGGTGAGGTATGCCTCAACGTCGTCGTCGGGTGTCATTTTTTGTAAGCCCCGCTGAACGGCCCTCCTCACGTTAACAGTCTCAAAGGGGCTTGCCTCCACTTGTTGGGACTGAGCCACAACAGTCTCTCTGAGCGCAGCAATCTGCTCCATTAACAGGCGATTCGTTTCCTGTTGTTGGGCCATAGTCTGCTGTTGCGCATGTTGCTGGGCGTGAAAAGCCTCTGCATGAAACTTCCGTTGCTGTTCCAAGGCCTGCTCATGTCTCAGGTTAGCCTGTATCAGCTGCTTTATCACTTCCTCCATTGTGCCGGATGGGCCTTACAGTGCTGCAGCCTTCACTCAGGACATATGCTTCCGGCCCTTTAAATGTCCACAAAATTCAGATGCTGTGTTTTGTCCTGCCGTTGCTCCTAGCACCACTGTGCCCGCATTCTCCACCAATTGTAGGGGACAGCTCACGCATGGGGCGGCAATGACGGTTTCACACAGGTTTCCAACGTAAAAGCGCGTTTATTTAGATGTTGTAGTCACAGAGCACCTTGTAAACAAAACAAACTATAAGCCTGTCCGGCTCTAACTAAACAGCAGGATACCTCTCTAGCAGCCTAAGGTCTGACGCAAAGCAAAGTAACCAGTTTTGTATGGGGTAAAGCTTCATACCTGGTGAGCTGCAGCGCTGGCTGTAGCTGCTCCTTCATTCAGTTTCTCCCTTCACCTGCAAACTTACCAGCCCTCTCTTTTAAGGCTTCCTCCCCAGTAACGAGCTTAGGAAGCCTCACCTGAGAGCACCTGGGTTTGCTACCATGCCTGGCAGAGGTAACCAGGTGAGATATATATACCATCAACCACGCTCCCATACACTTTACCACAGATGTTAAATAAAGTTATGTCAAGACATTTGTTAAATAAATGTCTCGGCCTTTTCTAAATCCAATCCTGCTGGTGTCTGTCTCTTATTTCGGGTTTGAGAAATGGGGAACCTCCTGGGTATGGGCAGTGCAAGGGTCATGATCTGATCATCTTAGCCCACTTTTGCTTCTGCAGGTCAGTGCTGTTAAATTATTATTTTTTTTACCTCTTTCAATGCTGATGCTCCATTGGAGCACAGTATTGACTGATATTTAAAATATTAAAATACAAGCATTTGAAATACATTCAAAAATATATGGTTTGATGTTGTAAATTGCATTGGCCGGCCTCAAAGATACCTAAAATAGCACATGGGGCAGAATGACCAGATTTGGGGAAAAATGGTTTTGAAATAGCAAAATGCTGCTGGTACTTATTGCCCCATAACGTGCAGAAAAAAGCAAAAAAAACATAAAAACATTGGGTATTTCTAAACTCAGGACAAATAGTAGAATCTACTTAGCAGGTTTTTTCATTAGTTTTTGCAGATGAGTAAAAGGTGTTTTCAAAGAAAAGTGAGAAAAAAGTTTAACAAAAAATCACCATATTTTATCATTTTTTACAGTAAATTAGAAATGATAAAAATAATGGTATCTAAAGAAAGCCCTGTTTGAAAAAAACAATATATAATGTGTGTCGGTGCACAAAATGAGAAAGAAGAAAATCACAGCTAAACAGCAAAACTGAAATATGTTAAAAGAGCCTTTGTCCCAAAAAGTACAACGAGAAAGAAACAGTCTTGTCATTAAGGGGTTTAAGAAGTTATAAATAAAAAATTAATTCATGCATTCAGTAATATTCAATTACTTGCATATTGAAAACTTTTTGAATAAACATTTATATACAGACGATACAGAAATCATAAAAACAATGGAATGTATTTTTTCAAACAAAAAGATTAATAAGGTGTCATTTAAATATTTGGAACTAATTAAATCATCTAATAAAAACATGTCTTTCCTATCAATAAATAAGTGGGAGAAGGAGCTAATGATTAAGATATCAATTGTGGACTTGGTCACCTTTTATGGTCAGATTTTATAAAATCTTCCCAAAGTGTGCACCTACCTGTTGGCATTGTCCATTGGATGGAGGCTCATTTGTGCAGATTTGGTGGTCCTGTTAGAAGGAAAAATCTTTATGGGATATTACATATAAATTATCAGGCAATATGGGAAACATTTATCCCGATATGAAACGGGAGGCATCTCTTTTACATCTAAACTGGCAACAGATACCATTCAAGCAGCAATAGTTTGCTATGCTCTGTATGATGGCAACACAAATGTTAATAGCCGAAAAAGAAAAATCAGCAACACAAAATTCAGTTCAACTGACTATAGAAAAATATATTAGCTGGGGAGTAGCTGAATCTGCTAGAATTCATACTATTTGTGATGATTGGATTAAAATATTAGAGTTTATATAACTGTTTCTTTCTCAGTGTTTATATGATCTGTTAGGATCAAGAATATTGATAGAAACTGTGCCCTCTGCCTCTCTGACAATTGAATGTAAACCAGTTCTGTTGTTTTTTTGTGCTGTGGTAAATGTTTTGTGATATTATTGATGACAGATAATTGTGTAAGGTAATAGTCTGAATAGGATGTAATTTCTCTGCAAAGGGATTTGGAGACCAAATTGGAAAATAAGCAGTTAATTGGCAGATGTGTTTCAATAAGGATAAAGCTAAAATTATGCACTTGCTACGAAAAAACAAAACTGCTAATTTAACCAAATAATTACCAATATATTTGGTTCTGTGTTGGGTAAATTCTCTATGGAAAAGGTTTGGATGTTCTTGTTGACAATAAATTGAGCAACTGTGCTCTTGCTAAGGCATGCAAGCTGTTAGCATGCAACTAAAATGATTTCATGTGTTTAAGAAATCAGAACATAATGTTGCCTCCTTATAAACCATTGGTAAGACTGTAACTAGAATACACTGTGTAGATTTGGAAAGAATTTCAATTATGAAGAAAGGCTGTCCAAAATGGGATTATTTCTTATGGAGAAAAGACATTTTCATGGGCAAATGATAAACCTTCCCAAGCATGTTCAAGGCCAATATAAAGATCCTTACCTTAAATCTTACCTTCCAGACAACACATGGAAGAAGGGAGCTTTTATCTAAATCAATGTATTTGAATGTTTTTCTAGTCAAGAAATGCATACAGAGTTATTATAAGTAAAAGTAGATTTTTTTACCTTTGAGATGACTAATATGGGTTTGCGGAATGGTTGAACTTGATGGACTATATGTCTTTTTTCAATCTAATTATTTATGCAATTATGTAACTTGTGTTACATAGTATATTAAGTACAAGAGTATATTGATATCCCCAAAAAACTGAGGCAGGTTCCAAGCGATGAGTTAATTTAGAAAAACAGTGAATTGTGGTCGAAGTGCAACCAAAATGGACAAACAACTGACCAAATCGATACGAATATTTAAATATTCTCAGGATCGTCATTAATTTTTATTTGTTTTGTTGTGGATCCCTTCTTGTTTTCAGAGATTTATAGGCGTCTATGAGTTAGGCAAAATTTGTATGAATCCGTATGCACAAATCTATAAACCATAAAAACAGATTTTCAGTTAGTAGAAAAATAGGAAAGATATCCAATAATGTAAAATCCCAATGTTTTGGGTTAATATCTATGAAAAAACATGAAGATAAAAAGAGTAGCTGAGTAGCTGGGTAACAATGCGTTAATCCAAATCAGAGCGCTAGTAGCAGGAGAACGGGGCCAGGCAGAAGGCAGGTAAACCACAATGCAAAGGACCTGAATGGTTGAGTAAGCAGGTAAGCATATGCAGATGGTCAGGTCATTAGAATATAGACTAATGATTGTCCTAAAAAGTGACCTCCAGAGGCTGAAACAGACATTGCAGAGTCTGGTGTGACAGCATGGAATCCTGACACTCCCCTTCATGCCCACCCAGTTCCCAGTGATATGATGGTGTCTAAAATAAAATAATTGCCATTTGAAGGCTACTAGGGAAAGTGGATGTAAAAGTCTTGAAAAACAACCCTTAGAGGGCAATGGACTCCATCTAATGCCCCTACCCTTCTGACCGCTTTTTAGTGAATACATCCTATTATGCTCTACCTGCTTTGGCTTTCTTCCTTACTTATGTATTACTTAAATAGCTATATATCCCGCCAGATTATCTAGCAATAATCATATCAAATAAAACATGTCAACTTAATTTATTTGTTATTCCTTAACACCTAGATATACAAATAATTTAGGAATAACCAGAGTTGGAAAGTGTCCTTACTTTCTGAATATGTGTCTAAAGCTGTTTTTAGTGAAAATAAAGTAAAAAAAAGATCCCGTAAGATAGTTAAAATTAAACAAAAATCTTTTAGCCTATACTTTCTGATATAATTTCAGCATTGCTAGTAGGAACACTACATTTCATTTAATTTGCATAATCTCAATTTTCAAAGATTGTGTCTAAAGGAAGAATTTTTCTGTGGGTCATTATTCACTTAAATTCCCAAGACAAGAAGACAATAGACCTTTTAAACTATAGAACAGAATAGTTATTTTTAAAGGCTTAATCTTTGATACTTTTGTTACATTGATACAACCTTGACACTACCCCTGAATTTCCATTTTCTTACTCTCTTTTTATCTTTTATCATTTAATACATTACATAATTAGCACTCTGTGGGTGCTGTTGTTTATTATCCTTTGTTATACTGTTGTAATGATGTAACATTTTACTAAATTGTCTTTGCCAGCTCATTCATCTTATTGTCCCAATTATTCTCACAGTGATCATAAGTGTGTGTTTTCTTTCATGTTCTTTGACCATGAGTTGAAGCATTGACCTTTTATTAAATAAATGTTGTTATTGTTGTAATTTTTCACTTAGAAACACTCCAAGAAAAAGGTGCACACAAAAGTAGAAATTGTAATCAAACATCAATATGTTCTTCTTATAATTAATGCTTCATTTATTATTTTTGTTGACTTAATCTAAAGGGAAACCATTTTTTTCATATTCTGCAATTTTTTCCTACTTTTACCAATAAGAGAGAAGACCTTTGGCTTTTTAAACCAAGCTGTACATTATTGTATCTAAACAATAAATTTTGTACAATATATAATTATATTGCTATAAACATAAAGTGTCCAAAATATAGTTAGCCCGAGTCCAAAGAAGTGGTGTCAGCCCAGGTTTGACTTTTCTAAACACAACAGATCTGTAAATAATGGTCCAAATTATTTTTATTTGAAAAGAGCCTTGTATATTGTCAATATTTTCAATATTAATGTCTTACTGAGCTGAAGTCCATCGTCAGTTTAGTGTAAATGCAGTAGTAAATATAAACACTGGATATCTTTTAACCCCTTAAGGACTGAGCTGTTTTTTATTATTTTTGTATCCCTAGTGATGGAGGCTATTCTCTACTTTTTAACCGCACTCAAAAAGAAACATCCACCTTTCTCTTTGTCTGACTCCAATGCAGCCCTAAATGCACCTACTACCTTTCCATCACCAAGAAAGAAGAAGGATTTTTTCTTTAGAGCTGTGAGACCTTAAGCTGAGGGATAGAGCTCAAGATAGAAGAGCAAATTTCTTGAAAAGTACTCTGTAATTCCAATTCCGTCTTCATCCAATCTTTGAAATCGGCAATCACCTCTTCCTGAAGTGGAGTCATTCATGGAGCCCAACAAGAGGAAGACCACACTGCCACCCCAAGTGCTAGCGGCAAGTAAGCCCCCTAATGGAAACATGAATTGGTCCTTGTAATGGGTTCACCAAGAGAGCTGTAGTAAATCCCAGAGATCACCCAGGTGTATCCTCCTGTTTTCCCCTAAATCACTTCCAGCACCAGTCAGCATGCACACCTTGGAACCCTGCTATGTGTACCCAATAAGTAGACACAACTACCCTGAATTGAGTACAGCAGGAATTAACAGTTTATTGTTGTAAAACATAGACTCATATATCCACAGAACTTCATTAACATAAATTAACATTGAAACAGGTACATGTAGACAACCCAACCTTTAATCCCCTTTAGCTACTGAATCTCCCCCTGGCAGAAATCCTGTTAATGGGATTGGTTTATACAATGGAGTTCCTGCCTGTGCAATCTTTGTTTGGCTGCCAGGCTGGAGCCATCTCTGACTACCTTGGGGCCTTGTATGACAGGCCATTCTGTCACAGTACTCATCCCAGCATGGGAGTAATTCCAACCACCCGGCAAGGGTAGGGATCGATGAGACACTTATCCTCTTCCCATAGTGGGGAATTGCTCCAGTGAAACCAGACTCTCCCATGAGCCTGCCAAAGAAACAAAAAATGGGAGAAGCTCCTACCCAAATAGAGCAGGAGGAAAACACATGGGTAAAATGGGGAGGTTCCGGGAGTTTTATTTCCTACCCTACCTCGATAGTTGTACCCTCTCCTACTGTGCTACCACAAGTGAGCTAGAAATAAGCCATATACCTAATTTGACTGGCATTTAAATTAAAAACTATGCCTTGCAGCACTAGTAAGAGGACAATGTGCTCACATAAGGGAAGTGACACATTTAAGAGATATTATAAGCATATTATAATAATATCACAACTATAATAGAATTCTTCCCTCAAACTTGTGAGGCGAAATGTGGTTCATATATTTTGGTTTCAGTTCCAGAATCTGTTCGTCACCTGATCTATTTCCCTATACCATTGTTTGGTTGACCTTGATTATGTTGATATTTTCTTTCACATTTACAGAATTGCTCTGTTCAGTTTGCTTTATTTATTCTTTAGGTGTAATAAAACTTGAGTTTTATCTCTAGGGGAGTAGAGTTTGTTGAACTTCCAATATTTGTGGTTGCATTATAGCTTTAAAGTTTGTTTAACATCTTTTTAATATGCAGAGACAGATTCCACATTCTGCAATGATTCATATGTTGTTATTTCAAGGACAAATTGTATATTGTTTAAATACACACTAAGAAAAAAATGAATAAGACAATATGGTGAGTAATGTGAAACATTACATAAACACTAGAGAATTATGAATGAGTTTCTCATTTTCTAGTTCAAGGACAAATAACAACAAATTAATTTCATGATTCTAATATAGTCCTGTAATAACTTTGGCCAAGCTTGGCCAATAAGCATAATAATCATGTGATACTCAAGTGATGTCTTAACAGAACAAATGTGCAATTATCCAGCCCTTCAATGTTTACTGTATATCAGACATTTATGAAATCACTGCTGCATGAGAACTATTGTAGAACACCCCCCTTCATCTAATAGTATGTTTAATAAAACTGCATGTGTTAGAGTGTTGGGTGTTAAGTTTTCTTTACAGAGGCCAACTTACTTGCATAATTACTACCAACTTCCCTGCACATTTCATAATTGCCAAAAACAACACATCCTGACTCCATAGCAAAACTGTGTAAAGATGAAAATAAACAGAAGCCAGAGATTTCCCACTAACTACCATACGTATCTCAGTCGGTAAGATAAATCAATTTATAGTTTTTAAAAATCATGAACAAATCTTAAAATAACTTGATTCTTGCACAATTGCAAAAAAACATATTAACAAGAAATTGTGTCACTGTACAACCATAGATACTTATGACATTTTAAGGATTTAAATTATTTTGTTTTATTAACTAATTTAATTTCTATATGACTTATTTTCTCATATCGTTGTGGAGGAATTTTGGCCCGCTCCACTTTAAACGTTGCTTCAGTTCATTGAGGTTTGCAAACATTTGTTTATGCACAGCTCTCTTAAGGTCCTGCCACAGCATTTCAATTAGGGTGTGGTGTGGATTTTGACTGGGCCAGTACAACACCTTTTTTCAGCCATAGTGTTTCAGATTTGCTCATGTGCTTGGGATTGTTGTTCTGTTGCATGACATAATTTTAGCCAAGCTTTAGCTGTAGAAAAGATGGCCTCACATCTGACTCTAGAATACTTTGATATACAGAGGAGTTCATGGTCACCACCATGCTTGACAGTTGGTATGCAGTGTTTGTGTTTGATCTCGTCTGTCCAAAGGACATTGTTTTAGAAGTCTTCTGGTTTGTTCAGATGCAGCATTTAACATGCTGAGGCCTGTAGAGACTGAGATGTAACTCTGGTGTTTTTCGCAGTTTCTCTGAGTATTGCACAGTCTGTTCTTGGGGTGAATTTGCTGGGATGTCCACTTCTGGGAAGATTGGCAACTGTCTTGAATGTTTTCCATTTTTGAATAATCTTTCACACTGTAGAATGATTGACTTTAAAATGTTTGGGAATGGCCTTATAACCCTTCCCAGATTGATATGTAGCAGCAATTGCTTCTCTAAGATCACACATGAATGATCCAGACCAACAGACTACTAAAACTTAAACTTTTATAGAGTTGGCTACCTCAGGTGGCTGATGATCAATTAATCAATCACATTTGATTAGCAGCACAGGTCTGATACTTCTTAATTATTTTGAATTCTAAATTCTTAATTCCTATGAAAGAAGTAAGGGAGTACTTGTTTTTGAATAAATCATGACAGGGTGTAATATGTCATGTGTTGCTCATCTGAGGTTGTATTTACCTAATTTTTAGACCTGCTAAGGAACAAATGATTATTGTTATGTCCTGATATGTAAAACCATAAAATTCAAAGAGGGTGTAGTTTCTTTTTCACACAACTGTATATGGTGCTTTATTTGTGCCCAAACAGTTTAACAGTACCGTCTTTATCCCCAAACAGCTTAACAATGTTTACAACTGTATATAGCTGTATATATATATATATATATATATATATATATATATATATACACAACTGTATATAGCTTAAAAGTGCCAATTTAGTTCCCAAACAGCTCTTCTCTGGCACCTTTGTGCTTCAACAGCTTGTCTCTGGCATCTTTGTGCCTAAACAGCTTTATAGTGTCATATGTGTGTCATAAACAGTGCCATATATATGTCCAAACTGTTTAGCAGTGCAATCTTGTGCCAAACAGCTTGTCTCTTTTACATATATATATATATACATTCATGCTGATATAAACATGCATGCTTATATACAAATGCACATACACTCTAACATACATGCGTTCACACATGCTTACTCCCTCCCTTCTCTTTTCTCTCCTTCTCTCGCTATCCTCAAACACAGCTTTCCCTATGGCTGTGAGTAGCCTCTCATTTAACTGGAGTATCATGTAACCTTTCGTTTGACTGCGGGGTCACAGAACCTTGTCTTTAAGCATAGGGTGAAGTAACCCTGTGTGTAACAGCAGGTGTGCCCCGGGTACCATTCATCAAGATGGTGCCACATTAGCACACAGGGGCAGGATACCACCCTTCTAGTCCAAAATTGTTCACAAAAGGCTGGTCTGATGTGGACCGACCCGTTGTGAGCAATTTTGGACCGGCCCTGGGGTACATCACTGCTCCTAGTGGATGTCCACAAAGGGTGGCGCTTACGTGCAAACCCTCTCCCCCAGATTGGAGGACCTGTGGAGAGGCTTTCCAGTTTTTTTCAGAAGTGCACAAGATGGCCAGTAATGCAGATAAAAAAATGGAGAAAAAAGAGGTGCAGAAATTCTTCTCTTTTTTTCCAGAAATCTAGCCAAAATGAGACACCCCCCCCCAGGAACCATGTAAGGACCACTGGTCCAAGATACAGGCCTGAGCAGATGGAAATCAGCAAAACTTTCAGTCTCGTAGAATCTAATTCTATTATGTAAGCCCTACTATAAACAATTTATTGAAGAACAGCCAAAGAAAAACAACAGTTCAAAGCTATTCTTGGGATGTTAGCAAAATGTTTTATTCATATAAAGACAAAAAGCTATGCACAAACTATAGTATTATGTAAAAATAACTTTCATTTCTCATCTGTTCTCATCTTCAATCTGTTCTGTTAATCTTGTCTTGTGTTAGGAATAAGATGTGCAAACTTTGCCACGTTCACGTCTTGCCACCTTATCATGGCTGAAAATGAAATAAATTATGTCTAGATCTTGCAAAATAATTAGTGCTGCATATTTTTAAATGTCATTATTTGCCTATTCTATCCTGACAGTTTGTATTTTTCTTTTCTTGCCATGTATTGCAAACAAAATATTTTTTCTTAGTTACAGTAGGTCTTTTGTAAGTTAAAAAGTTTGACATTTGTATTATTAATGTACATTAGACATGTGGAAAAGGTCCAAAAATGATTAGGACAAATGTTTATGTTTGTTTTTAGCCCATTTGTTTTCAGGCAAACAAATTCATTCCCTGCCCATATGGTTTGGGAAAAAAATAGGCACTGGTCCAATAGTTTTCAAGACTATACCATGAAGACTGAGACCTAAACGCTATAGCTCTTAAGCCCCCATATTATCTATATCCACACATTGAACTGCATCTTCACTTAACTTGTTTCATAGTTACCACTAGAGATGAAACTATAGTTGTAGTTGGTTGGTTTTACGCAATACACATACTAAATCTTAAAATGACAGTGCTTCCCAAACTATTAAACTGTAATGTGCATGTTCCCAGTTAAAATACCACACAAATTATTGATAGCAGCTCAGAAAGTATTTGTAGACTCCATCAAGGTCTATTGCAAAAAATTTTGTTAAATTTGTTCGTTCATTTACCAGATATAGAGGAGTCATATCTAACTTGAAGCAGATGGGTTACAGCAGCAGAAGACCACACCGGGTGTCACTCCTGTCAGCTAAGAACAGGAAACTGAGGCTACAATTCACACAGAATCTGACGAGTCTCAATTTCAGCTGCGACATTCAGAAGGCAGGGTCAGACATGGGGGACATTTTCTTGGCACACTTTGGGACCCTTAGTACCAATTGAGCATCTTTTAAATGTGACAGCCTACCTGAGTATTGTTGCTGACCATGTCCATCCCTTTATAACCACAGTGTATCCATATTCTGATGGCTACTTCCAGCAGCATAATACACCATGTCACAAAACTCACATCATGTCAAACTGGTTTCGTGCACATGACAATGAGTTCACACTCGCCAAATCTCAATCCAATAGAGCACCTTTGGGATGTGGTGGAACGGGAGATTTGCATCATGGATGTGCAGCCGACACATCTGCAGCAAATGCGTGATGCCATCATGTCCATATGGAATAAAATCTCTGAGGAATGTCTCCAGCACCTTGTAGAAAGTATGCCACAAAGAATGAAGGCAAAAGGGGGTTCAATCCGGTACTAGCAAGGGATACCTAATAAAGTTGCCAGTGACTGTAAATTGGCCCAGATTGATTAACTGAGTTCTGAACTAAGAATGTGTTACTGTTTTTATTTAATCTTTTACATTGCAATTTATGAAAAGAATGAAAAAACTATTTCAAAAGTATTTCAAGTAAAGGGCCATCATATCTATGGTATTTATCTACACAAGGATTAATATTCATTTATTTATTATTAATGTTAAGTATTCCCTATCACAAGTTTGCAAGATACCATATTCTCACAGCAGAACAGTAGTATACCTGTCTCTCTTTATCACAGATACTATTAAAATAATGATTCTATTAAAATAATTGAAATAGGCATTAAAGTAGAGTCCAAGTCCTGTATTTAAGAAAAGCTTCCTTTTAAATAAACATAGATGACATACCTCATTTCGGTCTGCAACTTTTCAACTTTTTGTCAATGTTTTTTTTAATATGCATTTAGCTACATGAGAAGGGCATTGGTTCAGCTAATTTGTAACCAAGCTTAATTCTCCTTTCCTATTCATTTAAATTTTAATTCTTTTGTCCAAGCTGCTGGCTGACATATAAAATAAGATAATCATATCCCTTTAGTTTTGTTCTCTTCTTTTTCACACCTCCCACTAATTACCCCTTTTGTATTTCCAGTGTGTAGTCGCTGTTGCTCTAATCCATGGCTGCACAGATTCATGAGCCCCTATGAATTGTCAGGTTAAAGATTAATGACACAAGTTTACACAGAGGTTTTACAGAGGTTAAGCATAATTACAAATGGGTATTTTATACTGTGCTGGGAGATGTGCAAACAGTTTAAACAAGAAGAGCACAGAAATCTAATGAAACTTTAGGGATTCAATTTTATAATTTATACCACACAAGAAAGCAAAATTAACATAACAAAAATGATGCTATCCTTTGTTCGACATCGGAGAAAAGGATACCATATGGCAGAAATTATAATAATATCAAACATATTTGTGCTGTCTGACTTAGGCTGTATCGTACAGTATATACCATGGATCAATTGAATTAAGATTTTATTCCTAAGGATTATAGGTATAGAATTTTCAATTTACTGCAGGATGAAAAATACAAAAAAGAAATGTTCTCTTGAGAAACATTTATTCCATACAATTAGGCACTGATAAGCTAATGGTCAAGTATGTTTTCGTGATATCAGAAATTATCACTTGACAATCATACACATACTTGAATACATCTAAGTTTTATGCCACCAGGTGCTTTTGGGTCATTGGACCAATGCAGGGTGTACTCCCGGCTACCTCTCCAAGGTCCTGTCACCTGCGATCAGCAGTCCAAGTAGCTGGGGCTATAATGTCCCAACACACCTCCAATTAATTGCCAGGTTATACTGTTTTCTCCTGTTTGTCTGCACCTTTGTTGTTGCACTGCTGCTCCCCTTTTTGGACTCTTGGCTACATGATCTTTGTTTTATTATATAAACCTGTGCTTCTTTGCTGCCAACCTGTAAGGCACGTGCCGTCCGGCGTACGGTACACGCCGTCCGAGGTCCGGGACGTACCTCCCGGGGTAGACCGCGTCTGCTCGCGGCAGGTTCCTGGTCCCTGGTACCGGCTCGGGCAGCGTGTTCTTCACTCCCCACGTCCACGCGGGGAGCCGGGGAACACGTCGGCGACTCGGTCCAGGTCTCTATGAAGGGGGCGGCGCTTCGGCACGCAGGAGGGAGGGGGAGGAGTGGGGGGTAGAGGATTCCCTTGGAGGGGCGGCACCTCTGGTGCCGTCTCACAGGAAAAAGGTGGTTGGGGGCGGAACGGAGGGTGGAGATCTAGACGTGACGTCAGAGGTCACGTCTGAGATCTCTATAAAACCTCCAAGCTCCCTTATGTCGGCGCTCAGATATTCTGAGACGCTGTGTGCCCTACACAGCGTTCCCAGTACTGTGCTCCTTTACCTATTTGAATCCTGATTGTCCCTATCTGTTGCCTAACCATTGCCTGTGACCTGACTACGCTATTGATTGTTGCCTGTACCTGATCTCTGCCTGTGACCTGACTTCGTTATTTATTTGCTCGTGCTCTATCTCCACTACTTCTGGACTGTTCCTCATACCTCCAGTAGTCCTGCATTCTGGGCTCCATCTACCTTGCTAATACAGACACTTGCTGGTGTATGACACAAACCCGGACTGCCTGAACACGATTCTGCTTGTCCGTCTTCTTGGATTTTGATGCCTTTGGACCTTGTTGTCTGCAAAACTCCTGCAAAACGTAATTCTTATGGCATTTGTGACACACATCTGTAAAAAAGACAGAACACCCTCTTTGAATTCTATGGTTTTACATATCAGGACAAAAGAACAATAATCTGTTCCTTAGCAGATCTAAAGATTAGGTAAATACAACCTCAGATGAACAACAACATATGACATCTTACACTGTGTCATGATTTATTCAACAAAAACAAAGCCAAAATGGAGAAGGCATGTGTAAAAAACAAAGTACATCTTTATTGAGGAGTACTAGAGAAGCAATTGTTGCTGCCCATCTATGTGGAAAGGGTTATAAGATCATTTCCAAACAAAGTCCTCATTCTATAGTGAGAATTTATTTAAAAGTCGAACAGTTGGGGGCGTGTCCTGGAGCTCGACCAAGATGGACGCTCGTTGAGTTGCTCCTGACTCACCCGCCGGGAAATTCCGCTTTTTTCAGCATTTATAGCTGTTTATTGTGCCCCATCTCGACAGGCAACGATGCCTAAACACCCCCCGAAGGATACATCGGCTGCGGTGGCTTCCTACTTTCGGAAGAAAGATTCCGTGGCGCCGCGTGCCTCAAGCGGGGGGATGAGGATTTGGATTCCCCATGCACCAAAAAAGATATTGCGGACCTTACTGACCTCCTCAAGACGGTCAAGAAAGACCTCCACCGCGACATTAAAGATGGTCTGACAACCCTGACTAAGGAGGTTCGTGACCTGCAATCCCGCACCACAGAACTCGAGCGTGGCCACGTGGCTATGGCCGAGGATCACCAGGCCGCTGCCGCGGACATGGCAAATCTCCAGTCCAAATACTACATTTTACAGGAGCAGGTCGAGGATCTGGACAATCGATCAAGGCGTTGCAATATTCGGGTGCGTAATGTGCCTGAAACGGCTCCCTTACCTGATTTTATTGACCGCTACCTCCGTCTTCTCTTGCCCGAGGCCTCGGCTGCGGACTTACATCTGGACCGGGTTCATCGTGCGCTTCGGCCGCGCCCCGCGCCGTCGGATAATCCGAGGGATATTATTCTTAAGTGTCACCATTACACCACGAAGGAGGCGATCTTCCGGGCCGTCCGCAACGGCTCTCCGTCTTTAGACGGTATTACACCTCATCTTTACGCGGACGTCGCTCCCTCCACGCTGCAGAAGAGGAAGGTGCTTAAACCCATCACGGAACTCCTTCGTTCTAATGGGATCAAGTACAGATGGGGGTTCCCGTTTCGCCTTATTGCGCACCATGGCTCCGCTCTACACGTTCTCCGAGACCCCTTCGATGGCCCGGACTTTTTGAAGCACCTGGGGATCACCGTCACCCCAGAAGTCCTGCGCCTGCAACAACAGATGGATCCTCGGCCTCGGTCTACTCGGTCTGCCTTGCCTTCTCCTCCACACGAGGCCGCTTCGGGGGCAGCTGACATCGCTGAAGATCCCGCTTCGGTGCCTCCTACCTGAAGGGACTAAGAGCTTTTTTTTTTCTTTTTTTTTCATATTATTTTATTATTATTGTGATTTATTACTTTTATTATTGTTCTACCCCTGTATAGCTCAGGTTGTTTATTTCTGTATACGGGTCCACGAGGTTTTTTTTTTTTTTGTTTTTTTTATATATACTTATTCTCCATTCCTTAACGGCTCCTCTAGGGGCGCCTCTCCCCTTAGGGGGTTAATGCCATTGTGAGCCTTGCTACCTTTGTAAGCCTTAGTAAGCTCTACCGACTATATCTGGGGCGGATGTGCTCCTACTGCATCACTATCGTGTGCTTTGTATGGGTTTAGGGGGTTTGTTTTTTTTTTTTTTTTTCTTTTCTTACACATACGTCTGCACTCACCTCGACACACGGCCGTTTTTCCTGTTTGGGTTCCTATTTCATTTTAATTTCCGTTCCGCTATATTGTTCTCGGCGGGGGGGTTCCGTCTGGTCTCCCAGGTCCCCCCATAGAACAGGCTCGCCGGTCTCGGTGAGGGTCCTGCTCTTCGTTTGTGATCTCACTTCATAGGCACTCCCTTTTCACTCCTGTGACTGGGGTGCTTATCCCTTGCACGTTTTACTCTCCTTTTACTACATTTCTCTCTTTGAGATCGTTCCCTGGGCTCCTGTAGGTGGATTCCCCTTCCCGGCCCCTGTGGTACCTCCCCTTTTTTTTTTTTTTTTCTCTTCTTTCCTTCTTTCTCTCTCCTCTCCCTCTTTCTCTGTTCTTCTTATTTATTTGGTGTTTTTCTTTTCAAGGGTCACCTTCCGTTACTTTTGAGCCGGCCGTCTGTGGTGCCTGATGGATCTGCTGGAGTCGTCTGGGGGGTCCACCCTGAAGGTAATCACCCATAACACACATGGCCTCAATTCCCCGCAAAAACGTCTCAAAGCTATCAAAAACTATTCTGCCTTACGCGCGGACGTAGTCCTCTTGCAGGAAACGCACTTTAAACATGACCATGTCCCTAGGTATTGGGGCAAACATTACCTCCAACACTTTCATGCCACTAATCCCACGAAACGCAATGGGGTCACTATTCTGTTGCACAAACGGCTCGATTTTCTCCCTACTGGTTTGGTCAAAGACCCTGATGGCCGATACTTACGCTTACAGGGTACCTTGTTTGGTAGGGCCGTTTGTATCCTCAACGTTTACGCGCCCTCTCCCAACCTCTCGGGCTTCTATTCGCGACTGGAGGCTTTGCTTGACGTACCCAGGTCCACCGCCCTGATTGTGGGTGGGGACTTTAATGCTACCCCGGACCCTTACCTGGACAGGTCTGACTTTCGACGTGTCACTCTCCCGCGGTCCTCATACAAGCCCCTTCAGCTTTTCTTGCGGCGAATGAATTTGTTTGATGCCTGGCGCACGCTTCACCCCAGAGACAGGGATTTTTCCTTCTATTCCAACCCACATGACAGCTACTCCCGCATAGACCGCATTTTTATATCGCAAAATATACTTGGCTCTCTGCGATCCTCCCGCATCCACGAGATCACCTGGTCTGATCATGGTGTAGTTGAGGGGACGTTCTCTGATCTTTCCCCCCGTCGCCCGTCAGCCACGTGGAAGCTGAATGACTCCCTGTTGGCGGACCAGGCCATAGGGGACTCTGTGGCGGACGCTTTGGAGGAGTACTTCCGCTTGAACTCCTCCCCCGATTTGGCGGTGGGGACGTTGTGGCAGGCGCACAAGGCGGTTATCCGCGGCTCCTTTATTCGTCTGGCCTCTCAAAAGAAAAAGGAGAGGCTCCGTCAGGAGCTCCTCTTGAGGACCGAGATTCGTGACCTTGAACGTAGACATAAGTCAACTGGGGACCCTCAGGCCCTTCGTTCCTTGTTAGTCAAAAAGGGGGAACTTAATTTGATCCTTTCGGCTGATGTTCTGAAGGCCATTAGCTGGACGAACCAAAAATTTTTTGAAAAGGGCAATAAACCCGATACCATGCTTGCGAGACGTCTTCGCTTGGCCACGAGATCCCATCATATTCGGCAAATCCATACGTCCTCGGGGGAGACATCCTCCCACCCGGATATCATTTGTAAGCAATTCACTGACTATTACACCTCGCTTTATGATGGTCACAAGACCTCTCATACACCCCACACTGCCCAGTCTATGCGGGATTTCCTCCGTGACTCTCGGTTGCCGTCGCTTTCCCCGGCTGATGTGCTCCGTTTGTCTGCTGAGATCACTCCGGAGGAGGTGGATTTGGCCCTCAGTACCATGAAGGGCGCTAAGGCCCCCGGTGTTGATGGGTTCACGGCCGCATACTATAAGCGCTTCAAACACATTCTGTCCCCACACTTGGCGGTACTGTTCAACAAATTCCTCTCGGGCTCCCCGATTCCTCCTGAGATGCTTTCCGCTAAAATTGTTGTGATTCCCAAGGAAGGGAAGGATGCTTCCTTTTGCTCCAATTACCGTCCTATTTCCCTTATTAATGTGGACGTCAAAATCTATGCTAAGATTCTGGCCTTGCGGATCGCCCCGTGCTTGCCACGCCTGATCCACCCGGACCAGGTGGGCTTTGTTTTGGGTAGGGAGGCCCCTGATAATATCCGCCGCGCCCTGGGGGTCATTCATGCGTCCCGGTTGGCTCGGTCTCCGACCTTGTTACTTTCTCTGGATGCGGAGAAAGCGTTTGACCGGGTCGACTGGGATTATATGTGGGCGACGCTCGGGGCTTTCGGTTTCACTGGGGGTATTCTCACTGCTCTGCGTGGTCTTTACTCTTCCCCTAGCGCGGTGGTGGACACCAGGGGGGCAGTGTCCTCCCCATTCCCTATCCGCAATGGTACGCGGCAGGGCTGTCCCCTTTCTCCCCTTCTTTTTGCTCTGTGTATTGAGCCTCTGGCGGCTTCTATTCATCTGCATTAAGGGGGTGCAGGTGGGAGACTCTCCTTACAAGGTTAGTCTCTTCGCTGATGACGTGCTTCTTTCCCTCACCTCTCCCCTGGTGTCCCTGCCAAACCTGTATGCCCTTCTGTCCCGCTTTTCGGCCATCTCGGGCTATAAGATCAATAGTTCTAAATGTGAGGCGTTGAACGTCTCTTTACCTTCCCACACCGTTAAACTTATAGCCTTGAACTTTGATTTTAAGTGGCAGCCTCATCGGCTTTGCTATCTGGGGATGTATCTGACTGCCCGCCTTCCCGACCTTTATGCCGCTAATTATCTCCCGATGCTGCAGAAACTGAAGGGTGACCTACGTCGATGGCAGCCCTATAGTATCTCCCTACTCGGTAGAGTTTATAGTGTCAAGATGACACTTTTACCTAAGATACTCTACCTCTTCCGTTCGCTCCCTATCCCGCTGGTGCTACGGGACCTGGACCTTCTTCAGGCGGAGATCTTTCGCTTTGTTTGGAGGGGGGCCAGACCGAGATGGCGTCGTGATCACCTCTACCGGTCACGCGCTATGGGGGGCCTGGGGGTCCCTCACCTGCTGTCCTATTTTCATGCTGCTCAGCTGGCGCAATTGGCGCTGGTCCATCTCGGTTCTCAAGCCCCTAGATGGGTTCCCCTCGAGGAGAATCTGTGCCATCTGCCTGACATCTCGGAGGTCTGTTGGTTGGGGGGGAGCGCGCGCCCATCTTGCGCTGCTAGCCCTACCCTGTTTTTTTCCCTCTCTTTATGGGATCGTCTTAAAACGAAACTCAAATTGCTCCACGCGCCGTCTGCCCTTACCCCTCTGTTTCGTAATCCTGCCTTTCCTGCGGGGTTGGAGTTCGCTTCCTTCCGCTGGTGGAGATCTCACGGTTTTACGAAGACTGGTCACCTGTATAACCAGGGCTATTTCCACACTGTGCGTACCCTCACTGCTTCTTTTCAGATGCCCCCCGCGGAAACGTTTCGTTTCCTTCAACTTCGTTCTTTTTTGACGGGGCTCAAATTTCCCCGCTCCTTCCCTCCTATGACTCCGTTCGAACGACTGTGTTGGGCTGGGGACAGACGTCCGGGCGCGATTTCGCAACTCTACACCCACCTTATCACACATGCCTTCTCAGTCACCCCTTCCCATTGTCGTTTATGGGAGGATGACCTCGGGGTACCTTTGACCCAGCTGGACTGGACAGAAATATACACTAACACGTTCTCGCTTACCGCTAACACTCTCATTAAAGAGGGCGCGTTCAAGGTGGTTGGTAGGTGGTATCTTCACCCTTCCCGGGTCGCCCGGATCTTTCCGGGCTCCGGGGATGGCTGCACGAGAGGTTGTGGAGAGAGGGGCTCGTATTTCCATATGTGGTGGACGAGCCCTCTGGCCGTGGACATGTGGACCTGGGTCTTTGATCTTCTCAGTGAACTTTTGGGCACACGGGTTGATAGGTGCCCTTTAACGGCTTTGCTTAATAAAGATCATCCTGACCCCCGATTCCCCAGGTGCATCCAACGTCTCATTCACAGGATATGCGCGGCTGCGCGACTCTCTGTTGCTAAAAATTGGAATACGTGCATCCCTTCCCGACGGCAAATCTTAGCTAAAATTTGGCATATCATGCACATGGAAAAACTCACTGCTTACATACACAACACTACTGACAGTTTCCTGAGGGTGTGGACCCCCTGGATGTCTTCTGCTTACGCTGACGGCTCCACGAGACGGATTGCAGCATTATGAGGTATCATTCTGGTGTGTTGTGTGGTCTCTTTCTTTCCTTTCATCCCCCCCCTTTTTTTTTTTTTTTTTTTTTTTTTCTGTTTGTTCGTTTGTTTGCCCCCTCTCCTTTCTTCCCCGATTTCCCTCTTCTCCCCTTCCCCTTGTGTTTCCCCCTTTTTCACCTGGTCCCAGTACTGGGATCTTTGCCCATCAGGGCTGTTCCGTCCCCTTTTTTCTTTTTTCTTTTGTTTTTTTTTGTTTTTTTTTTGTTTTCCCACTGCCTGATGGCGTCTGGTGCCACGGCCGGGGGACTCTACCTACGGGTTGGCCCATTCCCTGGGAGGGTTTTCCTTCCCATGAATATCTACGCTAACTCATATCGTGCTTATGTTTACCAGGCATAGTCCTGGATGTAGCTGTCTCTGAGCCTTTTTTTTTCCTCATGTTGGTTTCCTCCTCACTACCTTAGTTCGGTGAGGCCTGAGACTTTCAGCAACACCAGTGACGTCGCTGTTGCTTTGTGTATGCACTTGTTTTACGTTACATTGGTTAATATCTGACGATGTTTCTGTTATTTGCACGTCATAATCTCACACAAAAAAACGAAAAATGGGCGTCTGGGCGCCGCTTTACTCTGACCTATATGTATTTTCTTTGCATGTTCTGTTGTATGCTGTGCCTGGATGCCAATAAAAACCTTTTCAATCGAAAAAAAAAAGTCGAACAGTTGTCCCAGCAAATTTACCCCAGGGTCAGACTGTGCAATGCTCAGAGAAATTGTGAAAAACCCAAGAGTTACATCTCAGACTCTACAGGTTTCATTTAGCATGTTAAAGTAAATGACAGTACAATTAGAAAAAGACTGAACAAGTATGGTTTGTTTGGAATGGTTGCCAGGAGAAAGCTTCTTTTCTCTTTGGTCACAGCACCACATTTAGCAAACACCAAACACAGCATATGAGCACAAACACCTCATGTCAACTGTCAAGCACAGTGATGAAACGGTGATGATTTGGGCTTGTTTTGCAGCCACAGGATCTGAGAACCTTGGAGTCATTGAGACATATACTCCTATGTGTAGCAAAGTATTCTAGAACCAAATGTAAGGCCATCAGTCTGACAGCTAAAGCTTTGCCAAAATTGGGTCATGCAACAGGACAATAATCCCAAGCACACAAGCAAATATACAATAAAATGGCAGAAAAAAGAATGACCAAGCCAAAGTCCCTCCCTCAACCAGGTGGAAATGTATTGGGACCTTAAGCCTCAATTAACTAAAGCAATGTTGTATAGTAGGCTGGGCCAAAATTCCTCCACAACTATGTGACATATGATAAAGTTATATAGAAAACTATTACTTCAAGGTATTGCTGCTAAAGGTGGTTCTACAAGCTTTTCACAGGTGGCTTCTCCATTTTAGCTTTATTTTTGCTGAATAAATCATGATACGATGTAATATGTCATGTGTTGCAATATGTCATTGTTATTGCAACATCAACCTGCCTCACCTTTCCTGTAATGGAAAAAGACCTTATAATCATTCCTCTTTCACAGAAGAAAGTGGGTAAAATAATGTTTTATAACAAGTACACATTAAAACAAGTACTTCAGTATTCATACCAGATTTTAGTATGTAGTCTGTCATTTCCTCTGCTTGCTGTTCTCTCCACGTGTGCTTATTCTTAATTACCTGCAGGGTCAATGTGTTCTTTCCTTTTTCTCTGTCACTTTCTTTCTTTAATCGCATCTCTGTCATCGCCACAGAGATGACATCATATCTATTAAAACTCAGTAGTTTACTGTGAGAAGGGAAACGACATAGCAAGGGGCCAACAAGGGCACTTGGCTTTACTTGGCTTTACTTGCCTCGCTGGCCAGCCCTGTTTTTAGTTTAAATAACTGTGTGATGGCTAATCCACGTGTGTAAATGAATAATAAATACATACACAACAAATCTTTGAAGTGCTGGAAGAAACTCAAATGGATCCAAATACATTAAAAAAAACATAACATAAACCTTATGTAGTGTAGTAAGTAGATACATGTGGAGGATATAACTACAAAGACAGGCTCTTACATGATATAGGGCATAGAATATCCCTTTAGGAAAGGTCTGTGTTCTTCATGGAGGTAAAATATTTATTCAATAATATGTAAAAGTTTTTTATCTTGCATTGGAGATTCCACTTTTTTCCCCACTGCAACCATATAACTAATTCATATAGCAGCGTCCCGCTAAATACAGATATCAGTCCCCAGTGGCTCCGTGTACTTCCTCCTTCCCACGCCGATGCCATGTCTGATGACATCAGCAAGTACCATGCAGACTTGTTTTCCTGTAACAGTTTCCTCAAGTGCGTATCAGGCAGGTTCCATCTTCTACTGCAGGTCTGTTCTTTAAAAAGTCCTCCTTGGAGTGACGTAAGTAGTGTAGTGCTGTCTCCAATTAGCATATAATGAGTTAAAGGGAAAGTCCCTCTCTTTAACTTGTTGTTCTCAATAAGTAATGTATGTATGCTATGCAGTGCAGGCTACTATAGAAAGTACAATAAAACATGGAAGTAGCAAGTGGGAGCCCCTAGACTTCAGAGGCCCTGGGGCAAATGTCCAATTGTTAATCTACCCCTGAGTATTTGAGATTAACTGAAAACATTTATTTATTGAAAACAATGTATAATAATTAACTGTCGTATAATTAAGTATCATGTATTTGAGATAATGATCTCAAAATTAAAACTTTCAGTAGTCTTCATATAGTTTTAACAACAATAAACAATACAAATGCTAGTGTACTGGTAAGATCATGATGGATAAATTATATATATAAAAAAAACCTCCAGTTGACCATTGGCAATATTCCTTTAAGCCGTCTTGTTGCTGATATAAAGAGTTTTAAAGCAAAATAATTGGTGGTTTATACATAATTAAGAGGGACATAAAGTTCAAATATTGAGTTAGACATTTTTTTAAAAATTTAATGTATATAAAATCCTTTAATGTTATATCTTATAATGATTAAAATTACGTGTGTATGCAAGTCCTTTTGGGAGTTCATTACATGAATCACTGATAGTTCTCTAGAGATAATTCCATTACTGTTTCACTGTGGTGATTAACTGCTTGTCCTATTTCTTCATGATATAATCTAAATGCTTCTGAGAACAGCAGTTTGGAAATTAACTAACTTGATAATTATTAAAGGACCCTATCACTTACAATAACCATGATGATGTGTCTCAGGCCCCAGAAACACATCAAGTTTAAACAAGGAGGGCAATATTTAATTGGCTTGGTATTATCAAATGATACAACTAATAAATCTGTCACAGAATTAATGCTTCTAATTAATGAACCAGTATTGTGAGGGTAGCTCACTTTATTTGTATGTAACCATCTGCTCTAAATATAATTTAAGGCTGGTTAACGACATGTATTTAGAAATAACTGAATGCAATCTTATTTTTTTCTACTTTTGTAGAATGAGTTTAATATAACAAGAAAAATATTTAATATTATTCCATCTGGATTCTATTACACAAACATCCATTGTTTAACAAATGTAAAGTCTAATTTAAAATATCTACCAGATGATAGATAGATAGATAGATAGATAGATAGATACAGATACAGATATCTGGCACTAAGACGTCAGCAGCAGATCCTTTAAGTCCTGTAAGTTGCGAGATGGTGCCTCCATGGATGCATTCTGGTGCTATGTGTTCTCCTGGTAAGTGACACACACGCACCCGTGCATACATGTGATGTAAAAGAAAACATGATTCATCAGACTAGGCCATCTTCTTCCATTGCTCTGTGGTCCAGTTCTTATGCTCACATGCCCATTGTAGCTTCTTTCAATAGTGTACAGGGGCCAGCATGGGCCTCTGCTGGTCTGTGGCTACACCGTCCCATATGCAAAAAAACTGTGTGTTCTTGTGTTCTGAAACTTTTCTATCAGATCCAGCATTAACTTTGTCAGCAACTTGAGCTACAGTAGTTTGCCTTAATAGTATTTGACCACATGGGCCAGCCTTTGCCCTCACGTGCACCAATGAGCCTTGGCCGTCCATGACCCTGTCGCCACTTGGGGTTCACTGATTTTCCTTCCTTGGACCACTTTTGACCACTGCAGAGTGGGAACACCCCACAAGAGCTGCAGTTTTGGAGCTGCTATGACCCAGTTGTCTAGTCATCACAACTTGGCCCTTTCTCTTAATGCTACAGGTTATTTTTAGCGTTTTGTGTACATAAATTAATTGCATAGAAATTGTCCAACTACATTAATGGATTTCTTTGTGGTGAGGTTACATCTTCATAGGTTTGACACAATTTTGGGGAATTCACAAGACTCAAAAAACTTTTTTAATGGGCAGGTATGTGTAAAGGCAGTGTGTATGGGCAGTCATGTGTAAGGGCAGTATATGTGTATATGCATGTTTATGGGTAGGTGTGTGTAAGGGCAGTTTACCTGTATATGCATGTTTGTGGGCAGGCGTGTGTGGGCAGTGTGTGTGTGTGTGCAGGTATGTGTAAGGGCAGTGTATGTGTATATGTGTGTTTATGGATAGGTGTGTGTAAAGGCAATGTGTGTGGGTAGGCATGTGTAAGGGCAGTGTATGTGTATATGTGTGTTTATGGGCAGTCTTGTGTAAGGGCCGTGTATGTGTGTTTATGGGCAGTCTTGTATAAAGGCCGTGTGTGTGGGCAGTGGTGTATAAGGGCAATGTATGTGTATGTGTGGTAATGGGCAGTCGTGTGTAAGGACTGTGTATGTGTATATGTGTGGGTATGGGCAGTGTAAATAAAATAGCCTTATTACAAAAAATCCATTCTTGCCCCAGGTACAAAAGGAGGTAGCCATGGCTCTGCCTCAACCTTCAGCTGATATTTGAAAAAAGTATGTTTGCAATTTTATAGAGGAGTGAGGCACTCTTTCTATATACTGCTACTATGGGTTAATATGAATCCCCAAAAACTAGAAAAAAAAACACCCATGAAACAAGTGAACATTTAAAGTTTGTTGGTACTTTCGCTCTCGCTTTCTGCAGACTTCTTCCGTGTCCTTGTCTGCATACCACACAGCTCTCTTCTGTCTTCTGCTGCTCCAAAAAGTCTACATCTGCCTGGAAGCTCTTCCATTTTCTATCTCCCTTTATCCTTCAATTGGGCAGAGGAGGTGCCTGGAAGCTCCACCATTTTGCGGAAGTTCACGAGAGTTTACTGTAGTCTAAAGGGATTATGGATTTCACTCTAACCGTCGAACATTGGATGATGGATGATGGAGAGAAATCACATTGCATAAACATCTCAGATTTATCAGAAATATTAGCACATGCTGTTTCTCAAATGTGATATATTACACCAGTTAACTTCCAATCCACTCAGCAACAACACATAAAAAGTGAAAAGCAATAATTAGAGTGGTAACCAAAAAAATCACTGTACTAGTCTGTTGCAATTGTACGAAAAGCAACAATTAAAAAAACAATTAAAAAAACAGATAAATCTATACTTTAATATTATACAGACGCTGCAACAGTCATATGTAATAATGAACTATACTATATCTCTAAGGAAGGGACAGGATTCTTCCATGTTGAAGAAGGAAACATTCACTCTTGTTGCTGTTGTCAAACTAGTCCCTGTCGATATAAATTCAGGTTTAGTGGAATTGTAGTTTGGGGTAGCCGTATTAGTCCAGTGTATACGAATGCAAAAAAACAGAATGTTGCAGAATCTTGTAATACCTTTTTTATTGGACTAACAGTATTTAAAATAATAGACGAGCTTTCGGGAGTCCTCCCTTTGTCAAGTCAAAAGCATTTCTGACCAAGCAAGTGAAAAACACAGTTTTAAAACTGACCAGTACATGTTCTGATACAGGGTTAAAACAGGGGTTAAAATAACAAGATAGAGAATTTGCAGACAAAAAACTAAGAGGGTCGTAAATAGTAAATAGTGGCATATACTGCACAGATAAGGCTGGGGGGGGAAGCAGGGGTGAGCATGTAGGAGAGAGAGGGAGAAGGGAAAAAAAAAAAAAAAAAAAAAGGCACAGGTTATAGGAAGTTTTGATAATGAGCTAAGAAGTGTGTGGATTTGAGCTTCTTAGCTCATTATCAAAACTTCCTATAACCTGTGCCTTTTTTTTTTTTTTTTTTTTCCCTTCTCCCTCTCTCTCCTACATGCTCACCCCTGCTTCCCCCCCCAGCCTTATCTGTGCAGTATATGCCACTATTTACTATTTACGACCCTCTTAGTTTTTTGTCTGCAAATTCTCTATCTTGTTATTTTAACCCCTGTTTTAACCCTGTATCAGAACATGTACTGGTCAGTTTTAAAACTGTGTTTTTCACTTGCTTGGTCAGAAATGCTTTTGACTTGACAAAGGGAGGACTCCCGAAAGCTCGTCTATTATTTTAAATACTGTTAGTCCAATAAAAAAGGTATTACAAGATTCTGCAACATTCTGTTTTTTTGCATTGGTTTAGTGGAAAAATTAATAAAAGATAATAAATACTAGACATGTGCAAATGGGCCAAAAATGATTATTTGGGCCAAATGGGCCAAACATTTATTATTTGGTTTGCTTTTTGCCCATTCGTTTTGGGCAACAAATTTCATTCCTTGCTGTTGCGACACAGCGTAGGAAGGAGACACCGAAGTCAGGTAGGACTGGTAAGGGATAGTCCAGAGAGCTGAGGTCAGGAAGCCAGAGATCAGGAACGTAGAAATGAAAGCCGAGGTCAGGATACCGGAGAACAGGAACGTCGTGGGATAAGCCAAGTTCAGGATACTGGACAACAGGAACGTTGTGAGATAAGCCGAGGTAAGCAACAGGAGAACAGATGGAACGCGTACTGAGATAGGCACTACCGAGATAGGCACGACCATCAGAAGGCAATGGCTGTATGTTTCAGAGTCTCTAAATAGGCACAGGAGTTTAGGCACAATTAGAGATTTCCCGCCAAATATTCAAAGTCCCGTTACGTCACTTCCTCTGCGGCCAACTTGCGTGTGGCGTATTCGTAACCTCCCTGTATAAGGCAAGGCAAGGCAATCTCCGATGGCGCCACTAGGTGGCGTGAAGAGGAGCGAGTCCAGAGTTGGGCATAAGAGTTTTCAATTAAAAAATCAATTTCATCTCTGAGAGCGTTCTGCTAGGTCTATCCCTGTAAATTCCAATAACTGGAGACTATTTTTGTGATGTGTGGAAAAATGAAGAGACACTCCATGTTTATTATAACTCTTTTTCATATTTCTAAGGTGATCCTGATATGTAAACCTCAGGTAGTCAGTCCTCTATATTGAAGGCCACATATATATGACATTTTTAGGATGACAGGTAATTTGTTTATTTATCTTGTAAAATCTGTAATGACTTTATTACTCTCCATGGTGGTTCTACACATAAACAACACCCATATCTCCTGAAGCCTTTAGTCTTTTGATTAGAATTAACCTCCTCTGAGACACCTTTTAGAAAACTCCTCACCAATTTATATTTAATTTTTGGACATGGTCTTAAAATACCATGAAGGTTTGGATCTGTGTTTAAAATCACACAATGTTGGATTTATCATTTTTTTTAAAACATTTTGCCCGTAAGCCCGTACTGTCGTAATTCAAAATAATAAAGACATTTACATTTTCCACAGGGTACAGGATATCCCGCTGAGATATTTCTGCCATCTCCTTGATACTTTTCTCAAGTGTAATCAGATATACGAAATATATACAGATTGTCACGACACAGCGTACAGAGGAGACACCGAAGTCAGGTAGGACTGGCAAAGGATGGTCCAGAGAGCCGAGGTCAGGATACCGGAGAGCAGGATAATCGTGGAACAAGCCGAGGTCAGGATACCGGAGATCAGGATAGACAAGGAACAAACCGAGGTCAGGATACCGGAGATCAGGATGGTCAAGGAACTAGCCGAAGTCAATAACAGGAACAAGCAGGAAATACGCGAACTGGGAAGGCACTACCGAGATAGGCACGACCATCAGAAGGCAAGGACTCAGAGTTCTGAAGTCTCTTAAGTAGGCACAGGAAGTTAGGCACTAATTGGAGATTTCCCGCCAAAATTCAAAGTGCCGTTACGTCACTTCCTGCGCGGCCATCTTGTGGTTGGCGATTACGTAGTCTTCCCATATAAGTTGATGTAGTTTCCGCGGGCGCCACTAGGTGGCGTGAAGAAGAACGCGTCCGGACACCAGAGCTGGACCTGTGCTCCGGCTGAAGCTGCTGGGAATGCGACGTGGATGAGGTAAGTCCTCCCTCAAGCTGCAGCGGCTGCCTCCGCTGTGCAGAAGCGGGGGGTCTCCCCCTTCTCTGCGGCGGCTGCGTCTGTCGTGCAGAAGCGTGGGGTCTCCCCCTTCTCCGCGGCGGCCGCGTCTGCTGTGCAGAAGCGGGGGGTCACCCCCTTCTGCGCGGGGACTGAGGTTGCCGTGCGGGAGCAGGGGGTCTTCCCCTACCTCGCGGCGAGTACTGCTGCCGTTCAGAAGCGGGGGGGTCTCCCTCTTCTTCGCGGCAGCTGCGGCTGCCGGACCGAAGCGGGGGGTCTCCCCCTACCTCGCGGCGGTTGCCGTTGCCGGCCGGGGGACCCAGCGGATCTCCCTGCTGGTAGCGTGACACAGATATACAAAAATACTGTTTTTCAATATGTTCAGCCTGTGTATAGTATTCAAACAAATTATTTTGATCCTAATAAGTTAGTTCTTAGGTGTATTTATGAGCCAAGGACTATAGTGGCAGCTACCTGAAAAGATGTAAACTTTTCACCAGATTTCAATAATGTTTTTGTTTTAAGGGTGGAATGTTCTTTATAGATATCTAAATTGAGAAAATCTATTCCAGTGACGTGTCTTTGTATTATTTACCTGGTCAGCATTGACTGTGTTCGGATTATGTTTTTTATGCGATATGTTATATATAATGTTTTGTCTCTTTTTTATATCATTGATCAATTTTCAATTAAAAAAAAGATGTTCTGGCCAAAGAATATTTGTAAGAAAAATGTATGTAAAACATCTTGTGTTTATCCATAACCACATAGTATATCTCTAGAAAACAATACCTAATCAGTTATTAATCAGTATGAGTGCTCTAGCCATGTAGCAACCTGGGAAATTCACATTTGTTGAGATAAGTAGTTTCTACTCCCTAAAATGTCTCATAACTATTGAAACTAACTATATATTTAATCAGGAAATACTTGTTACTATTCTCATCAAAGCTCATTTGTTCTCAATATGGAGAAAAAAAGGGGAAAATGCTTGATACGATTTAAAGGAAACACTTGTAAACAGAAAGTGTATGTGTGTGTATGGGCAGGCATGTGTAAGGACAGTGTATACTGTATATATGTGTATAGTCAGGTGGATGTAAGGGCAGTAGATGTGTATATGTGTTTGTGTACAGGCAGGCATGTATATATGGGCATAGTATATGTGTGGGCAGGCTTTATAAGGGCAGTATATGTGTATATGTGTGTGTGGGCAGGCCTGTGTAAGGGCAGTGTATACGTGTGTGAACGGCAGGCGTGTATAAGGGCAAAATATATGTGTGTCTATGGGCAGGCATGTGTAAAAGCAGTGTATATCTGTGTGTGTGGGAAGGTGGGTGTAAGGGCAGCGTATATGTGTGTATATAGGCAGGCATGTGCAAGGGCAGTATGGATGTGTATATATGGGCAGGCGAGTGTAAGGGCAGTATATATGTGTGTATATAGGCAGGCACGTATAAGTGAGTGTATATATGCGTGTATGGGCAGTGTATATGTGTGTGTATGGGCAGGCATGTGAAGGGGCAGTGCATATAAGTGTCTATATAAGTGTAAGGGCAGTTTATTTGTTTGTATATGAGCAGGCATGTGTAAGGGCAGTGTATGTGTACATGTGAGTGTATGGGCAGTGTATATTTGTGTATATGGGCAGTGTATATGTGTGTGTACGACCAGGCATGCATAAGAGCAGTTAACAATAAACATAAAGATGTAAGCGCACATGCCCCAATACACAACCTTAGAGTAAATCTGTATATATATATATACTTGCATAAAATGTGGTATAGGCCTCTCTTTTAGCCCTGTAACTAGAGACACAGAGAGATCATAGTGTAACCCATAAATGCAATAATGATTGTAATGGGGTATAGAATAGACTCACATGGGATAGAGCCGTGAACAGGCTCTATATAAACAGCTACAGGTGCCCACTTGGGGTGTAAACGAAAGGATGCCTTCCTTCTGAACCCACTCCAGGTAGTAAAAGGATCCACACAGTTCTTTTCCTTCTGGATTCTTTTATTATTAAAATAAGGAAAACTAGGTATAAAAACCTATATTTCCCCAAATATAAAAAGTATATTTAAAAACACAGCGCGTTTCGACTTTTGTCGACAACTTTTTCGTTGTCTTTTTCAAGCGTATTGTCCTTATCCTCTGGTTACATATTTATAATGTGCCTAACAATTGTTTTGGCGCCAATTTCACAGACTTACGGTTTCCGGTGTGTCACTTCCGGTAGAACACTTCCGGTTTCCGGTCCTGGGTCCTGATGTAACCTTTAAAGTGTCCCCTCCAGTTGGTCAAATACAGGCATCACGCATTGTAAAGGCATTGCACATTATAATCCGGCAGCCATTTTGGAAAAGGGCAAAAAGGGAAATACTAACAGAAACCATTAAAATTCAATAATAAATCCAACAATATATATATATATATATATATATATATATATATATATATATATATATATACGAATTGCATGTGAAATGCATAAGAGCAGTGTATATGTGTGTCTATGGGTAGGAGTGTGTAAGGGAAAAGTATGTGTATCAAGACCAGCCATCTGAATATACGCGTGGCTGCACTACGGCCGTATCTGCATCAACTGTGCATCTGCAAGTCAGTAGTGCACCAGATATGACATCTACCCCTTGTCCTATTTGGGACATCTTTAATGCCGACTTTACCCTTATCAAACCATATATTTTTGAATTTTCCCTTTAAATGGGGGTGTTTCCCACTGCCCGCTAACATCAGAGGGCAGTCCTGGCCACGTCCCTCATGGGAAGGGTCCGGGTAAGCGGGGCTCAGAAGTTCCCACGTATGTTAATGTTTCTTTTAACTTAAAGGATTACTTTTGCATTAAAGTTTGATAATCAGAAACAATGTCATTGTCTAAATAAAATGTGGTAGTATTATTATTGAATTAATGAAAAATTGTTCACAAATATAAAGTTATGTACAATTTAGAGATATTCTACATTGGCCTATATCATTAAACAAACCTAACCAAACCATGGGTAATGGCTCATGTTCTCTGATGCTTTTATTTGCTTAAGGCATTAATTGTTAACTTGCTGTTATAAAATTTGGTTTCATTTTGAGTTATTTTTGGCATTCAGCCATGAAACCTAAAAGGTGTGCAATGTAACATTTATGTCTGTATTTTAAGTTCTCTTTTTTTCTAAACAGAAATGGTAGATACTACCATGCCTTACAAATATGAAATTAAAAGGTAAAATTACCCTGTATACTATTTGAAGCAGTTTCTAATGGTACTTAACAATGTGACCAGTATTCAAAAACAAAATCTATTGCTTACCCTTTTATTAAGTCACCAGAAAAAGCAATAAAGTGCATCTTTGCATAAATTGATGTTTCTGTGCCTTCTTATAATTGTTCATTTCTGTAAGTTGTTAATATGTTTCTCTTAAATATTTTTTTTAGGTTTCTCTATTAACTAATTTACCTTAGTACTGGTCGAAACTCACTTTTTATTTAAGCATTAAATAGAATATTGTATCTAGCAGGGTAGATTAGCACTAAATAAAAGTCAGTTTTATTAATTTAGTTCCAACAAGCTTATCTGTAGACCTGTAGGTTACCATTGTATAGACACATCAACATTATGTATGGATTATAACGCAGACAAAAAAAACAGCACAATATTTTTTGAAAACTCATTTTAATGTGATATTGATTTATGTTCTACTTCACTACAAAAAATATCACTCATGTACATTTTGAGTGATTGGCCAGTAGTGAAGAGGTTTAACTGTTGTGGACATGACCTTAGATTTGTCCACTTGCTCCTGATGTCATGTATTGGTTTACTCACATAAAAACTCCAAGGTAGTATTCTCAGAGATACTACCTGTGCCATGCGCTACACCAGAAAGGCAGCGGGAGATTAGGCAGCTAAACGCATGGCTGAAGTCTTGGTGTAAGAAGGAGGGCTTTGGGTTCTTAGAGCACTGGGCTGATTTTGCTTTGGGGTACAATCTCTATAGTCGTGATGGATTGCACCTAAATGCAAGAGGGTCCAATGTGCTTGGGGAGAGAATGGTTAGACGGTTGGAGGAGATTTTAAACTAGGAATGGGGGGGGGAATAAATACCGGGTTAGACAGTATAGAAAGGGAAGGCGATTTACTTAGTAACCAGGTGGGTGGATCTGGGGGCTTGTTCTATAAAGATAATAGGGAGAAGCATATGTTTTGCCCCCCAAAGCAAGGACAGAAAGTGATTGCAGCATCGGTGTTAAATGACAAGATAAAGGTCATGTCTACAAATGCTCGCAGTTTAAGGAATAAGATCCATGAACTTGTAACAGTTGTGGCAACTGAGAATGTTGATATAGTGGCTGTTACTGAGACATGGTATAATGAGAAAAATGACTGGGACATATCAATACCAGGGTACTCTTTATATAGAAAAGATAGAAAGGGCAGGAAAGGGGGAGGGGTGGCCCTATATGTGAAAAATAACATCAAATCTAACTTAATACAAGTTGGTGAAGAGAACTTAGAGTCGGTTTGGGTTACAGTACAATTTGGCAAAAGTAAAGTAACTCGCATAGGTGTGATTTATAGACCCCAGGACAAGTAGAAGAACTCGATAATCTACTAGTGGAGGAAATAGCTAAAATGACAGTGAAGGGGGATGTTATAATCATGGGTGACTTTAATCTCCCTGATGTGAACTGGAAAACGAAAGTAGCTGGTTGTACCAGGAGTGCGGATATTCTAAACTCCTTATTGGGATTATCTTTAAAACAGGTGGTTGAGGAACCAACTCGTAAGGAGGCCACATTGGATTTAGTGTTCACAAATGGAGATTTGTTAACAGATATTTCTGTAGGTGAAAGTTTGGGATCTAGTGATCATCAGTCTGTGTGGTTTAATATACGAACAGTGACTGAGTCACACCACACAAAAACAAAAGTTTTAGATTTTAGAAAAGCTGACTTTTCTAAAATGAGAAAATGTATAGAGGAGTCATTATCACACTGGCACAATTTAAATGGTGTTCAGGAGAAATGGGATTTTGTAAAAGCTGTTTTATCGAAGATAACAGAAAATTGTATTAGGTTGGTCAGTAAGAGTAAAAAATTAAGGAACTCTGCAGAAGTGGCCAAAATCGTGAAAGACAAGAAGTTAGCCTTTAGTAGATACAAAAATACCCAAAGTGAGGAAGATAGACAGATCTATAAAATTAGGCAGAAAGAGGCAAAGAAAGTTATAAAAACTGCCAAATCACATGCAGAAGAGCGAATTGCCCTATCAGTAAAAAATGGAGATAAAACATTTTTTAGATATATAAATGAGAAAAGGAAAGTTAAACAAGGATTAGTTAGACTAAAAACAAAAGGCATATATGTAGAAGAGGATAAAGGTTTAGCTGACTGCCTCAATGAATATTTCTGTTCAGTTTTTACAGATGAGAATGATGGAATGGGACCTCAGTTGGGAAAAAAGACTGAATCATTTGAAATATGTGAGTTTATCGAGGCGGAGGTTTTACTTCAGTTGTCTAAGGTAAAGACAAATAAGTCGATGGGGCCTGATGGGATACACCCCAAGTTATTAAAAGAGCTTGGGGGTGTACTAGCAAAACCGTTAACTGATATATTTAACGAATCATTGGTAACGGGAGTTGTCCCTGGGGATTGGAAAGTAGCGAATGTTGTGCCTATACACAAAAAAGGCAGTAGGGAGGAGTCGGGCAACTACAGGCCAGTTAGTCTTACATCTGTAGTGGGAAAATTAATGGAAACAATGTTAAAGGAAAGGATTGTTGAACATCTGAAGTCACATGGCTTTCAAGATCAAAAACAACATGGGGTTTCCTCGGGAAGATCTTGCCAAACAAATCTTATTGATTTTTTTGATTGGGTGACTAAAGTAATTGATCAAGGTGGTGCAGTAGACATTGCGTATCTGGATTTCAGTAAGGCCTTTGACACCGTGCCACATAGAAGACTTATAAATAAACTGCAATCTCTGGGTTTAGATCCCAATGTTGTTGAATGGATTAAGGAGTGGCTGAGTGACAGAAAACAGAGGGTTGTAGTCAATGGCGTATATTCAGAACAAGGTCTTGTTACCAGTGGGATACCTCAGGGATCTGTACTTGGACCCATTCTCTTTAATATTTTCATTAGTGATATTGCAGATGGTGTTGATGGAAAGGTATGTTTATTTGCCGACGACACAAAAATTTGCAACAGGGTTGATGTTCCTGGAGGAAGAAGCCAAATGGCAAACGATCTAGGTAAGCTGGAAAAATGGTCAGAGCTGTGGCAATTGGCATTTAACGTGGATAAATGCAAAGTAATGCACCTGGGGCATAAAAACCCAAGGGCAGAGTATAGACTATTTGGTACTGTCCTAACCTCAACGTGTGAGGAAAGGGATTTAGGGGTAATTATTTCTGAGGATTTAAAGGTAGGTAGACAATGCAGTAGAGCAGCAGGTAATGCTAGCAGAATGCTTGGTTGTATAGGGAGAGGTATTAGCAGTAGGAAGAGGGAAGTGCTCATGCCGCTGTACAGATCACTGGTGAGACCTCACTTGGAGTATTGTGTACAGTACTGGAGACCATATCTCCAGAAGGATATAGATATGTTGGAGAAAGTGCAGAGAAGGGCTACTAAAATGGTTTATGGATTACAAAATAAACCTTACCAGGACAGGTTAAAGGATCTTAACCTATATAGCCTGGAAAAAAGACGGGACAGGGGGGATATGATAGAAACATTTAAATACTTAAAGGGAATCAACAAAGTAAAGGAAGAAAGTTTATTTAAAAGAAGAAATAAAACCGCAACAAGAGGACACAAGCATAAACTAGAGGGGCAAAGGTTTAATGGTAACATCAGAAAATATTACTTTACGGAAAGGGTAGTGGACGCATGGAATAGCCTCCCAGTGGAAGTGGTAGATGTTAATACAGTAAAGTCATTTAAGCAAGCATGGGATAGGCATAATGCCAAGCTAGATATAGGATAAGGGCAAGTACTAAAGGAGAGTACTCAGAGGTTGGGCAGACTGGATGGGCCTTCTGGCTCTTATCTGCCGTCACTTTCTATGTTTCTATTGTTCACGTTCATATTTTCTCCTGGCGTAATAGCTCATATTTTGTGATTACTGTTGATACAAGATGTCAATTAATGGAGAACCCAGTGAGTCATAACTAATGCTAATGATCTTCAGAGATGAATCATTTAGTGAAGCTTCCTAAAAATTCAGGTATTATCTTCAATGCCATTTAAAAGATAGAAATCATCCCTAAAGTTTCACCTCCTCAACACAGATATGCCTGAGGTCCCTTCAATACAAGCTTTGTTCACCAGAGTAATAGACATTTATAAGGTGGAGGAATTGGTACTGGAATCCCAGCGCAGATTACAGTTCACTCTCACACACCCATTGTCTTGTAATTATCTTTAATGACACACTTACTAGTCTAGTCCCAGATATCCAACTCGTTTAATTTTGTTATATTGGATATATATTATTTGTTATGGATCTGTTGATCAAGAATGCATTTCACACATACATAAACTGTCATAAGATCAGCGGTACATGTAACCACAGTAACACAGGGCTAATTTGTTTCCAACACTACTGTAAATGGCTTCTGATGGTAACTTTGTATCTCTGATTTATCTGCTGGTCTTGATAGCTACTGATTCTTGTCATGTATTATAAAATAATTCAATATTAAACTAAAATTCAGGAATGTGAGAGAAATCACTAAATTTGTACTTGCATGTTTGCTTACTTGCTGCTAAATAAAAGTTTATTAAGGCCCTAAAATGAAGGAAATCACGTTGTTCTCAAGTAAATCCAACCCTTTATAGATGAACATTTAAGTCTTTTGATAACAACTTCAAAAATGATAGTCATAGCCCAGATTTCCCTGTTACAAGCATTAAATCACATTTCCTGACTGTAAGAGCTCATATATAGTGAGAATTAAAAGAAGTCCTCATTTTAGAATCATTTTAATAAAATAGATGCAATTCTATTTTTTTTTTAAACTCCATCTTTGGAAAGAGGTATCATCTTTATCCAAAATCAGCAATACAAAAGTGAAATGAGGTCAGGAGGAAATAAATAATATATACAGAACATATTCTGATGATTATTATTTAACAAGTGATAAAGAATGAATGAAGATTGTAGACTGGTACATTTGACATCCAAAAAGGACAATTAATACACAAAGGATATATGTACTGTTTTTATATTTAAATAATACATTGTTGTACTATAATGTAATATGCTTTAAACAGATTGTTAGCTTGCTAATGAATTGATAGAAGCATTATTCAGATGTGCTGTCTTGTACAGCAGGCAATTACTTTCAAGGGATCCATGTATAAAGTGGATATAGAGGCAAAGGGTGATCATTGTTGACCTTATTTGCATGCACCTACCCAGAATCCCTTGTGGTTGTGGCAGCACCATGAGATTTCTGACTTCTGGCTTGTCTGGTGTCTGTAGATGAGTGTTTAAAAATGCTTCTACTACCCCCTTAATTTTAAGTAGAATGGTTTTCCATCGCCTTTACCCACCATAACTTATGTAATGAATCGGTTGGGAATTGAAGACAGTCTTATATATTGAAAAAGTGCCATGCCTCTTGGAACTACAGAGCTATTGAGCCTTTCTTTTTCACCAATACAAACTGAGAAGCTATGCTACCTGACATGATTGCTTTAAGACAGATAAACAGATTTACATTTACAATGCAATATGTATTAAATAAACTTTTCTTCACTGTCACTAGTTTACGGAGAAGTGAGCCGCAGTTCAGGAAGAGCTTGAGCTTTGTTACTTCCTGCCTGAATGCTTCCTTGTGTCACCAGTTGAGTACTCCTGACCAAAGGGCAGTTATTTCCATGCAAGAAATTATCTGTTAGGTGGACAGTGAAGAAAACATAGTTAAACTTAATGAAAACCATTTAACCACTTAAGTCTGCATCCACTCACTTTCCTGAACCCCCGAGTAAGGAGTAATCTTTACATTTAGGATAAGCATACACAACTAATCTGACTTTGTCTCCCCTGCTTGTGGACAAAGTATTAACATTATAATTGTCATTTTGACTTTTCAATGTCTTTCAGTGTTGAGAACACTACAATAACTATAATCAAAGTACATCAGTAAGTGCTTAACTTTCACATAATGCAACTTTTGTGCTGCCTGAAATCTATTTTGTAATACTCTATATACGTTTCTACGCTTTCCTGTTTTGAAATGTGTTTGCCAGAAACACTCTATAATTATCATAAAAGTGTTTTGTGATTTGCATTCTCCCAATTGAGAGATCACAAAAAATAGAATGCACATATTTGTTGTATTTGTGAACACAACTTTAAATTAAAATCTAATATTTATTATACATATCATTTGTAAGTTTTAGGAAAATGTACACAGTTAAGTATTTTTATTTTGGTAATGTAAAAGAATGTTGGAGTTAGTGACCATTTTTTGTTGAAAATTTAATTTTGTAATTGTTGTGGTGTTTATGGTCTAATACATAATAAACATACATCTATATCAAGTAGTTATAACCATGGACGACTTAATTTTACATTAATTTATATCACGCCAGCCATGCTGTAGTACTGTTACAATAGGGTACAGTGAAAGTAAATAAGAATTTAAATATAATATTTAAATGATGTGAAACATACTGGTACAGAAGGAGGTCACTGCTCTTGCAAGCTTTTGCTTTTAAATCTTTTTCTTTCTTTTATTTATAAAATTGCTAGATAGATAGATAGATAGATAGATAGATAGATAGATAGATAGATAGATAGATAGATAGAGAAAAAAATTGAGAAAATATATATTTCAATATATATTTTTATATATCTGTAGGGAGTGTCGATACTTTTGCATACCATCTACATTGGAAACAGAAAGCCGAATGGCAACAATAATCAGACATCCGTTAAACTTTATAAAATCAGCACTGGAGGTGAGTGTGTGGAGGAACGAACACACTAAACACAAAAAAATCAATACTACTACTCTTAATGGCAGCACTTAAGAACGAAATCCACTGAATATTTAAGTAATGATGACCTTGTCTAAGATTTTATAACAGAGTAAATCTGACAACTTAGAATAAATTTGGCATCATCTTCTTTCAATCAAACATTGCTTCCTTATAGTTTAATCTTTATCTTAGTACTTTTCACCAATGTATTCTTGAAAGCTAGACTACTTGAGGGTTTGATTAAATATGATTAATAATACGGTGATATTGGTTAAACATGTACTCTGCAAATGTCACATTTTATTTTTACAGTAGGAATTGATTTCTAATATTTTTATATCGCTCATTTCAAGCGCTCAACAAACAGATTTATCATATTTGTATATATGTATATTATTTAAACAAAAATTGTAATGGTGTGTGAACCATCTATGTAAATTCCATCTCATTTTGTGTGAACTAATTCTCCTAATATTTTTGACTTGGAAGTTGACCAATAAGTTGACCAATAAAGAGTATTTTTTATGCCTACACCAATATTGCTGCTATTAAAACATTTACAGTGTAAGTAATGATATTAATCAAACAACTAACAAAACATAGAAAGTACAATTTGCCCAGGGATGAAATCAGTGCAATTAGAAGTTTATCATTCGATTCTGCCCTGGGGTAAAAGGCAGTAGTGTGGTGATTCTTAACGAGATCATGTAAAGAGATGAAATTTGGAATAAATTATCAGACACAGCTATATATAAGAAAGTATCGTGTGACCCAACCAAAAAAGTCTTGCAAGAATTTTAACTAAACTTCAAACAGCACTGGAAAACAGAGATATAAATTCCACTGAATTTGAGTTTCTATATGAGAGGTTTCCAAAATGTCCCATTTTATTCACGAAAACAGAGAGACTTTAAAATGTAACAAGACCTCCTGGGTTATCGATCGTGTCCACAAGAGGCAGTCTTCTGGAACCCATAGCCAAGTGGCTTGATTTTCATTTGAAAGATGTAGCTATTAATACGTTTACTTGCATATCCAACACTCCTGATTTTTAAGCACACATAAATGCGGTATGTCTACTGAACTGTGATGTGATGATGGATGTCACTAGTCACTTTACTACCGTATTTGCTCGATTATAAGATGACCCCGATTCCAAGACAACCCCCCAAAATTTGATTATTAATTCAGGAAAAAAGAAAAGGCCTGAATATAAGACTACCCTATAGGAAAAGTTTTACTAGTAAATATTAATGCACTATTATTGAGAAAAATGCATTTCTTGTTTTTATTTCCTATTTGCCAACCTGCCCCCCAGTTATGCACATCTGCCCCACGGCTTGCTTCTCCCCCAGTTATGCCACTCTGCCCCCCAGATATGCCTTATACCCCCTATTTGCCACTCTGCCCTCTGATATGCCTTATACCCCTTTATGCCCCTCATACTGAGGGTATACCAGCCGAATGCAACATGTAACATGTAAGTGAATACAATTGATCTTGTGGACCCCATACAGAGATTTTTCTCCAGATGCTTGAATTAACACTTTCTTCTATTGTTTTCAAGTTCAAATGGAATTACTACTGTCAATTTTCTGGAACTTCAATCCTAGCAGCAATGGCACAAACCTATGCAAATATATATGTTGGTGTACTGTACCTCTCAACAATACACACCTTTTGATTAAGGGGTATAACTAGGAGGGAGGCCTTTACCAAGAGAATTTGTGATTTTTGGCCTCTAAATACTTATTTATTTAACCCCTTAACGACAATCCCTGTACATGTACGGGGTTGCCGTGCAACGGGTTAACGACAATGCCCGTACATGTACGGGCTGCCGTTAAATAGCTGCATCGCCGCGATCGCGGCGTTTTCGCCGCGATCGGCGGCTTTGCAGCATCCACGGAAGCCTCACAAGTGAGGCTGACCGTGGATCCGGGGAGGGCAGCCCTCGGCAGCCCTCCCCGGAGGAAAAATGGCCGCCGCCGCACCGATCATCAAAGATCGCGGCGGCGCCCGGCTAAAACTGCTTAGGAAGCGATCGGAATCGCTTCCTAAGCATAAACTGTGTTGCTGACATGCCTCAGTATCGAGGCATGTGGCAACACTACCCCCCTACCCCGATCGCCTTGTGATTGCTCCGAGGAGCAACCACAAGTGCCATCCTGTGAATGACGTTGCCGTCATTCACAGGATGGCATTAACAAGAGATTTGAGTTCACAGAGGGTCTATCCAGACCCTCTTGAGAACTCTCGAGCTCCTCCTGCAGGTTGAATGCAGGTACTGCATCCAACCATGCAAGGTCAATGGAGCCCAGCTCACTAATGAGTGACTAGTGTAAAAAAAAAATAATAAAAAAAAATAATTAAAAAAAATGGTCAAAAATGTTTAAAAAAAAATGTTAAAAATATGGTAACATGTAAAAATCCCCACTGTCAGCAAAAAAAAAAAAAAAGTTTTTAATAAGCAAGTCCTAAAATTTTTTATCTTTACAAAAATTCCATCATGGAAAGAGTTAAAATATTGGCATTACAAATGCCCATAGGGTGTCTAGTATTAAAAAATATATGATTTGATGGGGTAAATTGAATTGGCCGGGTTCAAAGATGTCCCAAATATGGGACATGGGGCAGATGTGTAAATGACAAAAAAATACACACCTCACAAAGGCGGCCTTTTACCTCCCAAATAACCCTACAAACCCATGCATGGGGGGTATCGCTGCGCTCAGGAGATGTTACTGAACACATATTGGGGTGTTGTGTGACACGGACATACACCAGGAGCGATAAATTTATAACTGAAGTACAACATGTGTGAAAAAAATACAAAAAGAATTACTACCATAAAGTTTCACAAAGGGTAGTGGTAAAAGTAGTGCATTGAAAGGGTTAAAATACCAGCATTTCAAATACCTTGGGGTGTCTAGTGTTTAAAAATATATGATTTGATGGGGTAAATTTCATTGGCCGGCTTCAAAGATACCTGAAATGGCACATGGGGGGAAGAATTACCAGATTTGGAAAAAAAGGTTTTGAAATGGCAAAACGCTACCTGTACTTATTGCCCCATAATGTGTAGAAAAAAGCAAAAAAACATAAAAACATTGGGTATTTCTAAACTCAGGACAAATAGTAGAATCTATTTAGCAGGTTTTTTCATTAGTTTTTGCAGATGAGTAAAAGTTTTCTGTTTAAAAAGTGAGAAAAAGTAATTTTTTAACAAAAAATCCCCATATTTTATAATTTTTTTTATGGTAAATTAGATGATATGATAAAATGAATGGTATCTAAAGAAAGCCCTGTTTATCCTGAAAAAAACAATATATAATATGTGTGGGAGCATGAAATGAGAGAGAAGAAAATCACAGCTAAACAGTAACACTGAAAAACGTTAAAAGAGCCATTGTCCCGCAATATACTACGAGTAAAAACCCCTATTGTCCTTAAGGGGTTAACCGAGTAAGGCATTTAGAAGAAGAAGCATGTATATGCTTACATCATCAGGTGACCTTTGATGCGGTAGACATAACACATTTAGAAATACAATATAATTTATACATTTTTTCTTTACACGTTATTATAACCTTTAGGGCTGTAGAACACGTGGATACACTCATATCCACTAACCATTGTGAGATAATAGAAAAGACAAACTTACTTACCGTCCGCCTGTCCCCACGCCGTAGCAGCATGAGGAGCCTGTCCCCATGCCGCAGAGGGGAGACCCCCCTCCACCGCACGGCCACCTCAGCAGCAGCTGCCACGGAATCTCCATTATGCCCTACTACATTTTAGTCGTGTTTAGCTCCATTATTAAATATAAAAAAACAACATCAATTAAGCATATTCACGATAAGTCTAAATTTAGGAGCAAAACAAACTGACCTTTCTAAGAAAAAAAATAGAAATAATGCTAGCTTCAAGTAACAAAACCAAAAGTTATCAAGTGCTAATTGGCTTAAAAAGCTACAAGTTTAAAAAGCTATATTTTTTAAAAAAACAAAACTTTTTATTAAAGATGTGATAACGATCTCATTAAAATTTGCTCATGCATTTGTATTATAAAATCTTGCACAAAATAAATGTACTAGTATATTTGTTATAGAGCTTTGGCAACATAATATCAGGGTTATTAAGTTGTCATTGACATTTCACATACAAGTTTTTACATCATTTAAATAATAATTAAACCTTTAAACAAAAAGGAAAAAGGAGAGAACAAAGTACTTGGGAGGTCTGGACTGGTGTTGATGGGGTGACCCAAAGGTCGCCTGATGATGTAAGTATGTTGGAAGGCTGGAAATAAGTGGCTGCACACTATGTTTTTATGCTACGTAGCATATCCTAGGTCTAGTATTTGGAATTAGGTTGAAAAAAGTTATATATAATTATCAAGAGCATAACAATCATGGTCATAGGTCTCGCCACCATAGTAGGCCTGGTTGACCCCTGTGGACACTTTTGGTAGCTCCAAAACTCTCAAAGTCACTGACAAGCTGTTCTGGAAAAAGATGGCACAGGCAAGTTGGTTGGGGCCTAAAATGGCACTGATAAGCTCAGGGGCATAACTAAAAAGGCCCCAGTGTAAAATCTTCCCCCACTTGTCTGTGCTATCTTTGTCACCAAACAGCTTCTACATTCACTCTCATTCAAATCTCACCCTCTGACACTCTCACTCACTCTGTAACACACTCATTCTCGTTCATTCTCTGTTTCCCTAACTTTTCTCCCGACCGCTTCTGCATGTTTTTCTGCATCTGTGTCGTCTCCCTTCTTTTCTCTCTTCAATCCTTAATCTCATTTCTTCGTCTGCATCTCCATGGACATAACCTGGCATTTTCTGCGCTGCGGTGACGTCCTCCCCAAGTGCCGTTATTTTGCCTTCACGTGAACTGAGGGTAATATGGTAGTGCTGCAGTGACAGCGTCTCTCCAATTAGAGGAGAGGACATCACTGCAAGCACCGCCATATTGCACTCAGTTGGCGCTTTTGGTGATGCCCTCTTCCTGACTGGATGATCAGGGAGGATGTCGCAATTTTGGTGGATTCTGGATTGAAGAGAAAAAGGAGAAGACGGTAAAAGATGCAGAAGAAGATGCGGAAGGAGAAATGGTCGCAGAAGCGGAAGTGGTCAGGAGGTAAGGTAGGGAAACATACAGAGAGCGTTAGAGAGAGAGAGGGTAAATGAGAATGACAAAGAGTGTGAGTCAATGTGGACCCACAAATGTTGGCTGAAAATGCAGAGCTTTTTGTTCCGTTTTTCATTCGGTATTAGATATTTGTCTTAAATATTGAAACTTTTCCAGTGACCAAAGACCAATCAAGACCACAGCATCCAAGTCTTCTTAAGTAGGTTTATTTGGTAGTACAAGGCAGTATACATACAGTACAGGTTGATGAACAGATGGTGGTCATAGGTACTGTAGGCTCTGTATTCTTGACAAGATGAAGGAGAAAGACACCTTGCCCTTCTAAACAGGAGGGTTTTTTTATACCCCGTTACAGTCACAGTTAGGGTATAGGTAGAGTTCTTACTATATATGGGCAATATGTGAATTTTAGGAATCTCATTGGACCAGTCATAAGATACACTGGTATCCCACAGAAGACCCTCTAATAGCTACATCACTTGTTTGAGAACATAAGTTTCTAGCACTTAAGTTGCATTCAGGCCTAAAGTGTGTAGAACAGATTAAAAGCATAACAATGATTTCTTACAATAGGTAAATTTGCAATCCATACGAATCTGAATGCACAAGTCTAGGATATAGTGAGGTATTGAATTTAAACTAAGTCACAATGTCTCACACCTATAGCAGACACCCATTTAAGTGAAGGCACTTCCAATATCTGAGACAATGATCTCTGTAACAATGAAGTGTAGGATATTTTTGCCAATTGTGAAGAAGTGATTAAATGTGCCATACATTTATAAAATATCTGCTGTCATACTTCTAATTCTTATAAAATAGAAAAAAAAGAAAAACGATAACTTGTCACTAGCATTTTCAAAAACTGAGCTGCATTTACTCCTTCATTGACATCATTTGTGTCGATGCGACACATCTTCATCTATTGCACATCTGTTCTCTATGTCTCATATCTTGTGTTTCTTCTATCACACTATGAAATGCATCCTCACCCAATGTGCCGGTTTGCCAGCATTTATCATACGCCATGTACTGAGTAAAAGATTATGCACAATGTTAGCTTTGCTAACTTTTCTTTCGAAGCAATAAGCTCAGTCAAACCTGTAGTTGTGGATCAGACCTGCACAATGGAGTAATTTTGGACCATTCCAACTGCTCTCTTGAGGTGATGCCACAAGTTAAAGTTTCTATCCTGATTTGGCTAGAAGGTGTCTTAACTTCTGTTAAAAATATGGGTCATTGTCTTGTTGCATCACCTAACTTCTGTTGAATCTCAATTGGAGGACTTATGGCCTTACATCCTTCCTCAAAATGTGTCTTCATTCGCCACACATAATGATGTGTGTTCCTTCCAAACAGCTATAGTTTGAGCTTATATTATTATAAAATATTACACTAGTAGCTGTTTAGAACACGCTTTTTTAGAGAGCAGTGGCTATTTCAGTTGTATCTCTCTAATGAACATACTTGTTCATTATTCTACAAATCATAGGCCTGTCAAGGTAGATGTTAACATGCTTCAGAGACTTCTCTAAATTTTTAGCTGACACTTTAGGATTATTCTTAATCTTATTGAGCATTTTATGCCATGCTCTTGCAGTCATGTTTGCAGGATGCTCACTGTAACAGGGTCACCGTACTCAAGGCTGGGGGGCTGAGGAATCGCCAGTCAGTACCCTCATATGGATAGCTATCCAAGGAACAGTCAGACCACTATTCGTAGTAAAACAAGAATAACTTTTATTAAAACCACACAGAACATATATATATATATATATATATTGTGGTAAAGTGTATGGGAGCGTGGTTGATGGTATATATATCTCACCTGGTTACCTCTGCCAGGCATGGTAGCAAACCCAGGTGCTCTCAGGTGAGGCTTCCTAAGCTCGTTACTGGGGAGGAAGCCTTAAAAAGAGAGGGCTGTTAAGTTTGCAGGTGAAGGGAGAAACTGAATGAAGGAGCAGCTACAGCCAGCGCTGCAGCTCACCAGGTATGAAGCTTTACCCCATACAAAACTGGTTACTTTGCTTTGCGTCAGACCTTAGGCTGCTAGAGAGGTATCCTGCTGTTTAGTTAGAGCCGGACAGGCTTATAGTTTGTTTTGTTTACAAGGTGCTCTGTGACTACAACATCTAAATAAACGCGCTTTTACGTTGGAAACCTGTGTGAAACCGTCATTGCCGCCCCATGCGTGAGCTGTCCCCTACAATTGGTGGAGAATGCGGGCACAGTGGTGCTAGGAGCAACGGCAGGACAAAGCATCTGAATTTTGTGGACATTTAAAGGGCCGGAAGCATATGTCCTGAGTGAAGGCTGCAGCACTGTAAGGCCCATCCGGCACAATGGAGGAAGTGATAAAGCAGCTGATACAGGCTAACCTGAGACATGAGCAGGCCTTGGAACAGCAACGGAAGTTTCATGCAGAGGCTTTTCACGCCCAGCAACATGCGCAACAGCAGACTATGGCCCAACAACAGGAAACGAATCGCCTGTTAATTGAGCAGATTGCTGCGCTCAGAGAGACTGTTGTGGCTCAGTCCCAACAAGTGGAGGCAAGCCCCCTTGAGACTGTTAACGTGAGGAGGGCCGTTCAGCGGGGCTTACAAAAAATGACACCCGACGACGACGTTGAGGCATACCTCACCGTATTTGAGAGAGTGGCGGAGAGAGAGAGACTGCCAGTTGCAGAGTGGGCAGAAGTGATTGCACCCTTCCTGACTGGTGAACCGCAAAAGGCCTACTATGGCCTCGGGGAGCAGGATGTCCGGGACTTTACAAAACTAAAAATGGAGATCCTTGCTCGCCTGGGTGTTACGCCCGCTGTTCGGGCCAAGAGAGTCCACTGTTGGAAATACACCATGGACAAGCCTGCCAGGTCCCAGATGTATGATCTGATTCATCTTGTACGCAAGTGGCTGGAACCAGAATCCACTACACCAGCCCAGATTGTGGAAAAGGTGGTAGTGGACCACTACCTCCGCGCCCTCCCGGCGGAGCTACAACGGTGGGTTGGGCATGGAGACCCCAGAACTGCTGAGCAGCTTGTCAACATGGTGGAAAGGTTCATAGCAACCGAGGACTTCCTCCGTGAGGTCCCTGCGGCACCAACACCTTCCAAGACTGTCAGACCCGCGACATCTTTGGGTAAGAGAGTTCCAGCTGGAGGTGTATGGAAAAATGTGAGAGAGAGCAGGGATCTAGAGTTTGGGCAAGGGAAAAAGACTGATCCTGAACCCCTGGGACCCCACAATCCTAGAAAGGGCTCCCTACTAAGGAGGCCAGGGACCCCCCAGTGCTGGAGGTGCCATGAGTGGGGACACATAGCCGCCTATTGCCCTCTTAACTCAGAGCCCATGGTGTGTGACGCTAGTCGGCGTCAGTCCCTGTTTGCAGAACCTGTTTGTGCAGCCATTCCAGAATCAGAGACTGAGCCGCATTTTTGTATGGTGAAGATAGGTGACTGCTCCGTGAAGGCACTTTTGGACTCGGGTAGCCTGGTGACTTTGGTTCGGGCTGGCCTTGTGACTATGGACTACGTGCCGAACAAGCACATAAGAGTGCTATGCATCCACGGGGATATTGTAGCTTACCCTGTGGCCCCCATTAAGTTGGTGACCCCATCTGGAACTGTGACCTACGAAGTCGGAGTTGTAAAAAGACTTATGCATGCGGTTATTTTAGGCCGCGATTTCCCCTTGTTCTGGGAGTTGTGGAGAAGGGGGAACGTTTCTGCAGCTGGGGAACAAACTCCGGCAGAGTCTGTAACCCTCCCTGTAAATAATGGGTCAGGTGAGACGGCCATTGGGAACAATGATACCAGTAAGGGGCATGATGAAAAGGATCTAGGCCCACCTGAAATGTATAGTGAAGATTCTTTCCCCTTGCAGGTGTTAGCTGGGGAGGAAGAAGAAGAAACTTCCCTACCCGGCCAACAGGTCTTAGATTTAGAAATGTCTCGGGGTAACTTCGGGACCGAGCAAGTGAGAGACCCCACTCTGGGAACTGCACAGGCAAATGTCACGGTAGTAAATGGGGTACCACAGGAACCCGAAGCTGACCAGAAATTTCCGCATTTTGCCATGAATGGGGATCTAGTGTACCGGGTCACCAAAGTTAACAAGGAAATTGTGGAACAGCTTCTGGTGCCAAAACCATACCGACACCTGGTGCTGGACATAGCCCATAACCATGTGTTTGGGGGGCACTTGGGGACTAATAAAACACAAGAGAGGGTCCTCCAAAGGTTTTATTGGCCTGGGGTATATGAAGAAGTAAAAAGGTATTGTGAGTCATGCCCCACATGCCAGAAGAGTGCCCCAACACCACACTTCCGTAGCCCCTTGGTGCCACTTCCCATCATTGAAGTACCATTTGAGAGAGTTGCCATGGATTTGGTAGGGCCCATTGTCAAATCTGCTAGGGGACACCAATACATTTTGGTTGTCTTGGATTATGCTACCCGGTACCCAGAGGCGGTACCCTTAAGAAACATGGCCTCCAAAAATATTGCTAGGGAGTTGTTTTACATGTTCTCTCGCACGGGGATCCCTAAAGAAATTCTTACTGACCAGGGTACGCCCTTTATGTCACGGGTCATGAAAGACCTGTGTAAGTTGTTTAAAATCACTCACCTCCGTACCTCAGTGTACCACCCTCAAACAGACAGGTTAGTGGAGAGGTTTAACAAAACCCTAAAGCATATGCTAAAAAAGGTGGTAGAAAGGGATGGTCGGGATTGGGACTGTCTATTACCCTACCTCATGTTCTCTATCCGGGAGGTGCCCCAAGCGTCTACAGGGTTTTCCCCCTTTGAGTTAGTGTATGGCCGACATCCACGGGGTTTGTTAGATATTGCCAAAGAAACTTGGGAGGCCGAGGCCACCCCATATAAGAGTGTTATTGAACATGTGGCTCAGATGCAGGAGCGAATAGCGACGGTGATGCCTATAGTTAAAACGCATCTGCAAAGAGCGCAGGAGGCCCAGAGCAGAATTTATAACAGATCTGCCAGGTTGAGGGCCTTTAATCCTGGGGACAGGGTCCTGGTTTTAGTGCCCACCGTTGAAAGTAAGTTTTTAGCCAAGTGGCAGGGTCCCTATGAGGTTGTAGAGAAGATGAGTGAGGTGAACTACAAGGTCCATCAACCGGGCAGGAGAAAACCCTTCCAGGTTTGCCACGTAAACCTGATCAAGCCGTGGAAAGAGCGGGAGTCTTTGGGGGCGACCCAGGCAGGGGTCAAAGAAGTGGGGCAACCAGTTCCCCCAGTAACAATAGGAGAGGCACTGTCAGTGCCCCAGAAGCAGGAGGTGAGGGAGTTCCTGCAGGAAAACAGACGAAAGTTTTCGGACCTACCTGGCCGTACCCACCTCATAAAACACCATATTAAAACTGAGCCTCACAGTAAAGTGAACCTGAAGCCATACAGGATACCAGAAGCCCGTAGAGAGGCGGTATCCACGGAGGTCAGGCGCATGCTTGAATTAGGTGTTATTGAGGAATCTACTAGTGAGTGGTCAAGCCCCATAGTGCTAATCCCAAAGCCCAACGGGACGTGGAGGTTCTGTAATGACTTCAGGAGATTAAATGAGGTCTCAAAGTTTGATGCGTACCCCATGCCCCGAGTGGATGAACTGGTTGAGAGGCTTGGGAAGGCAAGGTACATTACAACACTTGACCTTACAAAGGGCTATTGGCAGATACCGTTAACTGAGGAGGCTAAAGAGAAGACTGCCTTTTCCACTCCAGAGGGCCTGTTCCAGTATGTTGTGATGCCATTTGGGTTACATGGGGCACCTGCTACCTTTCAGAGGCTGATGGATCTGATTTTGAGACCACATCGTGATTATGCCGCTGCTTACCTGGACGATGTGGTAATTTTTTCGTCTGACTGGAAAAGTCACCTCGGTAAGGTACAGGGCGTGTTAGACTCCATTAGTGATGCAGGCCTAACCATAAACCCTGAAAAATGTGCAGTGGGTCTGGAGGAAGCAAGATACCTGGGTTATATCATTGGTAGGGGGCTGGTTAAACCCCAGATCAATAAGATTGAGGCGATACAGAACTGGCCTAGGCCAGTAACAAAGAAACAAGTGAGGGCTTTCCTTGGCGTAACCGGGTACTACCGTCGGTTCGTGCCCAATTTTGCCTCCATGGCCACACCATTGACAGACTTAACAAAGGGTGGTAAGTCAGTGATGGTAAAGTGGAACCCCGAGGCAGAAAGGGCTTTTCAGAGTCTGAAGTCTGTCCTGTGTGACCAGCCAGTGCTCGTTTCCCCTGATTTTAGGAAACCATTTCTGGTTCAGACAGACGCGTCTGCTAGAGGTTTGGGGGCAGTTTTGTCACAAGTGGTTAATGGGGAAGAACACCCAGTGCTGTACTTGAGTAGGAAACTGACCCCAGCCGAGGAAAATTATGCCATAGTGGAAAGGGAGTGTCTCGCCATCAAGTGGGCGTTGGAGTCCCTGAGATATTATCTCCTTGGCAGGGAATTCGTGTTGGTGACTGACCATGCTCCTCTGGCATGGATGAAACAGAATAAGGAGAGGAATGCAAGAGTGACCAGATGGTTTCTCTCCTTGCAAAATTTTAGATTTACAGTGGAGCATAGACCAGGGAAGTTACATGGGAATGCGGATGCGTTGTCCAGGGTGTACTGTATGGTTGCTGACGCTGTCCAGACCTCTGGTCTGGAGTCGACGGGGGGGATATGTGGTAAAGTGTATGGGAGCGTGGTTGATGGTATATATATCTCACCTGGTTACCTCTGCCAGGCATGGTAGCAAACCCAGGTGCTCTCAGGTGAGGCTTCCTAAGCTCGTTACTGGGGAGGAAGCCTTAAAAAGAGAGGGCTGTTAAGTTTGCAGGTGAAGGGAGAAACTGAATGAAGGAGCAGCTACAGCCAGCGCTGCAGCTCACCAGGTATGAAGCTTTACCCCATACAAAACTGGTTACTTTGCTTTGCGTCAGACCTTAGGCTGCTAGAGAGGTATCCTGCTGTTTAGTTAGAGCCGGACAGGCTTATAGTTTGTTTTGTTTACAAGGTGCTCTGTGACTACAACATCTAAATAAACGCGCTTTTACGTTGGAAACCTGTGTGAAACCGTCATTGCCGCCCCATGCGTGAGCTGTCCCCTACAATATATATATATATACTTAATTCTATTAACATTCTTGTTCTCAATGTACACCGAACCCAATCTCCAATCACATCAGCTCACATCCCATCACAAATCTATCAGTACACAGGCAATGTATCAGGGGTAGGGGATTAAGGGATACAATGGGTTTCCCCCACCTGTGTTCTCCCCCTTGTAGTGAGGGTGCCATCTGGGCAAAAAGGGCTTGCTGGCCGATTAAGAGCTCCAGCCAGTTTACAGGATTGTTCCTTTGAAGGGCTGGAGCTGCAGCTACATTCAGTCTCTGGGCCGGTTATAAAATAAAACACATCATAAAATCTTACCGGGTCATGGTATCCGGAACTGGACACAAAAGGGCTAAACTTCACAAGAAAATATTAGCCTGGCCCTGTGACACTTACTTCTAGGGAAAAGGAGTAACAGTGCTAAATTGTCTGGACTTATGAACATTAAGTTGTTTAGTTTTTTTTAAATAAAACATTTTATTAGAAAGAAAATCACAGATAACAGTATATGGTATGCACAAGTTAACTGAAAGAAATACCTTAATATCACAATTAATCGTTATACTAGCAGACCTGTTTTTTTACCTAATGAGGTACACGGGTAGGTTCATGTCAGGACCCTGGTTAGCAGGTCGGGTAGGAGCCCAGTAGCAGGGGGTACCAGGGGTTCTGTTTGCACCCCACAATGCATGACGGTAAGTGATGTGGTACGGACAGGCGAAATAACACACAGCACAACAGAATACGAGGAAAGGTACTGTATTGATATAAGATATCACCAGCAAGTAAAGGCAGTAGTCTCTAGGCAGGATGCCCACTGGCAGGGCTGACGGTTACGGAGGCCCACTGGGTGGGCTGACGGGTACGGAGGCCCACTGGGTGGGCTGACAGCAGGAACCCCACTGGCAGGGCTGACTGGTACGGAGGCCCACCGGGTGGGCTGACGGCAGGAAGCCCACTGGCAGGGCTGATGGGTACGGAGGCCCGCCGGGTGGGCTGACGGCAGGAAGCCCACTGGCAGGGCTGACGGGTACGGAGGCCCACTGGGTGGGCTGACGGCAAGAAGCCCACTGGCAGGGCTGACTGGTACGGAGGCCCACTGGCAGGGCTGTCTGGTACGGAGGCCCACTGGGTGGTCTGACGGCAGGAAGCCCACTGGCAGGGCTGACGGTTACGGAGGCCCACTGGGTGGGCTGACGGCAGGTAGCTCAGGTACAAGACATGGGTAGCTCAGGCACTGGCAGGTAGCTCACGGTACAGGGCCAAAGCAGAGCGGCCCATGCACTTCAATGCAAAGGCCCTGACTACAGGGCAGGGCAGGTTAATAAAGGCCAGGTACTACTCAGGTGATCAGACCCAGCTGACCTGGTAATCTGATCCTGTCACTCCAGAGAGAGGGAGAGGGTGGCCACTAGTGGTAGCAGCCGGACATAACGGCAAAAATAATTATGCATGGTCCGGGCTAGCAGAGTGGAATCCTGACAGTTCATTAGTACCTAAGTGGAGGTCTGTGCAAGTGCTGGCTTCTGTACCAACTCTACTGCCTTTGTGATCTGTGTGTCACCTGCTACTGGGCCTTCAGATATGATTTAATATTCTGGCGTTCTGCACAAAGTCACAGGGTGAAAGTCACAAGGAAGCATAAGCAGACAGTTTCATGGTGTCTATACAGACCTCTACCTCCAGACTATAGTTGTCGACATGGTTCAAGGGACAGCTTTCATGCACCTTTATTAAGATGGAGTCCTGCATCTTGGAATAATTATGCATGTATATTTTACTAGGCATTTGAGTTTTTCATTACAGTTGTATACTAGAGTTGTTTTAGTTTTCTTTCTTCAATGCGCCTATTGTTCAAATTTGTCCATCGACCAAATGTGAGCATTTTGGGGTCAAGCCTTTAAGGTTCACAATTATTATAACAATATCTGTGTACAAGTGTTAAGCAAATTATATATATATATTACTTTATCTTCATTAAAACTGAAATGTAGCAGACAAGCATGTGAATTGTTTAGTAATTAGCTATTGATGGAGAACTACAATACAGATGTTTGTTTTAACACTATGGACAATACAACTCGAAAAATCAGATTAAGGTAACAAATACCTGTTATTCTTCAGGACAAAAGAAAACTAAATAGTTTAATTTACAAAAGTAGCCCGTGCCAAATGTTTGAAACACTACTAGTTATAAGGATTAGTTTCAGAGAGCCTGTGTATATAAAATGTCAGGGTAACTTTGTTAAAGGAAAATTCCACTGTATCTTTATCATTACCCTTTGATTGATGACTATTGAACCCTGACATTAAACACTTAGCTGGGTTTTAACAAAATGAAATAGCTATTAAAATATACATACTAGAGTTTTTAGTAATAAAATTAATCAGTGGCACACAAGTAGTTAATATTTTTTAGAAACAAAAAAACATTTTCATAGGCAGTGATACCCAATACTGAATTAAAATTTAGTGTCGAGATAATTCCATTTTTAAGCATATCATTAATATAATAGGATGCTGAGTAAGTTTTAGGATTGATTGATTTTTCATTGAACAAGCCCTAAAAAAGTTTAGACTTCAATTTAATTATGTTCGATTAAGATTCAGACCTATACAAGAGAAATGTTGTAAGCCTGTAATTAGGTGAAACCCAAAGGTGATATTTAATGAGACTCTGGCTAAACAAATATACTGCGACCTAATTACAATTTGCCAATATTAAGAACTCTAATGGACTTCACAATTACCTTACTAAAAATCCTTGGAAAGGTTCTGGTTTTTTTTTCTCATTTGTGTACTGAAGAATATGTATATGTATGTATGTATGTATATATATATATATATATATATATATATATATATATATATATATATATTAAAGTGGCTTTAAACCATTTAGTGGAAGGTATGCAAGAGATATATAGCAGGCGAAATTAGCTCAAAGTAAGTATCCCTTAGAACTTTATATCAGAGTACTCCATAATGTAATGACGCTACTCCTGCCAAAGCCCACCTGAAGTCTCACAAGCTCACTAAAGACTTCAGTTAAAGACAGATGCTTCTCGTATACTGTTACTTAGGCCATAGGGCAGATCTAAGTATATTATAGTATCGTATCAACCTTTCACATATACCTAGTTCTAAAGTTGATCCAAAAGAAGGCAAAAAACCCTACTTGAGGCAATTACCAATTATTCCACAACAGGGAAAAAAATTCCTTCTTGATTCCTCAAGTCTCAACTGATGACCCCGTGTCTTTTGTAGAGACCTCTTGGTGAATAGATAACTAGAGAGCTGTTTATACTGACCTTGTATGTATTTGTACAATGTGATCAGATTCCCTCTCCAGATCTGTAACATCCTTCTTTAAAACTGGTGCCCAAAATGGCATGGCATTTTCAAGGTGAGGCCTCACCATTGCTTTATAAAGAAGTAAAATTATATTTTCATCTCGTGATTTGTACTCTTTATGCATGCCAATACCGTACTGGCTTTTGCAACCACTGACTGGCACTGCACTTTGTTGCTAAGTCTATGGTCTACAATTAGGGATTAATCTAGCCTTGGTGCAGTATTAATCTAAATTTTATTAAAGACAGGAGGCGAGTATTTTGCATTAACCTTCTTTACTGTTAACCTCCAGCAGCAAAACAGTTAACAGAAAAACAATAAAAACAACCAATAGGAACACAGGAAACAGTCTATAAAAGTCTGCACATCTTGGCACTCCTCCTCTTTCTTTGCACAGAAGCTGAAACGACAGCAACAACATCCCGGAAGGAACACTCAGGAACTCTAGCACAACACGGAGATGGACCACCGCAACGTCATCACCTCAAACAACCGGAGGACGACCTGGAAAGACAAAGATCGTGACAGCACCAGGCAACCATATGTCGAGCAGAGCAGAATTAACAACAAGACCAGGAACATCAATAAATAAATCAACCACAAAAAACCCCCCAGACAAACGAGCTGAAGCCCTAACAGAAGGGAGGGAAGAGAGCAATAGTAAGGGAGGGAAAATACTCGCCTCCTGTCTTTAATAAAATTTAGATTAATACTGCACCAAGGCTAGATTAATCCCTAATTTTATAGCAAGACAGGAGGTTTCGTATTTTGCCAGCGCTCGAAAATAAAAAGTCCGGAAAGTAGATTCCCTGGACCAATCCGCCGCCGACAAAAGGTCTGAGAGGGAACAGCCCGCGGATAAGGCCGCGGAGGCGGCCGCCCCGCGGACCGAATGAGCCCCAAAAGAACCCTCAATGCCAGCCAAAAGGAGAATCCAACGAATCCACCGGGAGAGTGTGGGCACCGAGACAGGCCGAAAAGGACGCACGTAAGAAATGAAGAGCGGACAAGAAAGGGAAGACCGAAACTGAGCCGACCTGGCTAAATAAGACTGGACACAACGTGCCACGCAAAGGCGAGGCCGGTCAGGGAAATAAGGATAGGAGACAGAAGTAGAACTGGATTTAGTTCTACGAAAAACAGAAACCGAAACGCCCTCGGGAGAGAAAACAAAAGAGGACACATCAAAAGCACGAACGTCAGACACCCGTCGGAACGAGACAAGGCACCAGAGAAGAGCAGTCTTGGCAGACAGCTGGCGAAAGTACAAACCGTCGTTGTCCGGCCAATCCTCCAAAAAAACGGAGCACCCGAGAGACATCCCAAAAGGACTCATAACGAGCCCTAGGGGGCCGAGAGAGCCGAATACCCCGAAGGAGACGACAGACCGCCGGATCCTTACCAACACCCAAGCCCTGCACCGGAACGTGAGCCGCCGAAATGGCAGAGCGAAATAAATTAATGGTGCGGTAGGACCTGCCCATGGAAAAAAGATGGGCCAAAAAATTAAGAACCGCCGTCACAGGTGCCGTAAGGGGATCAAAGTGTCGAACCAGACACCAGCGACTCCAGGCGTTCCAAGCCTGGAGGTAAGATCTCCTGGTTCCTGGGGCCCAAGAGCCCCAGAGCAGGCCTCTAGCTGACTCCGATAAGCCCGGCACATGCCAGGATCCCCGGAAACCAACCAGGCCACCAGCGTCAGACGATCCTGGAGGATAAGAGGATGAGGGTTCCCCTCCGGATCCCGAAGCAGATCCCAGGTCGAGGGAAGGATCAGGGGATCCGCACACGACAGTTCCAGAAGCAACGGGAACCACGGCTGAGTCCTCCACAGGGGTGCTATCAAGAGGATAGAGACACCCTGACGACTGACGGAATGGAGAGTCCAGAGGATCATGTTGAATGGGGGAAAGGCATAAGCTCCCCGGAGCGGCCACGACTGCAGGAAGGCATCCACTGCCAAGGATAGCGGATCCGGAAGCCAACTGAAGAACGCCTCCGTCTGACAATTCGCCCTGGATGCGAACAGATCCAGATGGAGGGGACCGCGACACAGGTGGAGAGAGTGGAACACGCTCGGAAGAAGATGCCAGTCGCTCACGTCTCTCCAATGCCGGGAGAACCAGTCGGCCACGAGGTTCTCCTTGCCCGGCAAGTACTCCGCACGAATGGACAGGTGGTTGTCCAGACAGAACTGATAAAGCTCCTTGGTGAGCTCTGTGAGAAGCCTGGATCTCGAGCCCCCCAGCCTGTTGATGTAGCGGACGGCGGAGACGTTGTCCATGCGCAGCACGAGGGAACAGTGAGTAACACCCTTCATGAAACTGCGAACCGCGAACGAGCCCGCGATGAGCTCCAAACAGTTGATATGAAGGTCGCGTTCCGCCGAAGTCCACGGACCCCCGGTAGCCACGTCGTCGCAAACGGCCCCCCAACCAGACAGGCTTGCGTCGGAATCCAGGACGAAATCCGGGCTTGACCCAAAAATGGCACGGCCATTCCACGCATCCATGTGGACCAACCACCAATGGAGTTCCAACCGGGCCTCGTCTGACAAGGCGAACACCGCGTCGTAGGAGGCCGACTCGCGAAGATGCCGCGTCTTCAGCCGCTGGAGGGCCCTGTAGTGGAGCGGGCCCGGGAAGATGGCCTGACTGGATGCGGAGAGCAAGCCAATCACCCTGGCGAGATTTCGAAGCGAAACCAGGCCGCCACGAAGGAGCCTGCGAATCTCCTTCTTTATGACCAAGACCTTGTCGCGAGGGAGCCTGAGGACCGCCTCCACGGAGTATAGCGAGAAACCGAGAAACTCAATGGTTTGCGCCGGAACCAAGACCGACTTGGCTTCGTTGATCACGAAACCCAAGTCTTGAAGCAGATGAACCGCAAGGTAGGTGTCGCGACGCAGAGACTCGGCGTCCTGCGCCATAAGGAGGATGTCGTCCAAGTAAACTATGGAACGAATCCCGCGTGCCCGAAGGAACTCCATGACCGGCTTCAGAAGTTTGGTGAAGCACCATGGAGCGGAGCTGAGCCCGAAAGGAAGGCAAGTGAACTGCCAGAGAAGGCCTCGCCAGCGAAATAGAAGGAACCTCCGATCGTCATGATGGACAGGGACGGAAAGGTAAGCATCCTTGAGGTCGAGGCGGGAGAACCAGTCGTTCTCCCTGAGCAGGTCGCGGAGGAGATGTATACCCTCCATTTTGAAGTGGCGATACACCACGTGTCTGTTGAGAGACCGAAGGTTGATGACTGGGCGGAACTCCCCCGATTTCTTGCGTACCACGAAGATATTGCGGACGAAATACGGAGGGGAAAGCACCCTTTCTATGGCCCCCTTCTCTAGGAGAGAAGAGAGCTCGGAGTGGACCAGGGAGGCCGCATCGCGAGACAACCTGGGGAGAGGAGGTGGAAAACTCTGACGAGGAGTGGAAAGGAACTCCAGACGGAAACCCACTACAGTCTGAAGGACCCAGGGATCTGATGTAAGGCGAGACCAGGCATGGAAAAAATGGGCGAGCCGACCCCCGACAGGAATATGAGGAAAAATAGGAATCAGTCTTACCTGAAGCTGATCTTCCTCTGGTGGACGTGTAGCCTCTGCCTCTGGAGAACGGGACGCGAAACTGGGAACGGTAGGCGGTGGAGGCGTCCGGAAAACGGGGTCTAGAGGCCAACGAGGCCGTTCTGCTGGCGGCACGACCCCTCTGCCGACCAGCTCTGGGGGAAAAACGACTTCCCGTACGAAAAACACGTCTCATGTTGTTCTGGGCCTTGGTGAGCGAGGTGAACAGATTGACGTGCTGACTGAGGTCTTTGATGAACTTCTCGCCGAAGAGAAGACCCTTGGCGTCAGCGCCCAGTTCCTTAGGGGCCAATTCGGCCAACTTAGCATCCAGTTTAAATAAAGCTGCCTTGCGTCGTTCAGACGATATCGCACAATTGGCGGTGCCCAGTAAACATAAGGCTCTCTGAGTCCAGTCATGGACCAGCTGGGGATCCAGGGGAGAGCCGTCGGTGATGGCTTCGTCGGCCATTTGGAACACCTGGGTCAAGGGGCCCGCTACATCAAGGAGCTTATCTTGTGCCGAGCGCAAGCCCAGCTCAATGCCCTTACGAGGGTCTTTGCCATTTTTAGTGAGGAAAGTCACGAAGGTCTGATCAAACTCCGGCGTATTGAGAACCTTGTCCCGGACCGTGGGTCGAGGACACTCCGAGCGGAGCCTTTGGCGCACCTCTTTATCCAAGGGGCGACGAATCCAAAACCTCAGGAACTCGGCAATGTGGGCCGATGGTGTCCATTCCGAGGAGCGAGGGTGGCGCAGAGCCCTGGGGTCGAAAAGCGGGGTCCCCAGATCATCCGTGACCTCAAAGGGTTGATCGGGAGCATTGGACGGGTTGAAAGAGATCTTGGGAGGATCCGGAGCGAAGTCCTGGTTCCGCATGGGAGAGGCCGGACCAGAGGAACCAGCGCAATATTCGTCCAGAACTTCATAATCCGTAAGGTCTTCGGTAGGTGAAACCAAAGGAAGAGCTGAACTGCGGGCCTTCTTCAGCGGGGCTTTACCCTTCCCGGATGTGGAGGGCAATTCGCCCCAGGTGCGCTTGTGAGAGGCTGCGGTAGCCGCGGGAGACGAGGAGCCGCCAGCGTCAGAATCCTCCACCCCAGCAGGGGAAGCGAGAGGCGGAGAAGGGCGAGCAGAATGGAGCTCCTCCAGCGCAGCAGGGAAGGACGCCGCCAGGGCAGAGCGGAGCCAGGCCTGGACAGCGGCCGGAATTTGAGCTTGTGATTCTTCAGCCATTGCACTCCAAAAGTGTCTATAGGAACACAAAAAATAACAGGAGTCAAAAAACCGGTTCGGGCTTCGGCAGCAGACTGGGGTTCATCCAATAGGGCAGTAAGCGCTGTAAACAGGGGGTCACCCCTAGAGGAGGCTGAATACAGTCCGTAAAGTGTCCACAGAATGGGGTCACCACAGTTGAGAACCGCAGGGGTTTACCCTTAACAGAAAGCGGTGGGGTCACCGTAGGGCCAAAAGCGGGTTACCCAGTGGCAATAAGAGGGCAGGTAGGAAGCCCTAGACAGCAGGGGGTTCACCCATGGGACCACAGTAGGGGTTAAATAGGCCACAGTATAAATAATCCACTTGGAATGAAACCTGTTAAATAATAAAACCTGAAAAGCAAGAAACAACTACACACCATGCGGCCGATAAGGCCCAATCAAACAAAATAATAATAATGTGATGATATGGGAAGAATAAACGCGCAGCGTGGTGAAGGCCGCCAGGAAGGAAACCGAGCCACCACGCCGCGGGTCACGAGGAACGGAGGCCCCGCGGTGAACGAGGCCGCCGTTCAGAGAAACGTCGGGCGTCCCGCGGCAGATGTAGGCCGCGGAACGACAGCAAGACGGTCCTCAAAGCGGCACGAGCCAACCGCGGCATGGCAACGGTTAAAAGAACCGGCCGCGGCAAGAAGGTACCGAGAAAGGGGCTGCGGCGACAAGAACCGGCCCCAGAAAAGAGCGCAGGGGAAAAGCGGCGGGAAGGCCAACGAGCCGCCACAGGGGCGAGGCCGCCGCAAGGGAGAAAAAGCGGGGAAACGCCGCGCCGTCAAAGACGGCGGGCCGCCGCGAGGAAACGCGGCCGCACGCCGCTCGCGAGAGGCCGGGAACACCTCGCGGAGAAAAGGGAAACCGCCGCACGGGCGGCAGGGAAGGGATAAAACCACGGGGAAGAGAACCGCCCCGGGTGGAGAGGAGCCCTGCACGACGTGGCCGACAAAAGGCCGACGCACGAGGGCAGGGAGGGAAAACGGGAGCGCAACACACAGCGCAGATAACGGAAAGGCAATAATCCGAAAAGGTAAAAATAATAATACAGTACAATAAATATAAAAGATAATAGGCAATAATACACAAACTGAATAAGAAATATACTGGAATGTTCTCACCTGGAGGTTAAGCAGCAAAGAAAGAGGAGGAGTGCCAAGATGTGCAGACTTTTATAGACTGTTTCCTGTGTTCCTATTGGTTGTTTTTATTGTTTTTCTGTTAACTGTTTTGCTGCTGGAGGTTAACAGTAAAGAAGGTTAATGCAAAATGTGAAGCCTCCTGTCTTGCTATAAAATTATACCCAAGTGCTTATCATTTTCTGCTTTTCCCAATGCAATGCCCTTAAGAGTGTAAGTTGCATACTTATTTTTGGTACCAAAGTGCATTACCTTGCACTTATCTATATTGAATCTCATCTGCCACTTATTTGACCAGTCCCCTAGTTTATTCAAATCATTCTGAAGAGACGGTACATCCTGATCAGACTTAATAACCTTACCTAATTTTGTGACACAGACAAGTGACTTCCAATATCTATTTCAAAATCATTAATAAATAAGTTAAAGAGAATTGATCCCAAGTCAGAACCCTGAGGCACCCTACTTACCACAGTTGTCCAGCTTGAGAATTTACCATTAACAACAACTCTTTGCACCCTGTCACTAAGGCAATTTCTAATCCAAACACAGACATTTTCTCCAAGACCTATTTGTCCTAGCTTATACAATAACCGCTGGTGTGGAACAGTGTCAAATGCTTTTGCAAAATCTAAATAGACAACATCTACAGCAACACCCTGATCTATACATTTACTCACAACATCATTAAATGCAATTAAATTGGTCTGGCATGATCTGTTCTTCACAAAACCATGCTGACTCCTACTGATGATATCATTGTTCACAATATATTCCTGTATGCCAGGGGCATCCAACCACTATAAAAGGGGTTGTGGGGGGAACACATTAATCAATACTAAAGGAGGGCCTGGCTGGGGCATTGATACACAAAGGGCAAAAATATAAAAGGGGGGTTAATGACAAAGCAGTGTAGAAAATATATTTTTGGGTGTCGGTGAGGCAGAGCCCGTCCTGGTGTGTGTGTGTTTGGGTGTCGGTTTGACAGATCACAATATAGTATTTATTGGGGGGTTTTGGGCAAATAAACTAAAAAAAAGAATTACTGAAATGTCTTGTTTATGTCTTTTGTAGAGGTAATACAAAATCAAAAAATATAATCTAAAAAACTGATTGTAATAATTAATACAAATGTTACATTGTTTCCAATGTAGTTTAACTGGGGGAGAAATGCCACTTGTTAAAGGAGACCAGTGACCAGTGATGGCGAACCTATGACACGCGTGTCAGTGCTGACACGTGTAGCCATTTGGGGTGACACGCGCAGGATTTCATGCGATTCATCCTCGGCTCCTGCACGGCCGCCGAGGATGAAAGAATCTGTGCTGGAGGAACGGGGGGGGGGCAAAACGTGTGATCTCCCCCACCCACACTCACTTACTGTATCGCCGCCGCCGCCTGACAGTGAAGCACAGCCCCTTTCTGGGCGCAGGGGCTGCTGGTAAGGCGTGCGTGCCGTGCGCACACACGTCATCAGCACGGCGAGGACGTTAGGGAGGACCCGCAGGAGAGGAGCGCGGGAACAGTGCGTGCCTCTCTCCAGTCAGGCCGCAATGCAGTCGCTGCCAGACTGACCTTCACAGTAAGCAGGGGAAGGAAAGTGGGGAAAGATTATCATTATTAGCAATAATGCTACTTAGGTTTGGGGTCTGCTGCAGACCCCAAACCTATCAGGGCATGCTGGGCGTTGTAGTTTTGGCTCAGCTGAACTGCTGCAGAGCCATAGGCTGTATAAGATCATGCTGGGCATTGTAGTTTGGGCTCTGCAGCAGTGCAGCTGAGCCAAAACTACAACTCCAAGCATGTTGCACCATAACCTATACTACTATATAGTCAAGTGCAACATGCTGGGAGTTTTAGATTTGGCGTAGCTGCAGAGCCGTAGGCTGTATACAGGCATGCTGGGAGTTGTAGTCATGTAGTAATAAAAGTTTCAACCCCTTTTGTCTGTAGGCCTGAACTCCGGCACAGAGAGTCTACTCCTGGGACTTCCGGTTACGACCGCACCACAGCAGGGAACAGCGGAGTGCCGGGGGGAACTGTGAGCGCCATTAGCAGCAACTATTGGGGTGCCATGGACTTGTAATTGCCCACAATAACTGAGATAAGTGAGGGGGAGGTTGTGTTAGCCAATTAGGGGTTAACTAGCCTAACAAGCTATCTATAATTCTATCTGCTGTCACTGGCCCACTGATGGAGCACCCAAAAAATCAAAAACAAAGGTTAAGTAAAGGGAGTGGTAGTAGCAGTGGCCGACCCTTTCAAGAGACATGGAGCGAGATGTATGGCATTATAGAAAAAAATGGCAGATCATTTTGCGTTCTATGTACTGAAACGGTAGTAAGCAGAACGTGAAATATAAATAGACATTTTGAAACTAATCATTCCCAGCTCTTGGAAAAAAGTGAGGATGAAAGGAGGGAATACATTTCCAGGAAGCTACACCTTTATAAGAGCCAATCTAACTCCATCCTTAAATTTATAAAAGGCTCTACAAATTTAAACTCTGCAAGTTTGAGCATTGCTCACTCCATAGCTCAGCATGCAAAAGCGCTTAATGAGGGAGAATTTATTAAAGAAACTCTCCTAAGATGTGCGCCAGTTCTATTTCACGATATGCAGAATAAAGATGCAATTATTAAGAGAATATCTGAGTTACCACTCAGTAGAAATATCATAAAAGACCGAATAATGAGACTGAACACAAACGTACAACATCAATTAAAGAGAGACATAAGGAATTGTAAATATTTTTCCATCTCTCTTGATGAAACTACTGATCTCACATCGCATGCTCAGTTGGCCATTATTGGTCGATATTCTGATGGTCACACAATGAGAGAAGAGTTGATAAAGTTAGTATCAGTGCCAACAAGTACATCAGGAAGCGAAATATGTAAGGTTGTTATGCAAACATTCTGCGACCTAAGCATTGATATATCTAAAGTTGTGTCAGTGACGACAGATGGTGCCCCAAACATGGTGGGGAAAAAAGTTGGATTTGTGAAATTGTTTATAGAAGCTATTGGACATCCGATTGTGCCTTTTCATTGTATTATCCATCAGGAGGCTTTATGTGCCAAGGCAGGATTCACTGACTTAAATGACTTAATGTCAGTTGTTACAAAAATAGTTAATTTAATAGCTGCTCGCCCCCTTCACAAGCGAGAATTTTCAGCACTTTTACAGGAGGTTGATTCCACCTACAGTGGACTGCTGATGTACAATAATGTAAGATGGCTGAGCCGAGGCAAGGTTCTTGAGCTCTTTGTGGAGTGCTTTGAAGAAATTAAGGTATTTCTTGAAGAGAAGGATCTGGGAAACTTTCCTCAGCTCAATGATGATAAGTGGGTCAACACCCTGATGTTTTTTACAGATCTCTCTGTTCATGTTAATGAACTGAACTTAAAGTTACAAGGTGTTGGCAAAAGTATTGATGTTATGTTTGGATACATAAAAGCTTTTGAAAGTAAAGTAAAAATTTTCAAGCGAGATGTAGAAACTAAAACGTATAAGTATTTTCCTCGAGTACAAAAGCATTTTGAGAAGGCCAGTGCAGCTGTACGAAATGAAGTGGAACTCTTGCATATGAAGTACCAGCATGTTTTAGACTCGTTACTTGACCAGTTTACTGATAGATTTAGTCAATTTAGAAGCCTAGAACAGACCATGAAAATAATTAAGTATCCTGATGTAGTAGTCTACAATAGTTTGGAATTAAATGGTTTCCAATGGATGCAAATAGATGATTTGGAGATGCAGCTTGCAGAATTTCAAGACAGCATCTGGGCTCAAGTGTTTGTCGACTTGAGGTCAAAGCTTGAGAATCTGGAAAGGGGCCGCTTGGAGAATAAAGATGAGTGCCACTACGAACAGGAAATTTGGAGTGCCTGGAACAGACTACCAGACACTTTTAGCACCCTGACAAATATAGCAACAGCTTTACTCACAATTTTTCCTTCTACGTACTTTTGTGAGACCTTATTCTCAGCATTAAATAATATCAAAACCAACAAAAGAAACAGATTGACAGATGAGGTTAGTAGCACTTGCTTGGGCCTGAAGTGTACAAAATACCAACCTTCAATTGAAGATTTAGCCAATGAAATTCAGCAACAAAAAAGTCACTAATAGGCAGGTTAGTTAAAGAATTCTCCCTCCCCCTCACTTATCTCAGTTCACGGCAGGGCTGTGGAGCTGGAAGCAGCCGACTCCACAGCCCTGGTTCACGGCACCCCAAACAAGTTCAATAATATCAAGGGCAACATACGAAATCGACTGATGAACAAAGAAGTTACTAAGCAGGTATGTTAAATAATTTGTTTTTGGTTTATTAAATACAATTATATATTGCAATTATACATTTTTGTAGTTTAAACTATAAATTGCGCAAAATTATGTTTTTTTGTCGAAGTGACACACCACGTGAGTTATGCTCGATTTTTTGCCGATTTTTGACACACCACGCCAAAAAGGTTGCCCATCACTGTTCTAGACTATGATTATTTGTCTATGAATATTTCCTCTGTCAAATTATAACTACAAAAAATAAGACTCTTATATTACCGTTTCTTTTTTTTAATTAATAATTTGAAAAGCAATAGAAAAAGTTTTTATTTTTTATTTTTAAGTTTGAACTTTGTAACTCATGATACATGTTTTGTAAGGTATAGAAACAACTGAATCAGCTGTATTGTGATAGTGGCGGTACATGCTGCTGACCAAACCAAAAATAACCTCTGAATAGTTGCTGTAATTAAACGACCAAAGACAAATACATTTTAACATTAAAGGCTATGTTCTATTTTTTACATAACTGTTCCTTTGTACATTTTCTGAATGTGATAATTGGTTGTTCTAACACATAATTGCCAAAATCAACAATCAGTCAGTATCTGTAAGCATCAACTAAAATCCCTTTGTACTTTTCCTTGGGTTAATTATTTATGCATTTGTCACCCAAAATAGCAGATAAGAGGAAAGCATCTAGCTCTAAATAAGTAGAGCTAAATTAAAAAATGTGGGACTTGAACCTTACGGATATTTCTTTAAATGTGTTAATTAAAGATTTTATTGTATAATGTATACCTAAAATGGGTGTAACACAAGTCTCTGCTGTCCTAGGGCCCAGGATTTTGTGTCACGCCACTGACACCTAGAATAACCTTTTGGTAGTTAGAAATCAGTTCATGATTATTATAATGCTTGCTTATGATCAAAAAATATTTTTTAGATAGCAAGATATATGATTTATTCATTTTATGATGCCTCATTTCCATAAGATGTAAATGAGACTTCAGGTATTTGCTTCTTGGTACTCAACATCTTGGTGCCACAATATTGCTGAATTATCTACCTGAACCTACACTTTAAATGCAAAGCCAGATTTATTATGCTAGTTGGCCACAAAATAATTCCTAGTTTGTGGTTGCACAGTTTTTCTATCTATTTGCATAGCAGGGTATTTGATGTGGTCAAAAATGTAAGCATTTACAATGGCCTTTATTATCTTCTGTGTGCTTCCCACAAAAGCCAGCTGTAAGGACCAAGCTTGTTTGACTGAAAATTACAGAAGTATCGGAAGAAGTAAAACCGCAGCCAAATGATGTCTGAGAGACTTGGAAAGATTGTATTTGTGGCTGGATTTGAGAGGTGTCAAAACTTAGAGGTGGCTGTATGTGCATTGAATTTTAGATGGTTTCTTTCTTCAGGCTAGGTGCCTATTATCAGGGTTGATATAAAGATTTTTAAACAGTTGAATGCTAACGCGATTGTTGATAACATTGTTATTTTTAAACAACGCCCTAATGCTGGAAAAAACAATATATAATAGGTATTAGACATGGGTGCCTGCCGATCTGTTCGCTTTCATCTTTGTGTAAAAAAACAAAACCCTTGTATTCCACGAAATTGTGTACCTTCTTCGTGTTCGTTTTTTTGCCGTTTTTTTAGCAGGGGTTAATACTTGGTTAACGTAATAACAATACGCAGCAGCTTTGGCGCCAGGATTTTAAAGGTCCGTAAGAGCGACTCTATTGGTCGCCGGAAAGGGCAGCTGCTCTTCATTGTTTGATGCCAGACAGCCCTTGGTGTCCCAGGGGGACTCAAATCAATGGGGATTTTAGTCTCCTTGGCAAAGTGCAGGTTACACCCTCTAAGCTGTTCTTCATTGGTTGATGCCAGTCTTTATGGGGGGGGAATCTTCGTATTCCACGAATATTCACCTGTTCCTGTGTTCTGTTCAGGCGAATATAAGTGCACATTCTTCATTTTTGCCAATGGTCTCCCCAGGCCAAGTTCCGCCATCAGGCGTTAAAGGTCTGTACAAGCCACTCTATTGGTCGAAGGCAGTTGCCTCCCCTAGCATCAACCATTAACTCTTCGCACGGACCTATGGATTTCTGCTCCAGTTAACCCCTGCAGCGCTGCGTAGATAAGGTAGGCTAGATGGGAAGGGACCAGGGAGATTAGTAGAATAACAAAGATAACATTTTGCCCACCGCCATGTTCTTTTCTTCGGTATTCGGTATTGCACCCTTCATGTTTGTTTTCATGTTCGCATGAATAAGAATGCACAAGTCTGCATAGAACATATACAAAGACAGACATTGGGTCAGCCTTAGGGAAGCACGCCTATTAAGTTAACTATATTTTAGGATATAAAACTGCACTTATCTGCAGATAAAGCCTTCTGTTTGTCAAAAGAAAAAAAAATAAACTAATGGTCCAAATGTGAAACAGATACTATAGTGCTTGAGAAATATTTTCCTGTGTGGCATAATTATCATTAATGAGAGAAAAAATGTTTAAATCCTAATAAATCAAAGTAGATTGACTAGTCATGCATCCAAATTGCTGTATTATTCACAGTGGAATTACTCCATAGATTAACTGCAAATTGTCCTCTAAATTTAATTTAAGATTTAATTTTTCAAAGCTTCTGTGTTATGACAGATGAGAAGAGTCTCAGATATAAATGGCAGTGACGAACCAAACCTGTATTATTCAACCATGGGCTATCTCTATTCACAGTGGTATCAGTCCAATTTTGTCTGGGACGCACAACAAACACTAATGTGCTAAAGTGTGTCTCTTTTTCTATACTATTCTAGAGCATCTCAGAATTGCCAATCACAAAACTTTGTTTATTTTTTTTTAATAACCTCTGGAATTTTATTGCCTGACAGTACAAGCTAAGTTGGATGAGGAGGACCCCGGATGGCGGAAAGAGCCAGGCAAACAGGAACCAGGAGTAGCCAGGAGAGCTGGAACTGAGAATCAGGTCTGGTAACCAGTAAAGCGGGAAGCCAAATTAAATCCAGAAGAGTAGTCAAGCAAGTCGAGTCAATACGAAATGATCAGAGAACAGGAGCCAAGTCAGCAAGCCGGGTCAAACGAATAAATAGTCACAGTAACTCGCACAGCAGAATACACCAACCAAGGGTGACCCAGAAGAGGAAGTCCAGGTTTAAATAGGGAAAGGTGGAGGTGTGTCCTGCATTAAGAGGTCACCCGAGGTTATAAGAACACGTAACAGATTATTATTATGTTTTGACCACATGGTGGCGCTGTGCTACCTGTTTGCCGCGTGGTCAGCCACGCAGTGAACATGCCAACCGGATAGTGGTGGTACTCACTGCCCGGGAATCCGCCTGAGGAGGAAGCGTTGTGGGACCGGCCACGGAGTGAGATTGGAGAGGCAGGTAAGTCCTTACAATACATATGCCACAGAGTAAAAATATATATGAGAAAACCTATATTTGTCTTGCCAAGTAAAGAACATGACACAACATATGTTCTGTGTGCTTTTTCATCTGTGAAATATGGTGAATCGGAAGTTTAGTATTCCTTCTCTGAACTCTATCCAATGTATCTATATACTTGCTTAGCCCTCCACTATGTCGAAGTACATCAAGTTTGGCGAGTCCTATCCATAGTTTTGAGCATCTCCTCCTGCCTTAAGCTCCTTGGGTAGCAATATAGCCATGAAAAATTAGATAGTCCTCGCCAAACTTGGCATGGTGGTGGGTTAAGCAATATATGGTCATTGTGGCATCTCGAATATTTATGCCTTAGATAGGTATTTTTTGAATGGTATTCACTGGGTACACTCAATATGTGTTATAGTTTGTGTATTTATTGGTCATTATTATTCTTGCAGCAACTGGGATGTGCGTTTCCCTAATTTGTAGGTATATACAGTATATGTATATGTTTATACACTGATCAACCATAATATTGCCTGATATTGTATAAGTCACCCTTTTGTGTCTCGGAGATGCGGATAGAAGATAGAAGATGAATAAGACACAGAACAAAATTTGTTGCCTGAAAACTAATTTATATATATATATATATATATATATATATATATATATATATATATATATATATAGTTTGAATCATAAACGTTTATATGGAGTGTGGCAAAGTGAGGGATGCTGTCTATATCAGTTGTAGATTGGAGCGCTCTCTATTCCCAGCATGAAAGGGTTAATAGATAGAAGTCAGCCCTTTCAGGTGTATCCAATTAACCTGCACTGCAATGTTTAAAAGGTCAGCCGTTAGAGGCATTAGGAGTCTGACAACAGGGTGAGAGGCAGTTAAGTCAGAGGCCCTAAGCCTAAGAAAAAGTACGGTCTAAACAAACGTGTGTTTTCTGTGACTACTCAGTTTATGACTGGGAACTAGACTTGTGCATTTGTTTTTGGGCGAACATGAAAACGAACACGAATAGTGCGTTTTCGCCGTTCAAACCCAAAAATGAAGAAACAACGGTGGCGTCGGCAAAACGTAGACAAAGACACACAACATGAAGAATCTTCGTGTTAGTCTTCGTCTACTAATCTCCCTGGTCCCTTCCCCATCTAGCCTACCTTATCTACGCAGCATCGCAGGGGTTGACGGAAGTGGAATTCCGTAGGTCCAGACGAGGGACCCTGCAGGCGACCAATAGGCTCACTCGCACTGCCTTTTTATCTGACTGTCCTTATGTACCTGTTTTTGCATTGCTGATTCAAAGTTGTATGTCTGGTGAATCAATAAGCAACCTAGATCTAAATATTGCATGCAAGGTTTGAGAGAGCCTCTTAAGTATACTGTGTCAGAGAAATCCATTTGCAAAGGTTCCCTAATTTATAAAATACTATTTATTTTTAAGAAAAAGGGATAAAACTTGGTTAGATGCTTCCCTTAGCACAGACATAACATTTGTCATTATTTGATAAAACGGTACAGTATCTTATTTTACAAATTAAAAGCTTTATTTGTTTTTTCAAGTATAAATTAACCAATGTGCATTAAATACTTAGCCTTGCATTGTGTGGTAGAGAGCTCATTAAAGATAATTAAAGTTTTTTCTTTCCATTAGAGGTAGTACAGACAATTTACACAACATGCTGAGTAAGGTAAATCTTTCTACAATGGTGTGAAGCTGAAGTATGTTTAGCTTTATTCCAATATTTCCAATTAAATGTCAGGTTAAGACAGTCTATTATTTTTCCCAATTGAAAGCATTTCTAAGGCCTGTTAAACGTAACTAAACAATTTAAAAAGCTATAAAGTCCAGAGATGCTAAAATGTTTACTTTTTTAGGTAGGTATTAGGCCAAAAGTTTAAAAGAGTTTATGTTTCACTGAACTTTAACGTTAAACATTTAAAAATGTATAAAAAGTTAATTGATTTTAAGATTTGGGGGGATAATACATTTTAAGAGTATGAGCAGTGGAACTTTACCAAAACCATTGGGTATTTTCGTAATCTGGACATGCAGCTGAATGTGTTTTGGTGAATTTCTCTTGCCCGTGCTCGTAACCTGCCTCAAAAAAATACTAATCAATGTTATAAAGATTTGTGTGTGTGTGTGTGTGGGGGGGGGATACATAAAATTAACCCTTTCAGGACAAATGCATTTTATACATTTCTGTTATGTCTTTGTTTAACCATAATTTGCCATTGGGGCATTTTAATTTACGTAATGTGAAAACGGTAATTTTGCGCACTCTCACATTAAATACCTAAGCTTGGGACCATACATTTAGGCCCCAGCCAATGCCGATGCTTAAAGCATCAGGGGGTATACTCCTCCAGAGTATTGTATCTAAATTTGGCAGGGATTGGTGGCTGCACGACAAGTGCCAGAAATATATACTCTGTGTGTTATTCATGGAGGTTTTGCTCATGATTACTGTTAAAAACAAACATTTGTTGTTTGATTTAGAAACACTGGGGGACTGGGCACACAAATGGCAGATGACATTCAATGTAGATAGATGCAAAGTTATGCACTTCGGGGTAAGGAATGCACGAGCAACTTACACCCTAAATGGCAGTGAATTAGGGATAATAACAAATGAGAAGTATTTGAGAATTGCTATAGACAACAAACTAGGCAACAATGTGCAATGTCCGTCGCCAGTAAGGTATTGTGATGTATAAAAAAGGGCATCAATTTAATAAAATCAATGTTAAGACCACACCTTGAATATGCTGCACACTTTAGTTATGAAGAAAGGATAACTAATTTGAATGTATTTCATTTAGAAAGGTGGTGCCTCAGAGGGGATATGATAGCATTATACAAATATATTCGTGGCCAATACAAACTATTGTCTGGAAATCTATTCGTAAACATGCATAGGATATGTGGTCACACATTTAGACTGGAAGAAAGGTTTTTTACAGTCAGGATATGAAATTCTCTGCCTTCAGAGATAGTTTTATCAGAGCCTCTACAGATGTTTAAACAGCAACTGGATGAATACTTGTAAAATCATATTCAGGAATATGCCGTATTGGCTCGAATATAGGCCGCACTTTTCCTAACCCACTTTAAGTCTTTAAAGTGGGGGTGTGGCCTATATTTGGGGTCTAGCGCCCGACGCCCGGGCAGGCAGCAGGGTTAGGATACAGATCCCCCGCAGCGGTGCAGGGGACCTGCATCCTATTCTCCGATATGCTCAGACAGCCTCCCCTGCTAGCACTTTCAATGGGGGGAGTGCCGGCACGGGAGGTTGTCTAAGCGCATCGCGCAGACGTTCACCGGCAGCGGCGATGTGCGTAAACAGCCCCCGCTGCCGGCACATCTGCAAGATGTGCTTTAACAATCTCCCTTGCCGGGAATTCCCACGGGGGGAGTCCCTGCAAGGGAGATTGTTAAAGCACATCGTGCAGACGTGCCAGCAGCGAGAGGTTGTTAACGCTTGCATCGCCGCAGCCGGTGAACGTCTGCACGATGTACGCTAACAAGTATTTATCATTCTCTCTATAGCTTTAACGCTAAGTGAACAAGATTGACTGTAGCCTTGATTAAAGAATGCTTGAATGATTTTTTACTTTGTAAACATTACATTTTTTTTTTAGGAACTATAGCTCTTAAGTAGTAAGGTAACTATGTTTACTGAAGAACTATAACATGCCAGACATCATGGTCACAAATAAACTGTGGATTAGGGCACACACGTCCCTCAATTTAACACATAAGTTTAGCATGCTTCAAAAGGTGTGAATAGCCTTCTTCACTTGCAAAACATATTTTGACAGCTACCACAGTGCTTTGATGATTAAAGTGAGCAGTATGTGTTTTTAACTCCTGAAGAATATTTTAACAGACAATTCTTTCAACTGCTTGACATTTAATATGTAGGCTTGATCAGAAGTTTAATACTTCGATTGCTAGAACACCTAGAAACAAAAACAATCTCAAATTCTGCAAAATGTAACTATTTAGATTTGCTTGAATTGACCATTAATATACACCGATCAGCCATGACATTATCACCACCTGTCTAATATTGTGTAGGTCACCCTTTTGCTGCATGGACTCCACTAGACCTCTGAAGGTGTGCTATGGTATCTGGGACCAAGACATCAGCAGTAGATCCTTTAATTACTTAAAGTTGCGAGGTGGGGCCTGCATGGATGCATCCTGGTACCAGTTAAGTGACGGACACTCACCCGGCCATCCACATGATGTAAAAGAAAATATAATTCATCAGACCAGGCCACCTTCTTCCATTTCTCCGTGGTCCAGTTCTTATTCTCACATGCCCATTGTAGGCCCTTTCGGCAGTGGACAGGGATCAGTATGTGCACCCTGACTGGTCTGCGGCTATGCAGCCCTATAGTTAAACTATGATGCATTGTGTGTTCTGTCTGTTGGATTTCACCACACAGGCCAGCCTTCTACCCCCCACACGTGCATCAATGAGCCTTGGCCGCTGGTTCACAGCTTTTCCTTCCATGGAACACTTTTGATAAGTACTGAACACTGCAGACCGGGAATACTCCACAAGAGCTGCAGTTTTGAAATTATCTGACCAAGTCTTCTAGCCATCAAAATTTGGCACTTGAGAAAATGTCTCAAATTGCCCATTTTTCCTGCTGCTAACACATTAACCTTGAAGACGAAATGATCACTTGCTGCCTAATATATTATTATCAGTGTTATTCACTTCACCTGTCAGTGGCCATAATATTAATGCTAATCGGTGTGTATGGATATACACTACATGACCAAAAGTATGTGGACGCCTGACCATCACACCTATATGAGCTTATTGGACATCCCATTCCAAAACATGGACATTCTATTTGAGGTCTGATTAAAAGATGACCTCGAATATAAGACGAGGGATATTTTTCAGAGCATGTGCTCTGAAAAACCTCATCTTATAATTGAGCAAATACGATATTTCACAAATTTGTAAACTGTATGTCAACTGGAAAAAACTAGAAATCTGAAAAAAATATTAACTTATAGATAAATTAAATAAGTTTAAATAAATAACATTTACTGAACAGATATACTGATATATAATGAGTTAGACATTGATGGTAGTGCAGAATAATCACTATCACTATACGGTAAGCCAGACTTTGAGGTGGTAGGTATCTGCCCCTAAAACAGCCTGCCTGTGCCACCTCTGCCCCTGAAGCAACCTCTAAACATCCTGCTTATTCCATTTCTGCTCCTAAACACTTACTTCTTTCTTTCATGCATTCATTCACCCATTCACTCTCCCGTACCCCCTTACCTCTCTTGCAAAATTCACTGGGGCCGCGCAGGCCTCTATGCAGCCCGACGGCCGCCTAACGCGGGCCTGCAGCTCACTTCTGTGGTGCCTGTGCACTGTGTGAGGAAACTCTTTCCCCGCCCATGTTCCTGCTCCCCCTGCGTGGGAAAAGTCTCCTCAGTCAGCTGCAAGCCCGCGTTAGGTTGCCATCACAGCACCCCTCCGATGAGTGGCACCCGGGGCACACCGCCCCCCTTTAAGTGTGCGACTGCTTTGGACAGGTGCAAGTAAGATCAACTTGTACCAGAACGATGGGAAAAAAGCATGGAGAAGAATGGCTCATTATTTGAAACATACCACATCATCTGTGAAACATGGTAGAGTGTGACGGCATGGGCATGAATGGCTTCCAACGGCACTGGGTCACTAGTGTTTATTGATGATGTGACAGAAGACAGAAGCAGGAGGAATTCTGAAGCCTATATGGATATATTGTCTGCTCAGATTCAACCTAATTCAGCAAAGTTGATTGGACAGCACTTCACTTTACAGATGAACAATGACCCAATCACCAGTTATCAACCTGATTGAGCATGTATTTCACTTGGTGAAGACAAAACTTAAGGCAGAAAAACCTACCAACAAACAACTCAAGACAGCTGCAGTAAAGGCCTAGCAAAGCATCATAAACGAGGAAACCCAACGTTAAGGCATATCCATGCATTACAAGCTTCAAGTAGTCATTGCCTGCAAATGATTCTTGAGAAAGTATTAAAAATTAAGATTTTATTTATGATTGTGTTGATTTGTCCAATTACATTTGAGGCCCTGAGATAAGAGAACTGTGTATGAAAATGCTTGCAATTCCTAACCATTTCGTATGATATTTTTGATCAACCCCTTGAAATAAAGTTGAAACGCTGCACTTCAATTGCATCTTGATTGTTTCATTTCAAATCACTTGTGGAGGCGTACAGAGCCAAAATTATGAAAATTGTTTCCCTATAGGAAGCACTTACTTTATTCCCTTTCTCACCCTCATGCCCATCTTAGAGGAATGAGGGGTTGCATAACAGAAAATACTATTGGGTGAATTTGTTTAACCATTATCTTTTCCATACACTCTTTAAGTATTTCAATGATAACGTTTCATTATTTGCTGCATTGATATATTATTGCATAGAGAAAAATAAGAATCTAGCTCCATCCCATTTGTTGTCATAGCACCAAAACACAAATCTTTAAGAACTGGTAAACTGAAAATCAAAAACTAAAGAAAGAACAAAATATATATATTGTGGAATGTATACATTCCATACAAATGTATTTGGAAACATTTGAAATATCCTTGCATGCACTTGTAACAATAAATCATATGTATAATGCCTAAGTTTACTTTTAATAGTTTTTGTCTGTGACTTTTTCTCTCAGGAATACATATTCGTTCAATCATTTTCAAGTGACTAACAGTATGTTTGTATTGATTTCAAAAGTCTTGACATGAATGATTGCTCTGATTACCCACTAATGAGAGATTTGTGCTCTCTAATTCTCCTAGTGAAGATTCTGCAAGGGCATCTCAACACTTCACAAAATCAGATTGACAATTCACATAGCTGATTATCAGCAGTCCTCTGTCACTAGGAAACGGCATCTTCCTGTCACATCATATCATATTATTACAGTATGCACAATGTCTACATTGATATAAGCACTTTCATTATAATTACTTAGCTTTGTTTCTTTTTGTATGTTATTTTTATTCTTGTACTTTTGTACCCTACACTGTTTTGTCTTATGCCTGTAGAGTCTAAAGATATTTGAACTAAATCGTTTTTTTTTTCTGCATTAGTGACTTTGCAAGACAATGCAGTTTTTTTGTATTCCAAGTATGGTATTTGGTTAAGTATTTTAAAAATATTGTGATATTGGAATGTGTAATATTTTTAGTACTGCTTTTAGAATGTAATACAGTTAAGGAATTTAGATATTTAGATAGTAGAGACATAATGTAAGATTTACTACAAGTACAAACCAGAAGCTGACTAGGTGGGCCGCACTGTACGTCATCACAATAATTTAGGTCTATTTACTAAGAAGTTTTCTGGTCAGTTTAATTAAACTTATTTAAACTCTACTTATCAGATTCAACTCACATGCTAACCCATGTTAAAATAAATTGTATATTCGCTATGTGACATTTAAAAGGATAGAGTTGATGCCTGATGGATAGTTATTGCTGCAGACATGAACATGCAAGAAGAATGGCAACTCACAGGCCCTCATCTGCAACTAATAGTATTAAGGAAAAATAACTAGGGCTGCAACTATTATTTTCCTAATCGATTAGTTGGACTATTATTTTTTTCATTAATCGATTAATCGGGAAAAAAAATGTAATTGTTTATTTAAAATAATTTAATGAACAAACAATGTAAAAAATAAATAGCAGAATAAAAAAAACTTTGAGAAAAATGTGTTTCTTGTTTTTCTATGCCACTCTGTCCGCTGATATGCCTTTAACCCCCTTATATGCCATAGGCCCCCCTGATATGCCTTTTAACCCCCGATATGCCACTCTGCCCCCAAATATGCCACTCTGCCCCTAAATTTGCCTTATACCCCTCTGATATGCCACTCTGCACCCCCAAATATGCCTTATACTCCCTATATGCCCCTCCCCCCAGACTTACCCCCGTACCCCAGACTCCTTGGTGTCTAGTAGGTGCAGCCAGTGAGCTTCTGCGCAATGCGCGTGGACAAACCTCTGCTGCGAGACGACAGTTTCACTGGAGCTTCTATGACTGACCACCGGAAGGTCATGTGACACCAGTGCTCCTTCATAGAAGCCCCAGTAGAAGTGCCGGCAGTAGCGGAGGTTGTCTGCGCGCATCGCACAGACGCCCACCGGGTACCAGAGAGCAGGATACATGTCCCCTGCAGCGCTGCGGCGGATCCTCCTCTCTGGCAGCCGGCAAACATTGTGCAATGCGCGCAGATCACCTCTGCTGCTGCTGGCCGGCACTTCCACCAGGGCTCCTATGGTGGAGCACCTGAAGGTGATGTCACACTGGTGCTCCATCATAGAAGCCCTGGCGGAAGTGGAGGACAGTAGCGGAGCACAGTAGCACAGATGCCCGCCAGCTATCGGGGGGGGGGATCTGGGTCCCCTGTACCGCTCCGGGGGATCTGGATCTTACTGTTACAGTCTGACCTCTATTTGAGGTTGGATTATAAGACGAATTGTATTTTTCAGAGCATTTGCTCTGTCAAAACCCTCGGCTCATATTCGGCAAAATTGATTCAACTAATCAATAATGAAATTCGTTGGCAACGTTTTATGAAAAAAATAAATGTAAACTAAAATTTTGTTTTTAAAACAAGGAATTAAGTCCCACAGACACACTGTTTTCTCCTCTCGTCCCTATTGCATGCGTAGTGTGGTTATGTAAATAAAGCAGGGAAATACCTAGAGGGGCATTGTAGCCATATCACACCATTTGGTAGCAGATTCTAAAAACATATATTTAAATAAAATGTATTTATTTATTATAATAAATCATTATTTATTAAATAAAATATATTTCTTTAAAAAAAGTTATGCGTCTGTGTTTTTATACATGTTTTAAAACATTCCATTATTGGGAGACTTGAGTTTAGAGAGGTGAGGCAACTATGACATCACAATCACCTTGTACCAATCAGCCATATTAGGTTGCCTTCCAACATAGTCTTACCATGGCCTAAATGCAGTAATCAGATTTTGCTTTTTAATAAAAATGTATTCTGTAGCAAAAGTCATGGCTTCCTGGGTCCACATTTCCCTGAATCATATGTACAGTATATACAGTGTATATGTATTAGACTTGTGCATTCAGATTCATACAAACTATTGTTTGGTGCTCTCTTCGTCATCCTCTCCCAGTCAACATTCCTGAAACCTCAATAATCTTGTCCACATACCCTTCAACTCTTCCTACCCCACATTTACCTTTGCACTCTGGAATGCACGTTCTGTCTGTAACAAACTAACAGCCCTACATGACCACTTTGTCTCTAGTTCCTTACATCTTCTTGCTCTAACTGAAACCTGGCTAACCTCTTCTAACACTCCCAGACCTGATGACAGGAAGGGTGGAGGGGTAGACTTTTTCTACTCTCCCCTACTTGTACTTTTCGACCTATTCCCTCTGCCCCATCACTCTCTTTCTCCTCATTTGAAGTCCATGCTATCCGACTATTTAATCTCATCTCCATATGCATTGCTGTTATATATTGCCCCCCTGGCCCGGCTAACATCTTTCTTGATCACTTCTCCTCATAGCTTCCTCTCTTCCTCTCCTCTGATGCTCCTTCTGTTGGGGATTTCAACATCCCAGTTGACACCCCATTGAGTCTCATGGCTTCAAAATATATATCTATTACCTCTTTTGATCTCCAACAACACATTAATTCCCCTACTCATGATGATAGTAACACCCTAGACCTTATTTTTTCTACCATGTGCTCTCTCACTAACCTTTCTTATTCCCCTTTCCCCCACCACTTCCTTTCCAGCTCTCTAATCTTGCTTCATACTCGCTCCCTTGTACCCCAACCCCGCCTAACCAGAGACCTCAGCTCTATTAACCTTCAGAACTTCTCAATTTAATCCCTCTCCTCTCTCCAATCTCAAACATGTTGTGCCCTAACAACGCTTACAAAAAGCAAAAACTGTCTGCGCTTCTTACCCTAATAAAGTTGGCAACAAATATATAAACATAATATAAATGAGAGGTTTTGGTTATATGAATTGGCCAAAGCATAATTAAGCTCACCCGCCACGTCAAGGCACACTCTCAATAGGGTGAGAACCTACTCTCACCTCCTACATAGTGGGCACACAAAGCAGTTTATACTGCTACCAAAACCTTATTAATGTGTTGGGGGAGGTGCAATCAAACCTCCTCCCTATTAACCCCTGGACAGCAAGCTGCAACCAGACCAATGAGGAGCCAACAACCTCAAATATGTGCAAACAGGGAAAAGAAAAAATGTCGGTGCGCTAAGCTAGTCACAGGCTCAAATAATACAAATGTATAATACGAGGCCTACCAAACAGGTGTAAGCATGCTGCAAAAACAGTGTATTGGCTGTACAATGTATACAAAAAGCAAAAACTGTCTGCGCTTCTTACCCTAATAAAGTTGGCAACAAATATATAAACATAATATAAATGAGAGGTTTTGGTTATATGAATTGCTTACACCTGTTTGGTAGGCCTCGTATTATACATTTGTATTATTTGAGCCTCTGACTAGCTTAGCGCACCGACATTTTTTCTTTTCCCTGTTTGCACATATTTGAGGTTGTTGGCTCCTCATTAGTCTGGTTGCAGCTTGCTGTCCAGGGGTTAATAGGGAGGAGGTTTAATTGCACCTCCCCCAACACATTAATAAGGTTTTGGTAGCAGTATAAACTGCTTTGTGTGCCCACTATGTAGGAGGTGAGAGTAGGTTCTCACCCTATTGAGAGTGTGCCTTGACGTGGCGGGTGAGCTTAATTATGTTTTGGCCAATTCATATAACCAAAACCCTCTCATTTATATTATGTTTATATATTTGTTGCCAACTTTGTTAGGCTAAGAAGCGCAGACAGTTTTTGCTTTTTGTATACATTGTACAGCCAATACACTGTTTTTGCAGCATGCTTACACCTGTTTGGTAGGCCTCGTATTATACATTTGTATTATTTGAGCCTGTGACTAGCTTAGCGCACCGACATTTTTTCTTTTCCCTAACAACGCTACCTCTGTCTATAACTCCACTCTCACATCTGCTCTTGAGCATGTAGCACCAGTTACTACTCACTCCTCACGACGTTCATGTTTCCAACCCTGGCACACGACTGTAACCCGACATCTACGACTATGTTCCCGCACTGCTCAACGTAGTTGGCGAAAGTTTCATTCCATGTCTGACTTTCTGCACTATAAATTAATGCTACGTTCCTACTACTCTGCTCTCAACCTTGCTAAAGAAACCTACTTCATCTCCTCCCTGTCTCACAACCCTGAACGACACTTTAATACTTTCAATTCCCTGCTTCAACCGATCCCCACTTCCCCTTCCACTAACCTTAATGCATCTGACTTTGCCACATTCTTCAATAATAAAATTCAAACTATCAGAGATGACATATCTGCACAGTCACCACCCGGCCCTCACCCTCACTCTGATTATGGGCCCCCCTACCCACTGACCTCTTCTCCCTTCACTACATATACTAATTTCTCTGCTCTTCTTCTTTCCTCTTGTCCAACCACATGCCCCTTGACCCCATCGCTTCCCATCTCACCCAGTCTCTTTCATCTACCCTTGTCCCTACTCTAACTCATATCTTCAACCTCTCCCTCACTACTGGATCTGTCCCATCCTCCTTCAAGCATGCTACCATTGCTCCTATCTTGAAAAAGTCCTCCCTCGACCCGACTGATCTCTCCAATTACCGTCCCATCTCGCTGCTTCCTTTCACCTCCAAACTTGTTCAAAGAAATGTTGATATCCAATTAACTAAGTTTCTAGACTCCAACTTCCTGCTTGACCCTCTTCAATCTGGTTTTCGTCCTCGACACTCTCCTGAGACCGCCCTTATTAAAGTTACTTATGACTCACTCACTGCTAAATCCAAGGGCCACTACTCCGTGCTAACCCTACTGGACCTTTCTGCTGCTTTTGATACCGTGGACCACCCACTTCTCCTTCAAATGCTTCATGATCTTGGCCTCAGTGATACTGCTCTCTCCTGGCTCACTTCCTACCTCTCTGATTGTACCTTCAGCGTCTTTGTCTCCAGTAACACTTCCCCTCCCCTCCCTCTCTCAGTTGGGGTACCCCAAGGCTCAGATTTAGGACCCCTTCTGTTCTCTCTTTACACTTCCTCCCTTGGCAAACTGATCTCATCCTTTGGCTTTCAATACCACCTGTACGCTGATGACACCCAGATCTATCTATCCTCCCCTGATCTCTCTCTGTCTTAGATCATGTAACTAACTGCCTTGCATCTGTCTCTACCTGGATGTCTGCACGTTTCTTGAAACTCAACCTCTCCAAAACTGAACTCCTCATCTTCCCTCCAATGCTAAGATTCTCCCATCTATCTCCCTCAACGTTAATGGTGCTATCATCTCTCAGTCTACTCATGCACGCTGTCTTGCTGTCACCCTTGACTCCGACCTTTTGTTCACACCCGTATTCAGTAGTCTCCATCTTAAAAACATTGCCCGAATCCGTCCCTTCCTAACACAGCATGCCACGAAGGCTCTTGTCCATGCCCTGATTATCTCCCTTCTTGATTACTGTAACTCGGTCTTAGCTGGTCTCCCTCTTAACCGGCGCACCCCTCTACAATCCACCATGAATTCTGCTGCCAGATTTATCTTCCTCTCACATGGCTTTACTAATTCCTCTTCCCTCTGTCAGTCTCTTCACTGGCTGCCTGTGTGCTTCAGGATTCATTTCAAAATCCTCACTCTTTATTTAATATTTTTTTTTTATCATTTCTATATGAAATTTATATAGTCTCCATAAAAATCTGTGTGCTTAAAGTTGTGTTTTTGACCATATAGGTGCATTCCCCGTTAACTAAATAGCACTACTACTGATTTCCCTCCATCCGCGCTATGAATGTTTCTTATATATGTAATAGAGGGGTTCTTTTCATAGAGTTTAAATTAGTGCAGAGGCAAAACCTGATCAAATTGAGATGACTCTTCTGGCTAAACAGATAAAATAAATATGTAACAAGAGCCAGAAGGAGTGAATAGTCTGAATAAGATACGTATGTTTAAGAAATCCTGCCTAAGCAAACAAATGAAACCCCGCTATATGTCCAAATGTGTATGTATGTAAATTTATTGTTTGTGTTATTGTCTTATGTATTTATTTCTTTGTATATTTAATTCTTATTTTTTATCTATTTATTGTCTTTTGTATTTTTCTAATTAAAAAAAAAATCCTCACTCTTACTTTCAAAGCCTTTCACAGCGGTTCCCCTCCATACATCTCCTCACTCATCTCTAAATACACTCCTAACCGGTCTCTCCGCTCATCCAATTATCTCCTTCTATCCTCTCCTCTGATTTCTTGCTCTCATGCCTGCTTACAAGATTTCTCAAGGGCTGCCCCTACTCTCTGGAATGCCCTCCTCCGGTCTATCCGTCTCTCCTCCTGCCTTTATTCCTTCAAAAAATCCCTCAAGACCCACTTCTTTAAGGATGCTTACAACATACCACATTAATGCCCTCCCATACTCCTTTAGCTCACCTTTCCTAGTCCCTCTCCTGCAATACTTTTACTAGTGTGGCTGGTCTATCCCTAACAATGGCACTTTTACCTATTGTGTAATACACCCTAAATCCCTCTAGACTGTAAACTCATTTGAGCAGGGCCATTCTCACCTGTTGTCTCTGTTAGTCAATTTGTTATGTTACATACTACTTGTTATGTCCTGTCTACCCATTGTACAGCGCTACGGAATTTGATGGCGCTGTGTGTACACTACACACCCCTTCTCCTGTCATTGTTTTCTCAGCAGCAGGGCACTGTCTCACATACTGACCACCCCCTTCCCCTCTCTTTCTCCCTCTTCCCTGTCAGCATTGGGAGAGCAAGAACAGAGAAGACCAGAAAAAATCTGAAGAAGGTAAGTGGAGAGGTGCAGGGGGCACAGACAAGGATGGAGGTCAGAGAGAGTGAGACATATTTTGGGTAACACATTTTGTTTAGATACTAATGGCTATATGTCTCAGCTAGCTGTCTCAGTATATATATATATATATATATATATATATATATATATATATATATATATATATATATATATATACACATATATATATATACACATATATGCAAAGTTGAGAGGCTTTCTATGTCAGTAGCAGGTTGGAGCATTCTCAGCATGAAAAGGTAAATAGATGAAAGTCAACCCTTTCAGGTGAATCCAATTAACCTGTACTGTAGAGTTTAAAGGACGGCCATTGGAGGCATTAGGAGTCCGACAACAGGGAGGGAGGCAGTTAAGCCTGAAGCTTAAGACTCTAAGAAAAAGGTACAGTTTAAACAAGCTTGTGTGTTTCAGTTGCCATGACTACTTGGTCTATAAAAGGAAACTTGATTAGCTGGCCAGTTGGTTAGTTAGGGAATATTTTGTTTAGATGGAGTAGAATTTGTTTTTTGTTTATTTACCACTGTGAAACACTGCACTGTGTACCTTAAAGAAAAGCCACAATAAACCAAGTTTTACTTTTATTCTGACATTTGTATTTGGAGTTTCTTGTCAACAACCAGGCAATCCTGCCAGCAACTGCGTGATGCCACAAAGAATGAAGGCAGTTCTGAAGGCAAAAGGGGGTCCAACCCAGTACTAGCAAGTTGTACCTAATAAAGTGGCCAGTGAGTGTACATTAATATAAAAACAAGTATAAATGGTCAAGCATGATATGATGTACCCATTTTTCATAACACTATGTAGCACTCTTTTTTTATTCGAAACCATGTTTTTTTTTACTAGCCAAAGCTTTGTGAAAAAGAACCAATAATCAAGCAAAGGACAGGTGGAATAATAAGTGATCTTTTGAGATCGTATGATAAATAAGAATTGTTTATCCAACTACCCTGTAGCGCAAAAAAAACAATGTAATTGATTTGCATTGAATCCTGGAAGCTGAAATGGAATACAAAATCACCAAGTGAATTATAATGATTTGTGACATTTGGCAAGAAATAGCACCTTAATAAAGTCTGTATTGTTAACATTTTTTAGTAAATAACATTACTGTTTTACATAATCTTCTTATGTGAACATTTGCCAACATTTGTTGGAAATATTATTATTGCCTAATTTGCATTGGGATACTCCAATTTTACTTTGCACATTTAAAATGTTATACATAAACAAGAAAAAAAGCAACAAATTGGATAACATTCTTTGTGATAGCCTCCTGTAATATTTTTTGACAGTTTAGATGTCTGGATTGCTATGAGTACCTTATTCTCTTTTAATATTCTATTATTTTGCCTAAAGGTTACCCTCTGTTTTTGTTTAAGGCAAAATGCCCAGTGGACCAACTGTAGGCTTGTTTTTTTAATTATTTATTATATATTTACTATATTTAAGTCATAACAATGATTAAAATTGATGTTGTACTTAGTATGTGGATACATATTTTTTAAACAAGACTGCCCATTTGAAGGGCAGGAACGCAGCAGGATACCCTAATGTAATATTACATGACCCAATGTGCAAGCAGCTACTTAAAAATAGCTCTGGACAAGGTAAGGCTGGGGATGTATAAGGGATGAATGTGGAGGGTGCTTTTTTAATGTGAGAGTATGTTTGTGTGTTAATGTGTGTTAGTGTGTGCTAGTATATGTGCTAGACACTGAGTGGGGCACTCGGCCTTACCTGCCCCAGGCCAGAAGATGCCAGCCCTTCCCTGAGAAGAAATACTGAAAACCAGAGTCATGCATTGAACCTGCTGTTATTATGTCAAAGGGAGGAGTCAACTACCTCCCTTTGTATATCTTGGTAGTGAAAATAATTAACATAAATCCTTAATTTGTGAACTATAAAGAATCAATAATGTCCTGCAGAACAAAAATGGAGCTGATATCGCATGGATAGGATACAACAAAAATATGCATGAGCAATTCCGTTATAATATTGTGCGTGTGTGTGTGTGCACGTGTTAAACCAAACCCCTTTGAAAACACTTATCTGGCAGTTATAATTTAGAATTTATAATTTATATTTTTTCTCTTCTATTAAGCTCCAAGCTCTGGTTGCTTTGTTAACAAAAGTGCTTATTGTAAAATGTAACCTTTCCCAAGATATTTTTTCACAATATTGACCCTCACTTCTAATCAAGATTGCTCACAAACTACTGTGATATCAAGGGGTTGTGAAACTTTCTTTGATGTTTCCAAAGCAGAGTTAATAAAAAAACCTTCTTAAAAGAAATACACAGAAGAATGAGAGATTTGCTAAGGAAAAAATGATGGTTGCGCTGAATCAGAAAAAAACACATTTATAAAGACAGGTGACTGTTCTAGATACTATAACACCTGTACGTTTAATTTGAACAAATGTGTGGCTGCAAAAATTCAAACATTAGAATCCACAAGGGCCCTCCAGCATGTAGATCATATCTTGGAATGGCCTGTAAATTAATGTTGATTTTAACTGAATGAAGGGCAAAAGAAACAAAGACAAAAAGCAACTTTTGCTTTGTTGCATGCCATGTTAGGTGCTTACATTTTCCTAATCTGGATTGGTCTTTTTTTTTTTTTTTTTAACTGTAATTCTCTGACATTTGTCAGAATGTCAAAGCCTCAATCACCCAGTAGGTCTCTGTCTAATGAAAGTCTAATAATGAACTCCAAAATATAAGCAGGATTTTATTAGGAGTGCTATGTCTCAAATATTTGCCTATAGATATGGTTGTGCTCAGTTGCATGGACTTGTTAGCATTGGCTGTGCATTCTGCACATCAGTCATATTATAATCACAAGACTCTGCTAAGCATTTTCATATCCACTGAAATGCATTGGATTAGAAAATGTATTTAACGAGGGATGAAACCAGAAGTCCAGATAAATCAAAGTTATTCATATGTTCTATTTAATTACAATAATAGGTAACACATCTAATAATTGCCTTACATGTACCTTGCTTAATAAAATAGATGCATTGTCTTGAGCCATATCTAATACAATATACCAATTTTCCATCTAAAGATATGCACATTGCGTCATTATATTCATGCTGATTGATGTGGTTGTAATATATCTTTATTTGCATACAATTGGATAATTATTACAAACAAAAAAAAATATTCTATAATAAAAAGTCAACTCCCATCACCATTATCCAGAATGATGATGTGGGGGCTGTAATCCTGTTTTATGTGTGCCTACCCTAATATATCCTGTGTACAGTCAAACATCTTAATATGCAATCTGCATACATGAACAACCACATCTTTTGGATAAACTCACAAAAGGTGGTGTGGGCTTTTAAGAGACGTATTTAAATTTGTTTAACTTTTAGAGTTTGGTTTGTCGTAGATGTAAAAAACATTGTGTATTGTGATGCTGTAAACCCCAAGGAGGTGATTTGTTTAGCATTTGGAGCCTGACAATCAGGGAGGCTATTGTGGGAAGAGGAAGTTCCCCTGTGCTCCCAGATCAAGGAGAGGCCCTGAAGAAGACAAGCCCTGCCTGCACATTTGGGTGTTGTCTGTGGGAGGTTTTCCAGAGCCTGGTTTAACTGGGTGTGGCAGGGAGATCAAGTTAGTGGGTATTTAGGCTGGTCAGTCTGGGCCAGCATAGTATAACTAGAGATGGCTCCAACTGGGGGCTAGGTATGTTTCTATTATGGTTTTGTTTTGAGGTGTTTCATTTGAGCAGTTAAAAATAAATAACTGTTTTCTACAAGTTGGTGTTCCTGAGACGTATTGCCCTAGGCCCTCTTAAGATGGCTTTTAGTATGCTTAAGATCCCTACCTGTGACATTGATGGCCCTCATGCTACAGAGTTTGTCACAGTATGTATTAAGCACTATGTACTTGGCACTTTCCTTTTATTATCCTGTAAACTGTAAAGGTACACTAAGTACTGTTTTCCAGAAAAGAGTGCAAAGTTTAAGCAGGAAAGTAGAAATTTATAGCGAAGGTATTCTGCATGAGTCTGAAGGAAAATGTGTCTAGCCGTTCTACTGATTCAGTATAGAAGTGAATAAAGGGTCAAGAGAGCGGGGTCCTGACACGCCCCAACCCCCGCCCATTTCCCCTTTAATGTCTGCGGGACCAGCCACTGACAGCAGTGGGCAACCCTGTCCACTTCCCGCAAGGAAATCTCTTAGTAATAAACATACATACATCCCCTCCATCCAACCACTGTTTACCTCCCACTCCTCTAGCATCTTTATCTCTGACTGCTTTTATATTGTGCGAGCAACCTTGATTTTACTGTAGGGTCCCGATATGTTCCTGTCTCCCTATGCTGGTTCAAAATAGTTTAGAAAGGGCCCTTCCGGCCTGGACAGATGCGGTCCAGTTTGTAAGGGCCCTTTCTAAACAACTGTGAGCCGGTACGAGTAGACAGGAACAAGGAATCACCTGTAGTTACGCTATAAACAGGAAGCACTAGAATGGTGCCAGCCCTCTTTAGATAATTTCTTTCAGGTTAATTTAAGTGGCTGTGGCACAGGTCCTTGAGGTCTGACATTAGTGCAGGAGTTTGCTGTCTGAGGTATAGCTGTGTGACACTAACCTGTGAGGCACTAGCAAAGCATATCACATTTTTAGGGAGTAAATTCAGTTAGCCAATTCAGGCTACCAATTTAGTTATATTTGCTAGTTTGTTAAATATACAATACAATTGTCGCTGTGTTTTCATGAACACTGTGTTCATTAAAAGCCAGCATGCCTCTGTGTATTTATTATTGACATTTTGAAATATTCAGGGAAATGTTAAGTTTAGAGGAAGGTTGCATTTTACCACTATGTCATAAACAAGGTTTCTATGAATAGCTTAACTTGTCGTAAAAATATTTTTCTCTAAGTAAAGTGTAAGCGGTTTACATGATTGTCATTAAAAAATAGATTTTGTACAACTTTGGCCTGGCCTCCCATAGTGAAAATGATTCCTGACAACTTGTTTTTTAAATCACAGAAATGTCCATCAGGCTGAGAAAAGAAAAATGTTGGTGTGGTAAGCTAGTCCCAGGCTCAAATAATACAAATGAGAGTGTGCCTTGACTTGCTTTGTGTGCCCGCTATGTAGGAGGTGAGAGTAGGTTCTTACTCTATTGAGAGTGTGCCTTTGTGCCTTGACGTGGAGGGTGAGCTTAATTATGCTTTGGCCAATTCATGTAACTGAAACCTCTCATTTATATTATGTTTATATATTTGTTGCCAACTTTATTAGGGTGAGAAGCGCAGACAGTTTTTATTTTTTCCATACAATGTCCATAATGTTATGAACTACTATCTTATTTCTACCCAAGCAATTTTATATAATTTAAAGAAAATATGTAATCAAATATTTTCTGTCCACAAAAAATCCAGGGTGCAAAAATATAAAATATTAGATTATCAAAGGATCAAGATCTAAAGATAATAAATAAAACTACAAAGCCAAAATATGTTTTCTGTTATAACTGCAAAATTGTGATATTTATTTGAGGAATAAATAGTTGAAAGCAAGGACTATTCCATATCAACCCAGGAATGAAAAAGGTTAAAGAGTTAAAAGAAAAAGGTTAAGACCAGTTAAAAGTAGTATACGTGATGCTATTGAATGCAATTGTATAGTATAAAAACTATTAGCATAATATGTATAGCATTTTTAATATCAGAATACAATATAAGTTTATATAACAGAAAAGAATGATTACACAATAAAGATCTAATTAAAAAAATAAAAAACAACGTAAAAAGGAATCATATAATCCTACCCAAAAAATTGCCACATTGAGACAACTTAAAACTAACATTGTTATGTGTATTAGAATTAGAGAACCGAAAAAACATAATACACAGTGTTAAAAAGTTAATTAACGACAAAAGAATAAATAGCTGGCACGGAGTTTAGCTGCTTGTTATTATGCATGACTGTTCACTCTGCCATAATCTAATAACAAAATGTTAAGTTGGTTCATTTTAAATAAATACTAAAGCAAATAATGATGTCAATGAAACATTATAAACTCAAGTATGTCTTCTACAAAATCTCAAAAGCCCTTTAGTCTAAGTTTTAATGAAGAATTTATCCCACAGCATTTAAATGTCATAAACAATACCCACCTTATGGGACAAAACAACATAATAACTGCAGAACATATAGTGTGTATGGCATGAACATTTTCCCATCAGTTATTTTGTTGTTCTGTTTAACCCTTGTCTAATATGTTAAGCCAATTATTTTAAGATATAAATTGGTTTGAGGACACTTGTGCATGTTCTGAATGCCAGGAGTTCAGACACATTTTTTCACCTTGAAGGCTACGTTAACTTTGATTTCCTATATTTATATGTAGTTAGCAATCTTATAAACATTTGAATGTCTGAATGTCTTCAATCAAACAAGATGATATAATCATACAAATGAAAAATATGTAAATTTTTCTCTATTATTTGATGTATGTGCCAAACCAAACAGAAAAATAACCTAAATAACCTAAACTTGGAAGTACCTGTAAAGCTTTTGATTGGCTCAACAGCGAACCGGCAGCCTTACTACACACATAAAATCTAAGTAAAGGGTTAAATTGTCAACGCATGTGAGATATGTGGTTTGCTTTGGATAGAACAAATAGTCTGAAAAGGGATGGACCATCCATATAGAACATGTTCCGAGTTTCACACAATTCACACACCTGATTACAAAACAAGAGGCAATACCCACTGTATGGTGGTATTGTTGTTGGTAGCAGCAGCATACATTTGACATAATTTGTTTTTTGAGGAATGGACAGGTGGAGAAGTTCTGTGGGTTGTTTTTTTTTTTTTGCCTTGGGCAGCGGGTGGATCATATTTTTACTTTGTAGTGTAAGATTTGTGTATTTCTCAGATGTCATCTGACTATTGTCCAATTTCTTACATTTCCAACCAGCCAAGCTTGCCTCTTATGGTTTTGTGGGACACACAAAAACCCACAGGAAAGGCTGTTAACATAACAACATATGCCACACTTACTTCCTTACTTCATTAGGAGGCCACCTTGTCAGTCTGGCCCTGGTCAGCAGTCCTAAGAATAGAGACACAAGGGTTGATACAAAAACAGCCAGTACGTGTATACAAACATTGAGATTATAATTGGGACCTGGCATATTTAGGATCCTTGGTAACAAAATATTGGGAATCTGATTAGCAATATATGTGCACATTTAAATATTAAATAAATATTTCATTTTGGTGCATTCTATAGAAGAGAATCACCCATTATGCAATTTCTTAACTATGAGTATGCACTTAAAGTTAAAATAAATCAACAAAATCAGATCAGAATTCTCTACGTCTAAACATAAAATTATTTCTAAAATTGAATGTAAAAAAAAAGGCATCACATACAGAAAATGTAACTGCAAAAAAGCAATTACAAAGAACGAACTGTTAGGTTAATACTAATTACATCAACATGCACATACCATTCTTTAGCGTTAATTATAAAAATGTGTCACTTTAATGAAAGGATGTCTTTTTACCACATTATTTATTATTCATTTCATAAATCATATTGTTAGAACTTGACAAGGCATACTTTAGAATTATTTAGATATTTTGAAAGACTTACTGCATAGTAGTAGAACATTATGTTCAATATAATATATTTGTTTTAATTTCATTTCAAAATTCGTTTCCACCTGCCATAACACACTGTAAAACCAACTCATGTGTAGAGGCATAACATTTACACCCATTTGCAATTGATTTTAGTATAATTTAAAGTATTAATCAGTAAAAGGGCTTGTAAAGCTATCCTGTGGTATTCACTAAAAATCACATATAATGTGTAAGACATCACAATACATGAAAATTAGCAGATAATATATTAACAGGGGACATCATTCTTAAATCAGGGCGACTGTTTAAATTAGATGTTCTATTAGCACTACATTTGCACCATTTCTGCATGGATAAATGCTATGATTTATATATTAACTTTGTTAATTTATTCTTAATTTTGGAAGGGGTGAAACAAAATTTGGTTTCTAGTGAATATGAAAAAAGAATCCTTAACAGAATCTGAATTATTTTGAATTGTATATAATTAAAAAAATAAACATATTAAGTCTTTGAAGCTCTTTCAGTGTCTTAGGTAACTCTATCACTTTCCTCCCTTATCTTGTATTTTACAGTTCAGTAAATGGAAAAAAAACCTATATAATGGTATTTACAAAATAAAATATATATCTTTTTAAACTAACAACAAAATGTACAACTATATGTAGCCAATTTTATTGAAATTAGTTATGCCAAAACTTGTGACTTCTACTGTTCTTCTTTAAAACTATTGTAAGTGTCACTGGTGTACTTTACCACAATAATGCTAATTCCAAAAAAAATTATATTTTTGCATGCCCACGTAAACAATGAAATTGAACAAAAAATATTGGAAATAGCTATCTCTGTCTATGACAACATCATGTGTGTTCTTTTCAATATGATATTTTAAGAAAAGAAAAAAAAAACATATCACATTCAAAATGCAGTAGAAAAGGTAAAGTACCAAAAATGCCCTGAGGGAGAGGGTCTTGAAGGACGTATATACAGTATGTACCGTATACCGAAGGACCCCTCTCGCAAATACAGGCTAAAAACAGCCTTTTAAATTTGTGTTGAAATGTAACTGTGACAAATGTTTTTCAATAGATTGTTAAACCAAAACATGTTTTTTTTGTTTTGCTGACTAATTATTGCATGCTGATATTCAATCTGTGCTCTTTCAATATACACCTGTTACATTAATAAACAGAATACTTATATGATTTTTAAGTGTTCTGGGAAAACATGATAGTTTTGTTACTTTAGCAAATTTTTATCAGACCTTTAACCCCTTAATGACCAGGCAGTTTTTTTTTTTGTACCCTTCGTAACTAAGTCTGTGTTAACACTTTTGCAGTGCTCATGTTTAGCCGTAATTATTTCCTCTCCTATTCCGTGTACCCACACAAGCTATATATTGATTTTTTTTCCATATAACCTAAATTCCTATAAATAAAAATAATAAAATGATGAAAAATTTACAAAAAGCACCTTTTTCTTACTTTTATTTGAAAAATCTTCTACTCCTCTACAAAAACTAATGAAAAAATCTGCTAAATAGATTCTACTATTTGTCCTGAGTTTAGAAATACCCAATGTTTTGATGGGTTATTTTTGCTTTCTTCTGCAAGTTATTTGGCAATAAGTACAAGTAGCGTTTTGCTATTTCAAAACCACTTTTTTTCCCAAACTTTGTGGTAGTAACTTATTTTGTGCTTTTTTATTACACAAAATGTACTTCAGGTGTCAATTTACAGCTCCACGTTTATGTCTTTGAAACCGGCTAATTCAATTTATCCCATCAAACCATATATTTTTGAAAACTAGACACCTCGGGATATTTCAAATGCTGGTATTTTAACCTTTTCCATGAGATTCTACCACCAGCCTTTGCCAAAGTTTGTGGTAGTAAATGTTTTCCCACACAAATTGTACTTCAGGTATTTTTTTATACAAATTGTACTTCAGGAATTTATAGCTCCTGGTATATGCCACTGTTAAACGACACCCCAATATGTGTTAAGCAACATGTCCCAAGTACAGTGATACCAACTATGCATGGGTTTCTTGGGTTGTTTGGGAGGTAAAATCCCACATTTGGGAAGTGCGTATTTTTTTACTTGAAACTTTCACATACAGTATGGTCCTGCCACCATGCCCTATTTGGAACATCTTTGAAGCCGGTAAGTTCAATTCACCCCATCAAACCATATTTTTTTGAAAACTAGACACACAGGGTATTTCAAATGGCAGTATTTTAACACTTTCCATGCACTAATTGTACCACCAGCCTTTATTTGTTTTGTTTCCACATACACATTGTACTTCAGGTGTGAATATACAGCTCCTGGTATATGTCCCTGTCAAACAACACCCTAATATGTGTTCAGCAACATCTCTTGACTACAGTGATACCACCCATGCATGGGTTTGTCTGGTTGTTTGGGGCTAAAAGGCCACATTTGGGAAGTGCACTTTTTTCATTTTGGTCAGTCTGTGCCCTATTTTGGATATCTTCGAACTCAGCCGCTCCAATACCACATCAAACCATTCGTTTCACTCCTTGGGAATTTGAAATGCAAGTATTTTAACTCTTTCCACATCAGGATTTTGGGGAAGATACAGTGCTAATTTTGGCACTTGCTCATAAACATAAAACTTTTTTTGAATTTAAATTTTTTGGAGTTTTTCTTTACACTTTGGATGGTTCACTGCATAATTATTTTTGAATGTTTTAGCTATTTTCATTTTTTTTGTCTTTTTTTAATATTAGAAAGTTGGGCTCCATTGACATTCCTGAGCCAGAGTTCTCAGGAGGGTATAGAGAGATGTCCATTCATACAAGGACAGTTTCAGATTACGCCATCGAGTTTTATACCCTGGCCGCTGTGGTTGGTTGGAATAATCCCTATTGACTCCCAAAGCGGCTGCTTCAGGGAGCCCATGCAGAGGCCTTCTATCCCCTTAGCCCTCTACTTTTTGCCCCCACCTGTGCCTCCCTCACCCCCACACCTCCTGGTCTTGACACCTCGGGTTATGTGACTACATCTTATGCGACATTATTTTATCTGCACTTATTATTTTTTGTATATTCAATAAAGGTGATTGCACTGCATTTCTGTCTCCATCTGGTTTGTGGTTCCTGACACATTATCACAAAGGGTACAAAAACTAAAATGCATAAATTGCATAAATATGTGGATAAGCGATAGGCCATGTGTAAGTGTACAGACTGTATAAGTGCATGGCAGATTGTAAGTGTACAGTATGAGTGTGTGATTATTTTATATTACAAGAGATATATTTTTGCCAAAAGATGTTACAAAAAAATCTAAAAATAATATTGTGTAATGACAAATAACAAACCCATGCTATTTTTAATAAATTTAGTAATCCTAAAATTTGTAAAAAGCAACTTCTAGGGTGATTTACCTTCCAAATACATGTGAACACTTTTTCCACATGAACAGAAACATTAACATCTGTATAGGTCACTGATATTCATTTTGTAGATTTAAACATTTATTTATGAATATCTCTGTTTTTGTAATGCAGCATTCTATCATTCAGTAATAATTACTTTCGGTGTAAAAGAACAATCTTAAAAGTTTGCATACATGAATTGCATTGATTTGTATTTACCAGAAATAGCCTAAATTCCACCTTAATATCAGATTTTCTTAATGAAACAACTAGAGTTGCAGAGTTCAGTCATCACGTCAGCTTTGCCAAAAATGCATTTAAGTGTACACATTCATCAATATACATAAATCAACAATAACCCTTTTGGGCATTATTCTGCAAACAATGTGTTAAATAAAATGAAATAATACAAACTTCTTTTTCACAAATACAATGCTGTCCTCTGATTATAGGGCAACATTAAATAAAAATGAAGCAGTACACAATCATTTTTTACAAATACAATGTCATCCTCTGATTAGATATTGATTTCTTAAAAAAAGCTGCCATCTTCCTCTTTCTTCTTTATGTTTGTCTATTTCCCTAATTCATGGATATACCGTATTGGCTCGAATATAGGCCGCACTTTTTTCCCCCACTTTAAGTCTTTAAAGTGGGGGTGGGGCCTATATATTTGGGGTCTAGCGCCCGACGCCCGGGACATCCAGTCCCGGGCGCCGGGCAGGCAGCGGGGTTAGGATACAGATCCCCCGCAGCGGTGCAGGGGACCCGTATCCTACTCTCGGATGTGCTCAGACAGCCTCCCCTGCCAGCACTTCCCACGGGGTGAGTGCCGGCACGGGAGATTGTCTATGTGCATCGCGCAGACGTTCACCGGCAGCGGCGATGCACGTAAACAGCCTCCGCTGCCGGCACATCTGCACAATGTGCTTTAACAATCTCCCTTGCCGGGAATTCCCACAGGGGGAGTCCCGGCAAGGGAGATTTTTAAAGCACATCTTGCAGACGTGCCAGCAGCGGAGGTTGTTTCTGCTCGCATCGCCGCTGCCGGTGAACGTCTGCGCGAACAATCTTCCTTGCCGGTACTTCCCACGGCGGAAGTGCCAGCACCGGAAGTTGAATACGTGTATGTGTAGATGTCCCCCGCCGGCCCCGCAAGACCCCGTGGAGTCTGCACCGGTAAGTCTGGTGGGGGGGCATCTTGGGGACAGAGTGGCAGCATATCTCGGGGGGGTACATCTTCGGGACAGAGTGGCGGCATATCTCGGGGGGCAGAAACTTTTTTCATTAAAAAAGCACCTAACTTTTAGGGTGCGGCCTATATTCGGGTGTGTCCTATATCCGAGCCAATACGGTACTTAAGACTTTATTCACTAAGTGTTAACTCAACTGAACTTACCTGACCAATTCAACAAGGCATAGAATGAATTTTTCTTGTCCTTTTTTTTTTTTTAAACCTTTTTTTTTTAAAAAAAAAGTTAATTATTCTGAATGCCTCATTTCCTGATTCAAAGATGAGGATTGGTGTGCTCGGATTGAAAATGATAGATCAACCAAGTGTTCAACACCATCTTTCCCCACAGGCTCCACCTTTCAGTAGCAAGGGTGAAAAGTGACTTCAATTGTCCATCCTCCTGGGATCCACTCTCAGGAAGCTGTTAGTTTGGTAAAATGCACGAGCTTGAAGGAACATGCTGCTTGTAGAGGGCATTGATCTGGAATAGTCCCAGAGATTTGGAAGCTGGGTCACAGAGGTACATTTAAGCAAAGACTCCAATAACGGTACTTTATGGCAAAAAAACAGTGCGTGGTAGTATTTATGCATCTTTAAAACAGGGGTTTATATGCTCCAACAATATAGTAAGTGGCTTTTAATTTTTAGTCCATTAAAGATAATGTCTGAATATTTCTCTCCTTTTAATCCCTGAGGACCCAATTACATTATGAACTAAATGTATAATATAAGAAGAGGATACAAACATAAATGAAGAAAGTGTAGCCTCATTTTTACATAAAATGTTTTTAATTTGTTTTGTACTGCTCTAATTTAACAGTTGCTTTTTCACTGCAAATTATAGCCAATGTGTCACGGAACCGGTTCCATACAGATGACTGCATTGACCCAGAGCACCCGATGATGGAGTTCAGTATGCAGTAGTGGAGTGGGACAGGGACTGGTACAGGGCGACCGCACTCACCCGGGTGTTGAGCACCTAGGGTTGTGCAGGCCACATACCAGCACCCTGACATAGCAGCAGATGTAGAACAAACTGAAACAAAGCGATATCCTGCAGGCACCCTGGAGGAGGCATGAAACATAACACTAGAATCACGTGCAGGATGCTGCAGGCTGGGAGCATGGAAGCTAAGCAAAGGGTATAGCAGAAACATAACAAGCAAGGGGCACAGAGCTAGCAAGGGACAGGGAGAGCAAGGGTGACAGAGCGAGCAAGATACAGAGAGAACAAGCAAGAAACATAACCAGACAAGACATACATAATACAGGTCACAACAGGGAACAAGATTGGACACCCCGCTGCCGGGGATACGAGACCGGACACCGGGGAAGGTCTGCGCGATGGACGCAGACAACCCCCGCTGCTAACCGCACCTCCTCCCAGCTGCAGCGGAAGTTGCCTACGCGAATCACGTAGACGTCTACCCACTGCCCCGCCTACACACCAGGGAGTCAGAAGCACTGGTAAGTTTGGAGGGGGGGTGTTATATGGGGGGCGTAAGACAGGAGGATTTTGTTTACATCAACTAAGCGCTGTGTAAATTGTTGGTGCTATATAAATTGTAGATAATAATAATAAAGTTGAAAAAATAATCTTATGACCAATTACAAAAAACAATCATTACAAAACTCTTGGCTCAAGCCACAGACTAAATTTAAATGAACCCAGGCCATCCGCTCTATAATCCCTGTATTTGCAGCCCCTTCCACCAAAATCTCAGCCCTTTCAACCATACTCTGGATATTCAAATTAAATATGTCACAACCAATTTCAGACAAGTGAACCCCATCCTTTTTGTATAAACTTTCACAACCACCTTCCAAAATCATAAACTTTTCAATGCCCTGTTAAATTAACAATTAAATTAACTGTTAAATTAACTTTAGGATGTGAACCTAAAAGAAAATAAAGTTAGCATTCCTATAACATTGAAACGATTTATAACAGATTTGGCCTGATATTATTTGAAACAATCAGACTCCCAATGCCCCAACCTTCTCATAACCAAACTATCCAGACCTAACATAGTAGCCTCTGTTGCTGCCCCAATCCAAAAGGAATGCGAGGAGAATTTTTATGACCCAGACCCAGAACCACCAGACATTTCTGCAATACCCTTCTAAAATAAAATTGTGTCACCGGCAAACCTGACCTGTGAATCAGCCAATTGCCCCTATAATCCAGCCTCATAGACTTAAATAACTCCGCTGCCTTAACTGGACAAATCCGATTCCTTTCTTTCCTGTTTAATTTTAACCAACAACTCCTACCATCCTTATCTGTCTTCAAATGCAGTAAAAGATTGTCACTACAAACATCATATTGAAGCCCTGACTTTCCCAACTACCAATTCACTTATCCGAAATGCTCTAAAGAAAGCGACAATAAAAGCTGTCCTAAAAACCAAAGATTTGTAATCATCCCAACAAACCTTATACACCACCTGCACTAACTCCTGAAACAGCTTAAAGAAATTAGGTTTTACATCATCCGTTCTTTTTTCCCCTCTACTGAAACCTTTTGACATCTGCTTGACCAGAAATTCCTTACCAACTGACTGCTTATAATGATATAGAATATCCTTCTTGGTATACAATGGAACAATGAAAACTTCCATTCAAATAAAAGTACAGCCATTCGTCCATTTGGATAACTGCTTAAAAAGGGGAACAGCCTTAACTCTTTCACTGGTGTCATTGCTTTTTTGAACGTGTTCTTTACTTGCTTGACCTCCCCCATATTTATGCCTGCACAAAATGTACATTTGTGCTTAAATTTCCATGAATTCAACCGCTTACACTGAGATTCATTAAATACCCAAGACGCAACCTTTTTTCCATACTTGCTGAACATTCCCAAGTTGCATCCTACCACTAGATTATGCTACATTAACTGATACTGCACCCTCCCAAGCCTGGGCCCTGCCATTCCTTTAACAAATTAAAGAGCCCACAACTTACTTCCTCCACATCCCCTTTATGGCATTCACCATCTGCCACACCAGCTCTGACCCTAAGAAGTTCCTGGTTGATCAGTTTCTTCCTGCAGTTATGGTCCGGATGCAGCCAGTGAGTGACACCTGCATCTTTGGTCCACCTGCACTCTTCCTCTGTCCTCTGATGCTGCTTCTTTTCTTATACAGTTATTTTACTCTCATTGCGCTTGAAGCTTGCCTCTGTCTTGTAATCGCCTTCCCCAACTTCCGCATTCGGCACAATCTTCTCCGTCAGCTTATCGCAATGTTTTCTTTAGTTCCCACTGGACTTGCCTATCATAAAACGTTGATGGACCATCTTCCCTCAACATGGGCTCCTCCGCTACATCTTATACTCCAGTTGCCTCCCAGATAGACAGGACATCAGCCATTCTTTAAAGCCCTTCTAGACTTTAACAGCTCTTCCATTGTCACAAACCTCAATGCTCCTCTTCACCAGGGTACCCATTTCTGGCAGGTACCTGGCCATGTTCACTGCCGTCTGCTTAAACCACCTCTGCTGGGCCTCCACTCTATGTATCCACATATGTGCACGATATCCCAGTTCACCTTTGTTTCCCCAGTAGATTCATCAGCGCGCCTCACTATGACGTCTCAAAGGGGACGTGGCTTAATGGAGTGTGGGTTTAAGGGACATGGCTTAAACAGGCGGCAGATTTAAAAGCCAACATTGAGCCTCTGCTCATTGCTCAGTTTTGATTCTTTTGAGCTGCTGTGCTGGATTGTATTTGTGTTCCTTGCTGTTGCTGACTCTGGATTGTTTGACCTTCCTATTGCTTATCTGGTTCCCTGACCCTGGCTTGTGACCCCGACTCTGCTGTTTGCTGGTATCGTGACCCTGGCTCTTCTAATTGCTGACCTGTCTTCCGTAACCCTGACCGCGGCATCCATTTCGACCACTGTCTGTCCTGCATCCCGCACTCCTCACCAGTACTATCCTTACATCCATGTTGCTACCCTCACCTCTCCTGTTTCTTGCTGCTCACCAGACTCAAACAAGTCCACAATTCACCTTGGGCATTGTACATCCTCCCTAACGTACCCTATTTATAACCCTTATTCCCACTGAAACCTAAGCGAGAACTAGTTGCGAGCGTAGCAAATACCAAAAGCATGGAAAAAATAAGAAGCACAAGCACAACCTAACAATGTCAATTGCGATTTGCAAGGCAAAATAAGGTCCAGTACAAAGTAGATTAAATTAATCTGGGGCAAAGAATAAGTCTTTGCCAAGTACCTCTTTTTCTTCAAAGGAAAGTTCCACACTTGAAATATTAACTATATTCAGAAATCCCTTCTCCGATTGCTGCATGAAAAAGTCCTTACTCTTCTTGATGCCTCCTCCTCCTCCTCTTCTTGTCTTACTCTGATTTTATTTGTAGAAGGCTTGTAACTCTGTTGCCCTTTTTTTGTCTGCCCAATATTTACAAAAACCTCCTACCATTTTGTACTTCTGGGTTTAGAATAATCAGCAGTGCCAATTGAGTGCCATGGGAACACTGAGGAAGGGTTTTCAGAATTTATCTTCTTGCGGTCTTATTGAATTGCTATGCGTAGACTTGAATTTTTGTGTGATCCTCTCAATCACAAATAAACTTTTCTTTTCTTTTGTGAAGTGTCCTCATCTGTCTTTTTTTCACTGTTAAGTCTTGTTGTGGTTTACTTACTGTATCACTTATCTATAGTTCAGACACTTTTTTTGTTTAAGTCATCATTTTCACTTTTTATTATACTTAACTCTTTACGCTTGTGGTTCACAAGTAGCTCCATCAATTTAAAGGAGCACATGTTCGGTATTGTATTCCACGTATTCTGGAAATCTTTGTCTTCATTAATAAATGTTGGGACTTTTTAATACAATGTCCTCTGGGAATCCTCTTTAAAGACTTGCTATATTCCATCAGAGTTTTATTTTTTTATTCTTTTATTCCACAAATCTCTAAAAATTGGGATGTGAGTAATATCATATTTTTGGATTCAGAGTTTTCTATTTTTCTAAAATCTATAGATTATAGTACTGACACTTCCGACCAGAGTTATACCTAGATTATCCTGTTTAATACATTGTTTGAAAGCTGCAGAATGGGAGCAACATAGCCTTCTACAAGTATTTAGCTGATTAATCATGTAAGGTATTGTAGTGATTATTGTTTTCGGCAAAGAAGATTTTAGAGATCTGAATGATCTCAGCTATTTGCCATGTTAGAGCAGCCATCAGATTCTCTTGGTTTACTACAGCAAGTAGATTATGAGGACCAAATAATTTTTTTTCATCTTTCGAGTGATAAACTTTCTTTTGTTGTTCTATATCATTGGCTTCTTTATGTACTAATGGATGCACATATCAAATATGCCTATAAATAAAGTGAATTGAAATCAAAAGTGATTACACAGTGTGCATATAATTTCTGTCATTTGTTTCAAAATGTAATTACACTTGTGATTACTTATTTTTTTCCAGACCAAGAATTGTATCAACAAATAAAGTTGATATTTATATAGTTCCAGATTTATTGCGAAACAAAAGGCTAAGTTACCACAAAGAAAAAAAGGTGCACATATAAGGCATCAAATTGTATTCTGCTGATACACTTACTTTTCGAATCATAGAAAAACATATACAGTATAAAAGCTACAACAAAAAAGAAGATTCCCCCATACTAAAATACTCACATAATAAAAGCTACCATGTGCCATCTTTTTTCCTCACGCCCCCAATACTGAATGCACAAAATCTCATATGAATATTAAAACATATACAATCCAGTATCATCCACCACCCCAAGGCCCTTCCAATATTGAAAAATGCTCATAGATAATGAAAAAACATGCCATTCCATGGTAATGCTACCCCCTCTCCAAATGCCTCCCTCAATACAGAATATTTTGACAATGCAATTTAATAAAAATCAATAGGTAAGAGGCCCCTAGTATAACCTTACATGGAAAGCCGTCAAACAATGGTGATGAGTGGTGATGAATGGTGATGAATGGTGATGAGAAGCTCTGTGGGGCTTCACTTTGGCTCTAATCAAGACAAGGGTTTGGTTTGGTTACCTGTGGTATATGGTGCATGGCCTGTGACTCAAAGCAAGCTGTACTACAAAATCACATTTCAATAGCTTCATCATTAGCTAGGCCAGTTGATTTTTTTCTGGCCATTTTGATACCTCAGAATTGCATGATGTAAAGCCATTATCATAGATCATTATTAAAACTTCAGATTCAATTTCAAACTGAAATCGTCACAGGGCTTTAGTTTATTTACCAGGGTAATAATGTTTTTATTATTGGTGTCACTTGGGTTATGTTTAAAAAGCCTTTGCTCATACAGCTTTTTTGCATTTGAAAATTGCAGCACTAGTTTATTTTTTTTTATGTAACTAAGTTTTAATTATTTTAAAATGTTAAAGTCTTTCCATCCAGCTCTTTGGTTAATTTATTTTTTATTCAAAATAGATATAGACTCAAATATTTAAAATATCGTGTTTTCTTCTCTTGTAGGTTTTGAATAGAATATACAGTTATGCTGAGAACTTAGAAAATACCATCTTGAAGGTTTATATTGTTTTATTTATGTCTTGTTGTGGAACCATGTACCAGCAATATAACTGTTTTGTTACTTTTATTTTCACGCTGAATTTTTTATAAAGGGTAATAAGCAGCTCAACTTTTTATTACAAAAGAACATCCCATATGATCCAAAAATATGGCTAAAGTCTTGATTCTTTTAAAGAGCAAAACATTTTTCTGACTTTTTAATGTTATACCAAAAGGATTTGTTTTTTGTTCTGATTTTTTTTTTTTGCTAAAAAGAGTAGAGTAGATCAAGCTTCTATGTTTTATTTGTTTTTACAAGAACCCAATTATACTAACTTATTTGTAAGAATTACCAAGTTACATGAACGTCTTCTTTCTTATTTAGTATATTCAAACTTTATTTGGCAATGATGTGCTGCATATAGATTAATGGCTTAATATAATGACAGACCTATTAATGAAACTTGCTGAAAATCCAGTGATAAGAGAACTAGAAAATGGTAGTTATAACACAAAATTGTTGCACAAAATTATACTTAAAGGTAGGTGATTATGATTACACACTTGTCTTTGTCTCTAGATTTAGAGTTATACATGAGTCTAAAGGTTATATGTTAAGTATAGTATTGCAGATAGTTCTATGTATGCCTTGGCCATTTCTACCTAGTTCAATTTTTTCTGTGTATGTAAAACCTATCTATGATTTCTTTAGCACAAACTATTTTTGCTGTGGAGGGAAGGAGAGTGACTATATCAGTAAAGCCTAAGAGTCCTTAGAATGTTAGTTTGGTTCTTGAAGTCCACATCTATCTTCCTTTTTTAGATTTTAGAGTACTTGGTCTGAAACTTGTTCTATGGGAGTCACCTATATACCCCACATATTTTCCTCATGTTAACTTCAAGCAGAAATTCCTAAACCTATTAGCTATAGCTTCAAATGGTCCAACAACAAATGTGCCAAGAAACTAGGGTTCAAAAATTATTCTGAAGGGAAAGGATGAAGCTTTTTTCACTTTTTTCTTCATTTATTTTGCTTTTCTAACAAGAAGATGAAGAACAAGAAAATGTGAGACATGGAAACAGAGCTGCGAGACACGGAAATGGAAAAGGTCAGCAAAGAAGGTAGCGAGACATTCAGGGAATATGAGCCCACAAATTTCAGACAAAATTTTACGCTTTTTGCTCCATTTTCATCCCTTTCAGAGGGGTAGGGGGTCTCGCCCCTTTTTTCCCCCCGGAGATTTGTACAAATTGACAAAATTGGCAAATGTCTAGTGTAAGTTATTGTGTATCATATAATATAATATAATATATTTTTAATAATCAACTAGCAATGTTGGTTGCAGGGCCGTGCCAAGGCAGGTGCAAGGGGTACATGGGTACACCCAGGCACAAGGAGTAGAGGAGAGAAAGGGGTCTGCCCTGACTGCAGTGGGAGCGTGAGGCCTCGGTGCCAGCGCTTCATGCTGGCAGAGCGGCAGGACAGAGGCCTTATGCTAACACCACAGCAGACTTCAGCAAGGTAAGTGATTTAGAAAGGGAGGAGAGGTAGATAGTGAGAAAGGGGGGGCATAATGATAAAGGGGGAGGGGTGAGGTATATAGGTAGAAAGAGGTAGTGAGAAAAGGGGGTAGATAATGAGAAAGAGGGGAGAGATAAGAATAGTGAAATAAATAATGAGAAACATACAGGTGAGAGATAATGAGGAAAAGTGTTTTTAGTATTTTAAGTGTTTGAAGTTGGAAGATATTGCACTATTGCTGCTTTTACTTTTATAGATTTCCAGAAAATATTAAATAAAATCTTTTACAGTATTTGAAGAGCCTAATGTTCATCTATTTTTGTGCGTGCAATCAGTAGTATCTCTAATCTGCTTTTCCTAATCATACTACACTATTGTGGAATTTGTTTTTTTTTCTCTCCCTATGTACATGTGCCCTTTCTTCTGATTATATTTGCAGGAGTATTTGGAGGAATACTTAGGCTGGGTGCTACAGTGCAACATTGGGGGGAGTATTATTATTTTTTATATTTTTATCTTTTGTTCACATTTGAAATTAAGCACGTATATCACGTGTTTAGAAATATTCCTTATTGAATTTGGATCAAGGCAGGGCTTCTTGAGGATGTGAGTGACCTGTGCATGTTTGAATGGGGATGGGAATATACCAGTAGAGAGTGAGGATTTGAAGATGCGAGTGAGGGCAGGAGTAAGGCTAGAGGAGAGAGATGGAATTAGGTATGACGGGATGGGGTTGAGAGGGCATGTAGATGAAGATGAGGAGTAAAAAGAGGAGGAGGAGGAAGATGAAGGCGAAGATGATTAAAATTGCATTGTTTGGATTCCACCCTTTTATCCTTTGTTATCATCCAACCCCTGGGAGCAAGATGTTCTTGTAATATTTTTATGATTTTTTAATTGTGTGGTCAGTCGCCTTGTTCAGGTGGGAAGGGATGAGAACTGAGTAAATGCAGTGGAAATCTCTAACCAGTTTTTGTTCCCAAATCCACAATAAACTTAATTTAAAAGCCCTATACATTAAAGAACACAGCAGAATTAAACACAGTCCTGTCTGCAACCAATAGCAGAAGGTTGTAAAATGGCTGCTTGTTGTGCATGTTGACATACTACGGTGCCGCAGTGAGTCCAGTTTGATGTACCCTCCCTGTTTAGTGAATAGAGTGAATAGAGTAGCCTGTTTGAGGTTTCTACAGCAGGAACCAAATGGGCTGATTGGATTCTATTATTATTATTATTACTATTATTATTATTATTATTATTATTGTTATTTTCCCATCCAAGTAATTTCATAATACAATTATTAAATCTCAACATTTTTCTTCAAATGAATTGTACATAGTGGATGATCACAGGATATCGAATTGCTGTACTTCATATTTCATAGAGATGTGATTCCAAAGACTTTCTGCGGAAAATGCTGAAATAACTGTAGGGTCATGCCATTCAACAAATAAGAATATGTCACTTGCAAAAGGTTCTTATTATGTCTCTATCTTGAAAGTCAAAGATTTATAGTTCAAGAATGCCCACAGCAAAAGGAACTGGCTTTCACTTTTTCATCCGCAACAAACAAAACCATCATTCTTCATTGATATTATAGTCTGTGCTCTATTATATGCACCATAGTGTCTCTAGCTATTATACTGTCACCTACTTTCTGATACATGCAATACTAAAACTAATAATTTTAAAAAGGTTATAGATTTTATTTGAAATACAACAGTAATACAAAGGTTTCTTGCCATATCTTCAAAGAATGAGTAAATGTTAAAGTAGCAAACATTTATAGGAAGGTTTTTGTGTAGTATTCTTCCCTTGGTATATATAAGGATAATAATAATCACAATCCTCATCAGTGATAAAGCATTCCCAGAAAACAAACTGTCAGAGTTTAAAATATTAGTTCAGCCTTATGCACTTGTTTTTGTTGGTCAATTAGTGTCATTTGTTTGGAGATATTTGATTTAAAAGTAAAAGGCCACTTCATCCATTGGCTTTTCAAGATATGATTCTCCTCTCCTTCATTGTAAAGTCTGCCTACACATATGAGCTCTCTCTTCCCAAAAAGGGTAACTTAATCGTCCAAATTTTGTAAATAGGAAACATGGATAGCGTGTGCCACACACAGACACAGATGGTTATCTACAGTAAGGTGACCAGATTTTTAAAATGAAATCCAGGGACATTTTTTTTAATTGGCAAACGGTAAAAAAAAAACATTTTATAAGCATATTTTCTTCAAACTATAAGAAAATAAGTGTATTTGTATGTGTTTATGAAGTGATTATATGATATATACATTATTTCTCACATTTTGTCCATGAGATAAAAAAACGCTTCCTAGAATCTAAGAGCATAATGGGCCTGGTGCTGAGCATTTTGGTGGCCTTTTTATGAATATAAATAAAACAGACAGAATCTTAACGCCTCGGCATCCATGTGTACTGGATACAGATGACATCAGTGCGAGGCAGATAATATAGAATAGAATCTTATGTGATGGGATTGGGAGTACATCAGTATACTAATGATAAGTCACTATACACAAGACACCTGAAGCCACAATTTAGTGCCATTATTCCTTTTTAATAAAATATGGAGATTGAAATAGAGTAAATAACCCAAAACCTTTACTTTTCCTCTCACTGATTTCTGGGCCAAGACAGTTTTGTCCTCTGAAGTGACTAAAAATTCAGGAGGGCGTTTTATCTCTGGATTAAAAATAGTTCTATTTATTCCTACAGTAAGTAAAGTGCCAAGAAACAGATGATCAAATATGCACACATCAGGAAAGGCTCGGCCACACCAACACCCAAAACACACACACCAGGACAGGATCTGCCACACCGACACCCAGAGACACTTTACTCATTCATTCACTCATTCATTCACAGATACTAATCATTCACAGATACTCATTCATTTCCTCAGTCATGTATACTAATTCATAACCCTCCCCCACCCCTTTACCTGAACTGCAGAGGTCCTGCTGCTTCCCTCTGTGTTGCTCATACTCTGTGCGAACAACTTATCTTGTCCTGCAAAAGTCATAGTCATACGTCAGTCATATGGAACGCGACTCCGCTGGGTTCATGCTTCCCCTGGGCAGAGCAAGAGACGCTGCTCGCACGGGTAAGCGGAAGTTAATCCGGCATTGCATCCAGGGACATAATTTGGGACCAGAAACGTCTGGTCACCCTAATATACATCATACACATTTTATTTTTTTGTTTATTTTTTTAAAATCTGTAAAAAAAAAACTGTTTGGTCTTCTAAACACTAACATGTATATTTTTAAAAATGATGTCTGCATGTCTAGATCTGTTTTTAAAGATCATGGATAAACACCTTCACTATTGCAAGAGTTTTCAGGAGATTTGTAGTTTTGTTGAATTCATTATGCCTGATGGAACGCTATCACGACATGTTTATCCTGAAGTGGTCCCTGCATAAAACATAACATTGTATGGTGGATTAGAACAATTTGGCATATCTAGTTGTCCCATTATTTCCTGGTGCAAAAAAAGTTTATTGCATTATTTAAACAGTAGAGTCACTATGTTTTATACTGAGCAAACCATACATGCAGGAGAACCTCACAAGAGTTGAGCTTTCAAAGTATAGTGTGATGTTAGTGTCAGGGCCTTATCTCTGTTGTCTGGGCCCCTTTTTTTAAGCAGTGTTGAGTATTGTCTCATGTGTTGACCTGCCCTCTGTGTCTTTCTGGTTGTGTTTTTACACCAAATCCTCATACACCGGCATTGTAGTATCTTTTGTGACATCTCTGTGTGCTGCCCAACGTAGCATTACCTAGTGACTAGTTAACCCAAGAACAGATTCACCTGTGTTGTAAGCCAGTTTACTGATGATTATTTGGGTTCAATTATTCTGAATTATTCTCTTCGTTCTTGACTAGCCTTTTGACCTGGAGTATTTAGGTTTTCAGAGTTAAGCAACAAAAGTCAGGGTAGCTTATTGATCAAATGTACAAACAAATCAGAATTACATATGTATTTAAATATATTTTAATTCCCACCATGTGAACTGGGCTAAATATGTTTTTGTGTGTGTATACATGTGTGTATATTTTGTATCCCTACAGTCAGATGGTATAACATATGGTTCGACTAGATATTTTCTTAATCATTTTCCAGTTAAAAACATGCTAACTTTCAAAATAATTTGTTATATAAGGATATGTATTATGATTAATAAAATAATGGTTCAGCACATATTGATTGTTGTTGTAGGGTGATTTGGCTAAACCAGCATTATTAACCTACAGTTTCCATAATATTAGATCACTAATAAGTTTATCAAATCAGAAAGAGATAATTAAACAATGGGTGAACTAGTAGAAATCGTTTTATCCTATTTTCCTGGATGTCATGTACTGTTATGTTATTTAATTGTGGTGATTCATTTCAATATATAATGCCAGAAGACATGAGTACAACTCATATGTTCTGCTTATTAATATCATAACTTTTGTACTGCAAAAAAGATATTAAGATATTTGCCTATAGTTGGGGATTGTTATGTATAATACAGAAATGCATGTTTTTTTAACAATCATTTCTAAAATAAATTAAATTACAAAGACTTATATCTCTACTGGATACTGGAACCAGAAGAAAATAGCAAGTGTAGTAAAGGTTTGATTTGTGTTACCTTTAATGAGTGATTCTAATGCTACAATCATAATAGTGAAGCAATCAGCAGGGACATTCCCTTAGTTGCTTCGGTAATTGAGCAACATTACCAGTAATTTTATATGAATTTGTGTCCATCACCATAAAATATTTTACAAGCTATCTTCACCTTGGATCCCACCAAGTCATCAGATATAAGTCCTTAGTTGTAACTAAAACTGTGCCTTACTTTGGTAGGTGGGATAGACAGGATTGTAGCACTAGTAGTAGACAGAGGATGTTCGGCTGCATGCGGCTTGTGGGAGTACAACTTCTCAATCCGAGCAAGAAGAAACCGGCCTACGTGGTATACCAAGGGTCACTTGCCCCCAGCTCTCTGCCCAACCCTTAAAAACTAGAATCACTTCTTTTTACAGACCTTTCCAAATATTTTTTTCTTGCCAGTAAAAATGAAAATAAATAAATAAATAAATAAATAAAATGTATACCCCCCTACTCAGGAATTTAACACAGGAAAGTGCAGTCTGGTAGATGAGCAATTAGCATCAATCTCAGCCTCTGCTAAGCTAACCCTCGCTGTCACTGATTGCCTCACACTTCAACTCTAATCAGTCTTACTGCTACTGACAAGTTAAAATGGTGTCAGCACACATACAGTATAACTACTGTTTGTCTCTTTCCCTTGTAAATGCTTATTGAACAGAGTGAAAAAAGTAAGGAAAAAACCCACAGGTTCTTGCATCTATCAATCACAACCATGCCCATCTACCTATTACTCATTCCTTCCTTCCTCAGTCCCTCCTTACTTTATCTCATCAAGGAGCGCCATAATGGCTTGTAATAACACCAAAATGGCTTGTGTATGCAGCAGCTACACGTGGCAAACAAATGACGAATCCTAAAATGTGTGTGCATGCTGGATATCAATCAAGTTAAAATTGTGTCAGCACACATATAGTATATCTACTCCTTGTCCCTTTTCCTTGTAAATTCTTATTGGACAGAGTGAAAAAGTAAGGGAAAAAAAAACTCCACAGGTTCTTGGATCTATCAATCACAGCCATACCTACTTTTGGCGACTTCTACGTATTAGTCATTAATATGTACTTTCCTACACATGGTCCCTCTTTACTTTATCACATCAAGGAGCGCTATAATGAACAGACTCATTGCACCAATTTGGTGTAGGAGGGATAATGGTATAGGGCTGTTTTTTTAGGGGGTTGGGCTAGGAAAATCTTAATGCTTCAGCATACCAATACATTTTGAACAATGCTAAGCTTCCAACTTGTGGAAGACCCTTTTCTATCCCAACATTACTGTGCCTCAGTGGACAAAGCAATGCCCATAAAGAAATGGTTAGGTGGGTTAAAAACAACTTGATAGGTGAAGGCAAAGAACGCACAGAACCCTGACCTCAATTCCATTAAACACCTTTGGGATGAACTGGAACAGAGATTGGGAGCCAGGGCTTCTTGTCCAACATCAGTGCCTGACCTCACAAATACTGTACTGGATGAAAGGGCAAAAACTCCCACAGAAACACTCCAAAAGCTTGTAAAAAAGCCTTCCCAGAAGAGCGGAAGCTGCTTTACTACCAACTTCATAGTAAGACCAACTTCATTTTAATGTCTATGTAAGGCTTTTTTCCATGCGCTCATTATCTCCTGCCCTGATAATTGTAACTCTGTCTTTGCTGGTCTCCCTCTTTCCCGCCTCACCCCTCTACAATCCTACATGAGTGCTGCTGCCAGACTGATCTTCCTCTTCCATCACTTTACAAACACCTCTCCTCTCTTTTAGTCTCTTTACTGGCTGCAGGATTCAAGTTAAGATCCTGACTCTTACTTTCAAAGTCCTTCACAGCACTTAGCCTACTTACATCTCCTCACTTATCTCTAAATACACTCCTAACCTCTTCTTTTGATTTCTAGCTCTCATGCATGCTTACATCCCTAACAGTGGCACTTTTACCTGTAATACACTCTAACTCCCGCTGGATTATAAATTCAGCCCTCCTCACCTGTTTCTGTAAATCAAATTATTATTTTATATACTACATATACTAGACATGTCCTGTCTACCCATTGTAGAGTGCTACGGAATATGATGTTGATGAGTTATCAACAAAACACCTGTGAAAATGTAAATATAGTGTTACTAGAATCCGCTGTTAAAGTGTAGAACACTATAACTACCTGTACCACTGTGTAACAGATTAAATGACAAAGAAATGTTCAATTTGTGCAGCCTGGAACTTGCATAAACCAACAATTGGTCATTATTTTGTTCCTTGCCAAGTGGCTTTTTTTCTTATTTTTTTCCAATTTTAAAATTGAATTATTTGGTTACCATGGTTACTATAAGACTCAAAGCAATAATACAGTTGTTTCATAATTATATCCTTGTGTTTCTGTACTCAAAATGAGTGCTCATTCAAATAAAACTAAAATTTGTAATATTTTAACATTTTACTTTTAGATATAAAAAGTATTTTTTATGCTTTCTAAAGGTTCTTATGAGCAACAGTGTTTATTATTTGATTAGTGTAACATTAATAACTTGCTTGACTTGTCTTCAAAATTATATATCCATTATTCCAGGACCACAACACAAACAAAAGGATTTTTCATTTTTCAATGTTATTCATTTAAATACTGTTCCTGGGATGTGTTTGAGTGATACACTTACACTACTAGCCTGATCTTTTTGTAGAGCAAATAATTAACGTGGGCTGTTAATAATTATTAACAGTTAGGCAGGCTAAGTTCAGGCCTTGTGCAAGTGCTGCATGTCCAGGTAGCGCTTCAATTGAACTCTTGTGTCTGGCAGAACCAGCTATGCCATTGCACACACTCTATGATTGCAGAAGAAGTTAGCTTTGTACTGTTCCTGAATTGTTTCACAAAGGATATATTATTTTGTCCAGTACTGCCTGACTACAATCTTAATTTAAAAACATCTGTGAAATTAGTGATTCCACTTTTCGAGGTACGGGCATAACCAGCAAGTATACCAGCTCCACATAAGCTGAAGCTTTCTTGTTTGTAAGGGATTCTATGATGAAGCACAAAATAAAACTATCACAAGTGCCACAAGTACTGCAAGCTTTGCCAGGCCTGTAATGTTTCTAAGTCCCTAAAGCAAAGAGGGACAGGCACTGAGGGAGAAGAGGGAAGGTTCACCTTCCATATACTGGTGGATCAATTAATCTAAAGTGACCAATTATTGGGGAAATTCAGTCCCATACCATGTGGCCAGATGTGTCTGTCGGCTAGAGCCTGCCCTGTGCGTTCGTTTTTGTACAAAATGTAATTTTAAAAAGAAGATTCCCTGTTTAGCGCATTTGTAAAAACCAACGATAATATGGGCAATCTCTGACGAAACCAAACTGCAAAAGTGTCATTACAAGCCCTTTTGGTACTCCTTGATGAGGTAAACTGGGAGAGAATGTGTGCAAGCGTGTACATATTAATGACTGATAGGTAGAAGTAGTCAAAAAATGGAATTGATGAGTCCAACAACCTGTTTTTTTCACTCTGGCCAATCTGCATTTATAAGGGAAAGGGACAAGCATTAGGTATATAAGTGTGCTGATGCCATTTTAACTTGTCATAAGCAATAGTTACAGACATAAGCAGCTGAGGGAGGAGCAGGAAAAGGCAGGCCTATCCCACCACTGTCTACATCAGGATGTAGTCACCTGCTGGAACTCCACCCTGGACATGATGGAACAGCTCCTAGAGCAGAAGCTGGCCCTTCACTCCATGTCCACTAAACAGAGCACTGGGGTGTCCAGCCCATTGGGCAGAGAGAAATGTGCATTTAATGGGACAGATGGCCCATTGAAAGCACTGCCACTCTGGGCCAGGTCATCCCCTTACCTTTCTTAAACACCACATGAATAACTTGCTGGAACAAAAAAGGCGAAAGATTGTAGGTAGAGATAGCGAAGATGATGAATAGGTTCATAGAGGAGCTGAAAAGTTGCATGCAAGCCATCACGGACTTCCCTGAGCACATGCTAGCAACCCTCTCCGACCCAAGGGATAAGGGCAAATTAGCCCTTAAAAATAATTTTAAAAGTTGAAGAGACATGGTTGTCCGTAAGGTGCATTTGAGATGCAGCACAAAAAGGATTGCTAAATAAAGGAGACATACAGTTAAAAATGGAAATTCCCGGTAGCAGTGGCAGTAGGGCAAGACAAATGTCCCATTCCCAATCCCTTGCACCCATTCAGAGCAGCAGCACTAGACCCATCGGGGCATAACCCATTAGCTAATGGCCCTTGATACTAGTAATACCCAAGCTCTGCTTCAGAGCAGACCCTCTGAAATTGTGTAAGCCTGTCTTGGGGACATGCCACTAGCTCCTGGTTATGACCCGCTTTTTGTTGTTGGGACCAGAAAGCTGTTAGCTGGCCATGCCTTTCTTTAGTGGCCCAGCAGTTGCTCTCATGCTCATCCACCGATGTTCAAAGCAAGAGGGTTTTAGCTGTGACAGGCACCTGGTTGGGCAGATAGCTTTCTTGTAAGTCAATCTTCCCAAATTAGGCTATGCATAACTATAATATAATAATATTCAAAAATATATAATATTCAAACTAATGAGTGAGGTCCAGTACTGCTGCTCTGTCTCCTTCCTCATTTTTTGTTAATTTTGTTAAATTCAGTCCTTTTCCACGGGGCTGCCTATCATCTTCCAGAGTCTCTCTGCCCAGGCCCGGTGCCCTACTACTACACCACTTTTACCGTCCTTACTCTGGGGAAATGTTTTGAAAATTTCTACATCGAAGGGTGAGTCCAGAAAGGGTAGGGAATGCCCCGAATGTAGTTCTTAATAAAAAAGGCCCGAAAAAGAACACGCTAAAAACGGAAGTAAAATTTTGTCCCAAGCAATTTTGCCATGCACAAGTCTATTATTAAATGCTATTTCGATTGGGTGAAGAGGCTTTCTGATTGGTCTGTTATAGTTTTGAAAATATGGTGAAGTCTGTAGGTGAATGTCTAAGCCATTAAGGCAAAACGCGTGAGAAGTTTACCTCCATTTTGTTCTTTATACTGCACTTTTTGATTTTTACTAGGACTAATAAGGATTCTATTTTTATATTCTATCTGATTTCCTCTAAATACTTTCTATATGATGGTCAAGTGAGTGCGCTATTTTCTGCTTGTTTCTGCTATTGAATATGATCTTCATTAATTAGGATCAAGAACGCTTTTACTTTAACCGATCTATAGTCTACCACATCTGAGACACTTTCAATTTAAGATTGATTGAATGGCCCCTCTAGACCTGTGGTTCTTTCTGATTATGTACTTATTCTGGCAATTCTGGCAAAATTACTTGCACTCTATTGTTCAGTTCACTATTGTTATTGATGAACTGAGAAAAGCACATGACCTAAACCAAGATTAATATTTACAAGCACCAACTTCAACATGTAATAGTATAATAACATAGGTTCCTAATAAGCTTATAATTTATAGTTAGAAAAGTCAAAAGGAATGAGGTAAACAATTCCAGAGAATAGATACAAAATCAGTAATATTTTATTTGGCTATTTCTACCCATCAGTCATTGATATGTACCCTCCTACACACAGTTCCTTCCCACATTACCTAATCAAGGACCTCCAAAACGGTTTGTAATGGCGCTATCCGGGCACTGCTGGGAGCGTAAGTCAGGAACATAAGGCACTGGGGCCTTGCAGATAGCCCAAGGATGTTGCGTGGTTTTAGCCAGGCAAACTAGAGAACGAGGCAGGCAGGACAGAAAGCCAAAGTTAAGGGGCAGGGGACAGCTGGGATAGTCACAAAGCTAGCCAAAGTCAGGAGCTGGGTGGTCGAGCAGCGAGATACGGGGACAATGAACTAGCAAGCTACCGTAAGGGGAAATGGTGTCTGCACTAAGTCAAACACCAGAGCTTGAAACAGTCAAGCATAGACTAGTGCAGCTGCTGGGGTAATTTAGGGTCAGGAGGGGAGGGCTCCACCTCCCAAGGCCACCCCTGCCTCGCTGTTGGCAGGAAAGGAGTCAGGCTGCAGTCTATGGTGTGCAAGTAAAGCAGAGCCAGGGATTCAGCCTATTACATTCCATTGCCTATGCCATTGGCTGCTGCTGCCGCAGCCTCATCGCAGCAGACACGCATGCTACACGAGCCCGGAGATGCGGCCTACCACACCATCATCATAGGCAGGTAAGAGACCCCGCTCCTGTGTGCAGACAGGCTGTAGAGTCTGAGAGGCGCAAAAACGGCTTGTAATGGCGGTGGCTCCATGTGGCGACAAAAGGACGAATATTTTCGAATTTCTCCATATTTGCAATTTGTAAGTTTCGTCGGAGATAGCTCTCATTATCGTTGAGTCATACACTAAACAAGCAATTTTCATTGAAAATAAAGTCAGTACAAAAATGAATGCACAAGTCTCATGCTGGATATTAATTTCACTAGAGCTCATTTCACTATAACCGTTTTGGAAAAGCCTCTGTTATAAAACACTGAAAAATGACAAAATGATACAAGCTCCACAACTGCCTGAACTATGTTCTAAGCCCAAGTGATATATAATAGTGGAAATGTGTTATACAAATATAGCTGCTGATCAATTCAAAAAAATTATAGAAAACAAATCAAAAGATTTTGTATGCACTATTGATTTATGAAATATATTCTTCAGGCGGTAGGTCTGATATAAACCTCCTATATACCCTAGTGAATGAAAACGTGTCTGATATATTTTCACCATATATCATTATTTTCATATTCCAATGAAAAATCCTTCTGTACTTTCAGAGCATATTTCCCTTTCCAGCATAACTCATCAATCAAACCAAGTCCCATAACATTTTGCTACCTAATCTGGGATTCTAACCCATACATATAATAAAGTCCCATGGCTTTACTCTTAACTTTCCTTTTATAGATTCAGTTAGTGATCCTCTATTCTATATATCCTGCTCTTTTCTTAAAATCAATTATAAAATACAAATAAATTTCCTTATTAGTTAAAGGAAGTTTTTTTTCATTAGGTATAAAATGATGTTCATGTGTCGTGCCATAATGGAGTGTGAAATGTTTAGTATGTGATATGGAAGCAGCTAGGGATCATCTGTAGATTCCTAATGGGTGTTTTCCCTGGTGAGAATCTAGCTTTTATAATAATGTCATATTCTTCACTGATACTGCACTTTTTTCTGGTAATGTTCTGTAGCTAGCTTGTGGGATAGAGAAATTGCTTCTTCATCCAAATGCCTCTGGGATTCACTCACAAAGCTTATGAATTTGAAATAAAACATCCCATGTTTTTTTTCTCTGTAAAATAGTACATATCACACAATTGCCAAGGTTAAAAATATAAATTGTCAAATATACAGTACGCGTTTCTACTACTTTACAAGTTAATTGTTTAAAGTATGTTATTTTAACTGACTGGTTAAATAAATGCCGTGCCACATGCTACTACCATATTCGGTGGAGAATACTCATCTACACAAAACTTCAATAATTCTAATGAAATAACTTCCCTTCAGTGATGCCACACACTGCGTTGTAACAAGCACAATTTTATTTTCATTTATAATGTTATATTAGGAAGAAATATCTCGATATTTCATGCATCTTCTAAGTGGAAATATTCTCCTTCAGTACTATATAGCCAACTTGAGGAGAGACATTGTTAATAACAGCAAATCATGTGGTTGATATTGACCACTGGTGTACTACCCGCAATCCCTTCTTCCTGTCTCCTCGTACCGTTTCAAAATGGTTTCGAAAGGGAACTGCGTGTTGCCATCATGTCCATATGGACCAAAATCTCTGAGGAATGTTTCCAGCACCTTGTAAAAAGGTTCAAAATAGTTTAGAAAGGGCCCTTCCGACCTGGACCGCACCGATCCAGATCGGAAGGGCATTTTCTAAACTATTTAGAACCGGCACGTGGAGAAAGGAACGTCTGCTGTGCACGAGCAGCCAGAGGGAAAGCTGCAGGAGCAGTAAATGGTAAGCGGGAGGTAGGATATATCTATCTATATATACACACACACATATACATATATATATATACATATATATATATATATATATATATATATATATATATACACACACACACACAAACACACACACGCGGTGCTGGGAACATTCCGCAGAGATTTTGGTCCATATGGACATGATGGCATCACGCAGTTCCTGCTGATTTGTCGGCTGTACATCTACAAAGCAAATCTGCCGTTCCATCACAAAGGTGCTCTATTGGATTGAGATCTGGTGACTGTGGAGGCCATTGGAGTACAGTGAACTCATTGTCATGTTCAAGAAACCAGTTTGAGATGATGTGAGCTTTGTGACATGGTGCATTATCCTGCTGGAAGTAGCCATCAGAAAACGAGTACACTGTGGTCATAAAGGGATAGACATGGTCAGCAACACTACTCAGGTAGGCTGTTGCATTTAAATGATGCTCAAATGGTACTAAGGGGCCCAAAATATACCAAGAAAATGCCCCCCACACCATTACACCACCAGCCTGAACCGTTGATACGAGGCAGGATGGATCCATGCTTTTACCTTGTTTATGCCAAATTCTGACCCTGCCCTCTGAATGTCGTAGTTGGAATGGAGACTCATCAGACCAGGCATTCTACCAGTTTTCCATTGTCCAGGTTTGGTGAGCCTGTGCAAATTGTATCCTCAGTTTCCTGTTCTTAGCTGACAGGAGTGGCACCAGGTTGAAGCCCATCTCCTTCAAGGTTCAACGTGTTGTACGTTCAGAGATGGTATTCTGCATACCTTGGTTGTAATTAGTGGTTATTTAAGTTACTGTTACTTTGAACCAGTCTGCCCATTCTCCTCTGACCTCTGGTATCAACAACGCATTTTCATCCACACAACTGCCGCTCATTGGATATTTTCTCTTTTTCGGACCATTCTCTGTAAACCATAGAGACGGTCGTGTGTGAAAGTCCCAGTTTCTGAAATACTTAGTCCAGTCCGTCTGGTGCCAACAACCATGTTACATTCAAAGTCACTTAAATCCCATTTAAATGTATGTCAAATGAAGTATAGTTGAGTGTAGGCATGAATGCTTTCTATGTGGGAATATAATACCACAATGTTTGAAGGAGGGGTGTGTGACATGGCATAACCATCCATAAACGTGTAACACAAAATAGGTGAAACATATACAAGATAAAATACAGTATATGCCATACATGAGCAAATATTCAATATGTGTATTGATAGTACAAATTACTATACATTTATAAAAATTACCTTACCACATTCCACTAACGTTCCTATCATTTTGTATTGAGTTATGTTTGTAATTCTATGCAATAACATGCGTAGTGCTTAGAATTCTGAACCTTTTCAAACCCGCTTTTACTATACATATGCTTTTAAATTCACAAAGGTTGCAATATGTATATACACATAGCCGGGTGCATTATTGATTTTAAAGGTAATAAAACCCCTTTCCCGGAAGACCATTATAAAAAAAAGACATATTTAAAATTAGCAATATGCTTAATGCATTAAAAAAGCCAAGATTTGACAGAGGATATACACTTCTTGTGAAGGTAGATATTTGGCTGAAGAGCCATAATTTATAGCATTCTGTGTTTTGTAATATGTTTTCATTGTTCTAGTACCTTTGAGACACAAATTTCCTGTGCTAAAAATGGGTACTCCCATTCAGAAAAAGCAAAGATGATGCTTAGTACAGCATCTTGCTGAAAATAATAAGTAATATGAATCCCTATCAATGGCCCTTTAAAGAAAGGCACGCAGCAGCGAATGAACTGATGTTCTAAATAAAACACAACACACTTGTTTACGATGCATCAAGATTGACTAAATTAGTGAATAAGTGACAATTTTGTTCATCTATGAAGTTATCGTCCACACTGAGCTGTTAAAACAGTAGAAAATAAAAGGTATCTTCACGCAGCACTTTGTATTATAACACAGTATAATAGGAATATTTATCTAGTAGAGGCTCAGTCCTGAGCAACACTTGAATCCAAAATATAAACACTCGACTAAGCAAGCGTTAGAATCCGAGGATCCACGTTAAAATATGATAAACATGTATCTTTTGGTTTGTAATAATATATCAGCAAAGCAATCACTGAAGAACGCATGACAGAATTCACTGTAACAGCTTCATAACCATGACCTTGGTATCGTCAACCACAGCCCCGTTCCCAATGAGACAATAGACACCATGTTAATTAAAATTTTATTTATTCGACTTTGGATAAATTTGGCCACGGTCAATAATTAAATACATTTTCCCAACCGTGACACTCATTATAACGTAATCATTAATCACAATTAACCATACATTAACCACACCTTTGGCAAACAGCCAAGCGTATTAATACTGATGTTTATATGTATGCGTATATGGCTGGTAAGGGCGTAACCATTCCATGTCACCTGTAGAGGCTGCCTGTGTCCAAAGCCCGGCAGCCACCCGTCAACAAATGCATCACCTGAGCAATGCGCCCAGGGAGTGTTCTGCACTTCTGCCCTTAGGCTTGTGCACCACGAGTACAACCATACCTTAGACAGTTGCCTCAAGCACCGTACCAGACAACCACATATTAACAAAAAACCCATAATGTAAAAAAACACTAACTGCCATACTGGACGATAAATTAACAACTCAAAAAAGAGGGAAGGGAGGGTGGGAATTTTGTCTTCTTTAAAACCTACAAGACTGATTGTAAATAGCTCTCACATTATATTGCCTAAATTCACCCTAAAGCCGCTCCCCTTCTTCCGGTCACTGAATATTCAGAATGGGGGGCAAAAGTTCATCTGGAAGTCAAGGAGTCACACAGGATGGTTGTAAGTAACAAAACATTTAACCCTTTGCTGGGTCATGGGGTGCGCCTTGTTCTTCACCCGGTCATGGTGCCCCTACACCGTTGTACTTGCTTCGGGGCTGGTCTGTTGTGAAAATAGATGAAAAAAACACCTGCTGGAACTTGCACAGATACGATCTTTACTGTAATTTTTAAGGTTAAAAAAAACCCAACCATTTCTTTTTTCTACTTACACAAAATAAAAATGCTAGTTATGCTGAATATAAGACGACCCTATAGGAAAAAAGTTTCACCAGTAAATGTTAATTCATGTAAACTATGTGAACAATTGTTTGTTAATAAAAGTTATGATTGAGAAAAATATTTTGTTTTTATTTCATTTTTTTACTATATGTGCCCCATGATATGCCTTTTAACCCTCTAAATGCCACTGTGCCTCTAGAAATGCCTTTTAACCCTCTATATGCCACCCTGCCTCCTGAAATGCCTTATACCTCCCTATATGCCACTCTGCCCCATAATATGCCTTTTAACCCCCTTAATGCCACTCTGCCTCTAGAAATGCCTGCATCTGAGTCCTCGGTGCTTAGTCCGGGCAGCGTGTAGAGCTCTACGCAAAAAAGGAAAATAAAAACAAAATATTTTTCTCAATCATAGCTTTGATAGCTGCAGCGGAAGTTGTCTACGCAAATCAGGTAGAGCTCTACACTCTGCCCAGACTAAGCACCAGGGACTCGCTGCAGGGGATCTGGATCTCAGTCTCACAGTCAGACCTATTTGAGGTCTGATTATAAGACGACCATGATTATAAGACGAGGTTTTTTTTTCAGAGCATTTGCTCTTATAATCGAGCAAATACGGTAATATCATTGGTAGCAAAGCAAGGTCTCATAGACGGCCAAACAGGATTTAAGCATTTTCCTGCTTACCCATTTATTGATACAGTCTGCCCATTCTCCTCAGGTACCAACAACCATGCCACGTTCAAAGTCATTTAAATCCCCTTTCTTCCTCATTCTGATGTTTGGTTTGAACTTCAGCAAGTTGTCTTGGCCACGTCTACATGCCTAAAGGCATTGGGTTGCTGCTATGTGATTGATTGATTAGCTATTTGTGTTAACAAGCAATTGAACAGATGTACCTAATAAAGTGGCCAGTGAGTGTAAATGAAGTGCATTTTCTTTCCTCCAAACCTCTTATTATGAAAACATTTTACTTTGGTTGCACAATTGCTGCAATTGTTGCATTCTGTAACATACATTACTTTGAGATCCAACTTAGAACATGGCCAATGGACCTTCATTTATTCCATGACATTAACATTTAGATATATTCTAAAATAATGAGGAATTAAATATAAATACAAACAGATGCATTTTAATAAAAAAAAGAAAGAGACAAGAACTAGAGGTAATGAAACCCTCTAGTTTTGGTGCTTTCTACAGTAGTAGACAACTGGAATAGATATCCAGTGGAAGTTGCACAGCCAAACACAGTGAAATGAGAGAGCTGTGGATGTGTATAAAGCTATGTTAAATAATTAAGTAGAAAGATTCAAAAGGGATAGACCATATGGGTCAGTTTGTTCCTGATTTTAACCCCCAGTGTGAACTAGCTGTGAATTAAAATAAATGCTCACAAAGAGTTAAAAAATATTTTAAATATGTTTAGTATAATTACACCTGAGAAGCAAACAATTCTGTATGGGAATATGAATATCCAATATAAACTATATATTTCGAAATAATATGTCTAATGTTCAAACCTACGCATTTGGTGACGATTTATGTTTAATTTATTTCGCAGTATTTAGAACAAAATCGCAGAAGGCACATATGAGCTTGACTCAATAAGCCATTAGCATAATGGTACGTTTATACTTGTATGTAATAAAGATATTGCCTTGTCTTGTAAAAATGCATTGTATGGTTGCTCGTGTCTTAGTTTCATTGGATTGTCACAATAATCTGACCTTGAAAAGCTCATTATTTAGTAGATACCAATTTTGCCTGCTGTTCTTAGCAGATTTTCTAGTCACTGATTGTGTGCTTTTCAGTGGCATATTATACTTGACTTGCAACTTAAGACCCAGGGCACCTTAATGTAAAAAGCACAGTGTTCATAATGGTGAAAGAGCAGCAGGGAATTCAATTTGTCAGAATGGATTTCTCTAGATTATCATGTTTGATTTCCAAAATGAAAAAAAAAAATTTAGCAGCTGATATCTTGAACCTCTAATGGAAGTACCCGCAGGAGACAGAGCTGCAACACTTGGTGACATTTCAAACTGAAAGCATCCATGACCAAATATGTATCTTTGTAAACCTGTCTCATATCAAGAAGAAAAATGCATTAAAATGATAAACTCCATTTCTTCAAGAAACTCTGATGTTATTTAAAACAAATCAACATTAACATACCTTTTTACTTAACAACTTTTATTAATATACTTTGACTCATTCAGAAAACAGAAAAGGTAATTTTAAGGCAGAATTATTTTTTATCACACATATAAAATTTAGATGGGCTTTGAAGCCTATGGTTGATTTTTCATTTTTCTAGCCATTTTTAATCTAACCAACAAGTCTATTGCATGTTTGATGTATGACTTCAATTGAAAGCTGTCTTTGATTTCCTATGCCTTGTGGCTTTTTTTAAGTCAAGACCATATTTTGAAGTACTTTAAAAGATTTACACAGTCTCAGTTAGATGTGTATGTATAATTATAGAGAGAGAGAGTGAGTGAGTGGTGGAATATGTTTATTTGAAGCTACTGACATATTTTGGTATCAAAATGTAAATATATATATATATATATAATATGTCTTACTGCACACTTAAATTATATTCTATGGAACATCGGACTGTTAACAGTTTTTTTTCCTGTCATTTTGTATTCTCTCATTTTATATTCTACCTTTTATTATTATGTCTTGCCCTTGCTTGATTAATAAGGCCATAATAATGTTTGCACTCATTTTAATTTTTTTGCTTGCTTTGTGTCCCCTATGCTAAAGGGTACTTTCATTATACTCCAAGAATCATGCATGGGATATTAAACTAAGGTTTCACTTGCCATTTACCCAGTAATTAAATTAGCATCAGGCATTCCTTTTTTCCTGCTTTTTTGTAGCTTGAATGCATTTCTATATGAATCCTAATATTATTACTACATTGTAAGTATTAAGAAGGATTTAGGTGAAAAGATGGATGTTTAATCACTGACAATTATAATGTATTTGTTTTAATATGTCACACTATTAAACTTTTTTGCATATTAATTACAGTAAATTGCTTACATTACATTATAATTTATTTGTAGAGAGGCAGCAGAGTTTATATTGTGATAACAATAGGTAGGATACCGAAATTACCAATATGACTCATTATAATCTGCTTGGGCTATAAGCCTAGCTGTGTTTTACAAGAACTTGTGCAGGGGGTGCAGTTGGATGGATTTTCCCCTTCTTGTCACCTACATCATCTTCACTAGTCACCACCCTCTTTGTCTTGGCAATTTGTAATGTCCATGGTTTCATCAGTTCAAACCAACACTGTGCCAGTACATTAATGGGTATCTGATCTATCTCCCTCACTGGTACCCCACTAGCCACCTATGCCCATCCACCATTATTTTTTTCACTCCCCTGGTCTGTCTGAGAACCTGCACGTGTTTTGGGTCAACTAGCCATCTCCAAAGACTGCCCAGCTATTTTTCCCAGTACAAACCTTGCATATCATTGCTGTTGTCCCATTCAGGGCACTAAACATGGTAAATAAACTCGCTCTGAACTCCTGTGGTGCCCTCTCTAACAATTTATTTCTCATTCATGGTATTAAATGTTCATTAGCAGGTCCTGTCCAATGGTCCTTAACTGTATAATAGTGTAATGCAGGATCTGCTTGTAGATCCCGTAGTACCCCATTGTGACAGTTTATATAGGTGCAAAGGGGAAGTTGTGCATACCACTATGTAAATAACAGGTTAACACAGGCCATCAGGTATTCATAAGGTTAATCTACCATTCAAGGGAACAGTGTGGTCAGGGATTTTACCAAGAGGAAACTCTGAAAGCAATAGGTGTGGGTCACCTGAGAGCAGTATACTCTCTGCAATTGCTGACTGGAGGCTGCAGGTTGTAAATATACTTTATTCTGGTGTCTGAATGCCATGTTATGCTTTAAGTACTTAGACTAGCTAAATACTTGTTATAGCTAGGAATTGGGCAGGTAGAAGGAAGCATTGGCCCTTTTTAGTAAGTTCTCCAAACAGGAGGTTTTTGTTTGTTTGATATTCATTCTGGTTTGTGCTGAGTTAAAGGACCAGTGTCCCACAAACAAAGACAGGCTCTAAACCATGTCTGAAACCTGTATTTATGGAATAAATATGGCTCACAGCCTAAAGAACAACCATTATGTTTACTATTAGTCCAGTAAAGTACCTCATGGATTCCACTTGTAGCCATGACATTGCTGTCCATCAACATACTTATTACATTCCCAAGCTATGGATATCCACGGTCCAGAACTAGACAATATCCTGGTACTCTTTTCCCTCCTTCCAACACTTCTGAAACTACGTAAAAATGGCAGAGCTTCCGGTTATATATTCTGATCTGATTGGAAAATCGGGGGAAAGCGTGTGCCTGGAAGCTCCACAAGATAACTTTTGGAAAATGGAGGACCTTACTCTGACATTCCCCATTTTTGTGGAGTTTTACTTGATGTCAGGATGCCAGCCTGAATATGTAATATTTATACATTGTCATGTCTACCTGCAGCCACTAGTGGCCACCCTTTCCTTCTCAGAAGCACCATTTTCTAATTATTTGTGACCCCTGAGCCACATTATCAGGATATTTGCATCAGAGTGTATTTAGTTTTGCTGTTTCCTGGTGCTGACCCAGCTTGTTCTTACCTTGCTCTCGGCTTCTGATTTGGCTTTTGTTCCTGTGATCTCCTGGTATCGACCCGGCTTGCCTGACTATGTGTGCCCTGCATGAGGGGTGCTTGCTTTGTTCCCTGCCTGAGGACTGACTGCCATGTGCCCTGCCAGAAGACCAAAGTCTGTTCCGTGGTCCCCTATCCGGAGTCTGTTCCATGGTCCCCCATCTGGAGTCTGTTCCATGGTCCCCGATCCGGAGTCTGTTCCGTGGTCCCCTATCCGAAGTCCTTATCCTGCCGTGGTGCATCTGCCTTTGTCAGAGTTTGTGGTAATTATTTGTGAATTTATATGTATATGTCACATCCAGATAGCACCCTAATATGTGTTCAGCAATATCTCCTGAGTACTGTGATACCACCCATGCTTGGGTTTGTAGAGTTGTGTGGGGGCTAAAAGGCCACGTTTGGGGGGTATACATTTTGAGTTCTTTTCATTTTGACATCTGGCTAGTCTGTGCGAATGTCCTATTTGGGACATCATTAAACCTGGCATATTCGATTTACCTCATCAAACCATACATTTTTTTAAAATAAGCACACCAGGGTATTTCAAATGTTAGCATTTTAACTCTTTCCATGCCCTGATTTTTGGGAAGGCACAACACTAATTTTAGCACTTCATCATAAAAATAAACTTGGTATGTTTGTGTGGGTGTCTGGGTGTGAATGATACTGTGGGTGTGCATATGTGTTAGTGTCAAGTGTCTGTGTGTGTCAGTGCTGAGTGTCTGGATATGTGTGTTAGTGCTGAATGTCTAGATGTGTTGGTGTGAGTATCTGTGTGCATGCTTTAGTGCACGTGTGTGCATTTGTGTGTTAGTGCTCCTCCCAAGGTCAGGCTCTGGATTCACCCTTGTTACTGAATCTGAGCTATGGAATTTGCTTTTTCCACATTAATAAATCCAATGGTGTTCAGCCAGTAATGGCTGACTGTATTTTATGGAAGCTGCAGTTAGTATGTAGTGTACGCCACTAGAACCCAGTCTATACTTGCAATTCCCATGAAGTTCAGGCAGCATTATAGCTGCAGGAATATTATGGCAGATATGAGAATTGCTGTCAAGAAAAGTTAATGTTGTGTCGTGTAGTGTAGCATTCTGAGGTATTACAAGAAAATAAGGTTGGTGTAGGGGAGTAAAAAGGGACATAAAGGCTTACAACCAAAAATGGAAACTTGATAGTTTCCCAGGAGTTATGGTTACATTTGGCGCTGCTGTTAATACATTTGTTATGATGTTCCATTTGTTATGGCTGAGGGTCATGAGAGTTGGAGTATTAACTAACCCTAACTTGCAATAAAACTACCTGCAAACTGTGTCTCTACCCAGGTAGTGACTCTGTGTTTATGAACTAAAGCCGTAGGGGAGGAGACCAGGTACAAGAAGAAAGGAAGAGAGCAAACCATTCTGACAGCAGAGGGTTGTACAGAATTAAATAAATCTTTTTTTGCCAACTGCTGGGTGTTTTTTCTGCCTCTTTGTTTAGTTAACCTACACAGCCTACTGTTTCTCCCTCCCCTGCTGCTGCTCCATTGGGCCTCTTTTCCATATTTACACCTAATAAAATATGATAAAACTTCACATTAAACTGATGCTATGTATGTCTCTTACTTTTCAAATAAAATAAAAATACATAATGAACTTTACTCAGGAAAAATTGTTTCATGATTAAATAATGTTAAATTAATAGTTATAAAGCCTATAGAAATATCCAATGGGAGTTTAAAATGATATACTGAATTACAACTACATTGGAAAGGACAGTGGAATGTGATATACTGTTTTTCTTCTTCTACAGTTAACACTGCAATATATTAGATTGATTATTAGGACCCTGATTATAAGATGACCCCCCAAAATCTGAATATTAATTTAGGAAAAAAGAAAAAACCTGAGTATAAGACGACCCTATAGGAAAAAAGTTTTACCAGTAAATGTTAATTCATGTAAACTATCTCTATGATTGAGAAAAATATTTTGTTTTTATTTCCTTTTATTTTCCAACCTGCCCCCCCAGTTATGCACATCTGCCCCAGAAATGCCTTATACCCCCTGTATGCCACTGTGCCCCATGATATGCCTTTTAACCTTCTATATGCCACTGTGCCCCATGATATGCCTTTTGACCCCCTATGTGCCACTCTGCCTCCAGAAATGCCTTATACCCCTATATGCCACTCTGGCATTTAGGGGGTTAAAAGGCATATTATGGGCCAGAGTGGCATATAGGGAGGTATAAGGCATTTCAGGAGGCAGAGTGGCGTATAGAGGGTTAAAAGGCTATGCCTACAGAAATGCCTTATGGCCCCCATTTAACACTCACCCACCTCCCCCCCAAACTTACCGGTGCTTCTGACTTCCGGTGTGTTGTCCGGAAACAGGTGTGGTTAGCAGTGGGGGTTGTCTGCGTCTGTCAGGGTCTGGCGACCCGAGGCGGCAACTTACCTGGGTGCTTTGCTCAGTGCTCAGTTATTGTGCTTACCTGCTACATCCTGAGTGCGTGTTTCCTATTGATTATCCGTGTACCTACCTGGCTTCCTTCTGACCTCGCTCCTGCCTGACCCTTATCTACTAAACGGCTCGTGATTTATCCGTGTATCTACCTGGCTCTCCTTTGACTACGATTCTGCCTGACCCTATTGTACTTCGTATTGTACTTCGTATTGTACTTCCTATTGTGCTCGTGTACCGTACCTTGGCTTGTGTCCTGACTCTGCATGGGCCTTATCCACTAAGTGCCTCTTCCTGCATACTGAGCTCCGTAACCCTGTTTATAATCCTACCGGATTGTTCCTGACAGCGTCCATCGCGCAGACCTTCCCCGACTGTCAGAGAGAATTCCCTGCACTGGTGCAAACAACCCCCGCTGCTAACCGCACCTCCTTCCGGCTGCAGCGGAAGTTGTCTACGCGAATCGTTTAGACGTCTATATGCTGCCCCAGGCTACATGACCAGGGAGTCAGAAGCACCGGTAAGTTTGGGGGGGTGTTAAATGGGGGAATAAGACTGCATAAGACAGGAGGATCCAGGTCCCCTGCAGCACTGCAGGGGATCTGGATCTTAGTCTCATAGTCAGACCTATCTGAGGTCTGATTATAAGACGACCCCGATTATAAGACGAGGCATTTGCTCTGAAAAAACCTTGTCTTATAATCGAGCAAATACGGTTTATAAAAAAAATAGACAATACACATAAAATATTTAGCATTTTTGTTAGATATGGCAATTATTTTCAAAAAGCTGAAATGTTTATCAAAGTTGTATCTATATTATGATTTTTGTCTTTCATTTTAATTATAGTTTGGCTGCTTTGAATTGCTACCCTAACTCTATGGATGACACAGATACATGATTATTAGGGATCATTATATTCAATATGTATTTGCAGTAGACAAAAAATAGTTTTAGATTTATTTTAATTTAGTAAGATATAGTATGATAGGGTGCATAGGTCTATGTCCCTCTGACTTATTCAGCTTTTGTTGCATGTTGTCACAGCAACTAATATTACTGTGATTTGCAGGTTGCATTGAGCAAATGTTTGCCCTTTGTACCTTTACTAAAAGATGTACTTTACTATTAAAATATTATGTTTAATGAAGTTCTCCCATAATGCTATGCACTATTACATGGTTCAACAAATTAACTGCCAGAAGCCTATTAACGGGTTAAAAATAATGTGTAGAAACAATTTAATTACTGTAAATTAAAAATCTGATTTAATGTGTGAGATTTTAAATATTTAATTTAAGCCAAAAACACTAACTTAATGTCATCAAACTATTGATGATAATAAATGTACACTTTAGATTTCTGGGTTGTTCACCAGCCTGTTATAGATTGCCTACTGGTACAGACCTTTAATTAGGTTTTTAAATTCTATTATTATACAATGGATTTCCTCCGTAACAACCTGTCCCTCAACCAGGGAAGGCAAACTCCATTGGGCAACGGGTTGGTTTGACTTTACAGACACCTATCAGGGCAGCACATTTTATAAATGCACTTTACTCATGTACTCCATAAAAAATCCTTTTTTTTAGCTATGTTATTTGATGAACACATACATAAAAATTATTTTTACAGCCGGATGGGCACTCATTAACACAATACAAGTCAGACACTTAAACAAATCACATTGCTGACACACTAACATAACTCAATTACACAATTCAAACAATCCAAGAACTCACACAAAAACACAACACACTTCATACCTCCCAACTTCTAGCCCCAGAGAACTGGGATGCTGGAGGTGGAACTTGGGACACAGTGCTACTAAAGCGCTACTGCGCATGTGCACAATTCCCTGCATGCATGGTATGCATGCTCCAATGTCTGAAATTGTGACAGGGAGATTGTGGTCCCAAATCCTGCTGTAGCTCTGAGCTAAACCTCTATCAAACTTTTCATGGCAGAGGTAGAGATTTGCAGGACAGCAGGGTACCGTGGCAAAATGTGCACTTCATTGGTTGATAGCAGAGGAGCTCCCTGCCGGCGACCAAAAGAGTTGCTCGTACAGACCTTTAACTCTTGAAGCAGGGAGACCAATGGTCTCCCCAGGCCAAGTTCCGCGTCAGGAGTTAAAAGGCCGTGCAAGCGACTCTATTGGTTGACTGCAGAGGTCGTTCTTATGGCCCTTTAACTCCTGTTGGTGAACCTACGGATTTCCTTAGCGACACAGAGAGTGTAGAGATCATTCAATCTAATGATCTCTTACATTGACTCCCTGCACCTATGTCTAACTGACCCAACGTAAAGGAAACATGCAGTTTGGACACAGCACAGAGGAAAAGAGACACACCACTCCTGTAAGAGTGGTGTGGGCTGGGGGCAAAGGCACACTGTTTGGAGGAAAAGGTGGCACAGGCAAGCTGTTCGGGGGTAACAAGCTGTTTGGCAAAGATAGCACAGACCAGCTGTTTGGGGACACTGAAAGGCTGATGGCAGAGATAGCACATACAAGCTGTTTGGGGGTCACTGAGAAGTGCTGAGGACAAAGATGGCATTGACAAGCTGTTTGGCAAATATGTCACAGGCAGGCTGTTTGGGGCTAATATGCCACAGGGAATCTGTTTGGAGCAAAGATGGCACAATAAAGCTGTTTGGTGGTACTGACAAGCTGTATGGTGACAAACATGGCACAGACAGACTGCTTGGGGAATAAAATAGCACAGACAGGCTGCTTGGGGAATAAAATAGCACAGACAATCTGTTTAGGGGCACAGTCAATCTGTTTGGGCAAGATGGCACAAGCAAGCTGTTTGGGTGCTAAAATGACATTGATAAGCTGTTTTTGGAACTATGGTTTCTAGTTACTCCCTTTTCTCACACTTTCTCACTCCTCATCCAAATAAAGTAACAGGGGGAGTAATTGCCCCCCGCCTGATTTTTTTAAAATTTTATTTACTATGGCAAGCCGCATACTGTGTGCATTACTGTGACCATCTTTGATCATTGAGCTATGGTTGGTAGGGCCAGTGGAGAATAAATGAGGGTCTCATATCCTGGAAAAGGGGACAAAATCTATTTTCAGTGCATATAAATAATTTGGAAAAATAAATCATTTGGAAAAAATAAGGCACCAAAGGTGTGAACTTTGATAGGAAGGATAGAGAGAGTATGTTCTATAATACAGTATAAATAATGCATATAATGCACACACACATTCTTCAGCTAATATTTACAAAATAAATAAACAGTCCAAAAAATAACTTTAGATGAGTATCATAAAGTTTCTTTTCTAAAATATGTTTAATTATCATGCAGTGGAGTGTCTAATGGTTGAAGAGACATCCTCTGTGCTTTCAGAAAAAAGTTGTTTTGCAAATCAGCCATCTGCTCTATGATGGAATTGTTCTGAGAAGTTATCCCAATTGGAACATTTAGGAAATGAAAACATTGTTTTAGGAGCCAGGAAACTTGCATTTGAAAAAATGTTGAGTTGACAGATGCCCTGCAAATTCCTGCTGAGGTACAGGATCATATATCGATACATCATGAAATTTACCTTGAACTGATGTAGTCAATGAAAACTATGTGAATCACTGTACAGTAGCGGTCCAATAATTAGTATTTATGTGTGAATAAATAGAGAAAATAATTTTATAATAGCGTATATAACATAGATAAATCTGATCAGTGAACTAATAAAAGGTAAAATCACAAAATAAAAGGGTGAAGGAGAGAACAGAGTCATATGAGGTACCAAAACCCTGAACTTGGTCTGAATTCTCAGTAGTTATAGAGGTATCAGGAAATGTTTTTTAATATAGTTCATTGAAAGTTTGAATAGTATAGACATAAAAATTAGACTTTATGTTTCTAATTATTTATTAGACATTGGCTTTCTACAGTTAATTTTATTAAATACATATTGTCAGGACTTTCTGGGAGCGTAGAGCAGGGTGGAGAGCTAGGAGGCCAACAGGTATTCGTGGGAGTCTGAAAGGTATGGGCAAAAGCGAAAGTCAGGTAGACGAGCCAGGATCAGGACAAGCATTTCCCAAAAAGGATCAATGACCGGACACTCCCACCACACATGTAGGAAGTCTCCCTTTTGGCGGTGGCATCTCCAACATTGATTCGTAACAGACAGAAACATTTCTTTTAAGCGTGCCGGAACTCTATACCAACAGATTACTTTAAAACTATTCTCTTGATCTGCCACTGATCTTCAACTTCTATGTACAAATATTGCAATTTTTTTTCCACTGTATGTCCGACAAAATACATTAACAATCATGTTCCCATTCTCTAATAGTATGACTTATTTTCCACCCCTAAAGCAGAAATAATTGAACGTACAGTGGCTATCAATTGTTTAGGTTTATCCAGAGCCATGATCAATGTTTCATATGGCGTAAGCAATTCTGAGTATTGATGTAGTTCAACAGGGTCTCGAAATAATATTGTAGCTGTATATAAATATATTTCTGCCTCACATGTCCCAGTCTAGAGCATCCAGTCTCATGAGAGACCAGACCTCCAAGGCTGGGAGATGACACTCCTAGTGGCCAATCTACATTAAATGCTAGAGACGTTAAGGGAGAGGGGTTTCCAATCAAACCCTCCATTCTCCTTGTCTGCTTTCATATTTTTTATCATAGGTAGAACTGTAGGGTGGTTGTTTTTCTCCATTATTCTCTGTGTTGGGGATAATCAAGCAGCAGATGGCCCCCTGCTCAAATGTAACCCATTGTTTTAAGACCAGGCGAGACCACTCCACTATCCTTGCCAGGTGTGCAGCTCTGTAATAGTTTCTAGGTCTGGTGGGGCCAGCCTTCCTAGGTGTCTTAGTCTTATCAAATATCTATAACCCAGCCTTGTTGCCTTACCACTCCAAATGTACTTGACAATAACACTCTTCATTTCCTTAAATAAATCTTTTGGAACAATAACTGTGAGAGTCTGCAGGAAATAAAGGGCCTTCTGTAGCACATTCATGCGAACCACTCCAATTCTCCCGAACCATGAGATTTGTTTTTTAGACCACCTTTCAATTACTTGTTTAATCTCTTTTATAAAATGGTTGAAATTCAGAGCATATATTAGGCTTAGATTATTAGGTATCTTTATCCCTAAATACTTTGTGGAGCAAGGGGACCATTGAAAATAATCAATACATTCAATACTTCCGATTTATTAACATCCACCTTAAAGTTAGATATTTTCGAATAAATCTGTATTTCTTTCAGAGATATGTGTACACTGGACACAATTAACAAAATATCACCCGCAAAGGCAGGTACCTTATACCATATACCGGCAGAGGCCCAGCTCCAACCCCCTAACGTTTGGGTTATCTCTTAATGCACGCAAAAAAGGTTCCAAGATCAATACAAAAAGAAGGAGTGATGGTGGGCAACCTTATCTGGTGCCATAAGACAGGTTGAATTAGTCCGACAGAGTCCCATTAACCCGTATTCTTGTTAATGGTATGTGGTATAGTGAGTCAACCCACTTCCTCATTTTAGGGTCTATACCAAGATGTTTAAGGACATCCCTCATGTAGGACCAGCCCACCCTGTCAAATGCCTTCTGCGCATCTACAGACGAAAGAATTGTAGGTACCTTATTTTCTTGAGCATAATGTATTAGATTAAGGATCTTGGTGGTATTGTTCCTGGCTTCACCACTTTTTCGTCTTCTGGTTTTCTTGTGGCGATATGAGTTCAAATATTTTGTAATTTTTTTATACTTTCTGTCCCAGATGGCCCCCCTTCAAGGTTATACACTTTCTTATAATAAGAGGAAAAAACTTCAGCAATCTTATCTTTAGTAAATTGCATTTGACCTTGGGAATCTTTAATCTTAGAGATAAAAGATGATACTAACTTATCTCTAAGTGCTCTTGCAAGATATTTCCCTGATTTATTACTGTATTCATATATTTTGGTTTTTAATAAAATATATATTTTTTGCATATTATGGTTATAAAGTGTTTCTAATTGTGATCTTAAAGGCAAGAGTCTCTGAGGTGTTAGATTATCTAAAGTTAATTTATGTCTGGTCTCTATTTTTGAATAGCTATCCTATCCACACTTCTCTTTTTTGTATGCTGCTAAGCTTATTTCTTTTTGGTTTAAATGAAAGATTATCCAGGTATCAACTAATTGTGCTGAGTGAAGTTTCTCACGCAAGGTCAAATTAAAATCTCCTCCAAATATAGAAATACCCTCTGCAAAATTGAGGGGGAGAGAGAGCGAGACATGTTTTTTAGCCCCTGAATGTCATTTTGGAATTTAAAAAGCCCCCAAAGGCGAATTATTAAAACATGAAAATGCGTCTGAAATGAGTTTGGACCTCATGCACATAATATCTACCTGTTCTGGAAATTGACCAAACAAAATATGTGATTGAGGTGATTGGCATTAAGGGATACAACCAATTTAAATTTTTGGTTTCATTTCATTAATGTAAACTAAATGCCCATTGATAGGTACACTAAAGTTTGCTACCTTTCTAGTAAAAAATCCAAGACTAAAGAAATCAATAATAAGTAAGTGCATGTCCTATTTATTTAATCACCGAGTTTAAAATAAGTAATACTTAACACAAATAATAAACACAAAGTATTGAATCAACCCTGTTTAAAACAATTCTTTAGTAAAAGGTGCTCAGTGTGTTTTGTGGGGAAAAATGACAGAGAAAAACTAAAGCAAAAGTAAAAACCTCATCTTGGTCAGGATTTTAATCTTAATTTACCAAAGAAATGTAATTGGTGACAGCAACAAAAAAGTCCTGGCCCTTTGGAAGCTTTTCAGCAGTAATTATTGGCATTGCTATCAATTAAGTAAAAGACAGGATGTCTAGACATTTAGCCTTTACCTAACAGGGAGGTGATAAGTATAAACAAACTTCCAAAACACAAGCTATTAATATAGAAATTTCCAGTAAAAGTTGTAAAACACAATATATTTATCACAGTGCATAATTTTAAACACCTACAGGATATTTTTGATAGTAGACTGCAGGAAAGCAAATAATTTATATATTATGTTGATTCACAGACAATCACAGTTGTACAATATCAATGACTAAATAGTCAATGTATGGTTACATAAGAGTATGTCTGAACAAGAGACTAAAGTAGCCTGAAAAGCTTACCGTCTAATTTAATTTAAGGAGCCAGTGAAGGCATCCTATTTACCAACTTTACTGACTTTCTTTCCACGGCCAACATTGTGTAACTCTATGCGTGTCTGTGGCAAGCCTAGTACACAGCTTAGAATGCCCAGGGCATAACGTAAAACAGTGTTACAGTGTAACAAAAACTACAACATCCTGACATAGTGTAACACACCCAAGACACAGTGTGAAAACACACAGGACCCAGCTAACACACACTGGATGCAGAATAACATGGAATAACACACACAGGATGAAATGTAACGCACACAAAAAGATCCTCACACAGCGTACACCCTGCAAGAAAATTGTAAAACACACCAGACAGAGTGTAGCACACAATGGCATAACACAGTATATCACACATAGGACACAACATAACACAGCATTACACAGTGTAACCAACACAGGACACAGTGACACAGTGTAACACGCTGTAACACACACTGGAGTCAGCCAAACATACCCTGGACACAACTTAACCGTCACGGGATGCAGCCTAATGTACACAAGACGCGGCGCAACGCACATAGGTCACAACAAAATGTACATAGGAAGCAATGTGACACACACTGGACACAGTGACACCCATGTGACACCACCTAACATACACAGGGTGCAGTGTAACACACACAACACGCAGCTACTGAGGCTGCCACAATGCCAGGTTTGTTTGTTGATTTCCTGGCTCACAGCAATATCACAGAAAAACACACACACAGGGAGCAGGGTAACACATACCAGACTCTATGTTCTCCTCACCAACTTGTGTTAGGTTAGATTTTATATTATCTTTCATATATAGGGCCACCCCTACGTATTGCTACGTCCCAGTCATTTTTCTCATTTTACCATGTCTCCGTAAACATAGCCAATAAATCAATGTTCTCGGTTGCCATTACTGTCACAAGTTCATGGATCTTATTCCCTAAACTGCGAGCATTTGTAGACAGGACCATGAAGCTTTTCATTTAACACACATGTAACACGCGTGTTTTTTTCCACACACATTTTACTTCGGGTATGAATGTATGGTACATGGCACTGATATATGTCGCAGCCAATTGACACACTAATATGCGTTTAGCAACAGGTCCTGAATACAGTGATACCACTCATGCATAGGCTTCATTTTGACATCTGGTCAGTCTGCACCCATGTCTTACTTGAGACATATTTAAACCTGGCCAATTCAATTTTTCCCAACAAACCATACATTTTTTTTTTAAACTAGACATCCCATGGGTATTTCAAATGCTAGTATTTAAACTCTTTCCGTGCCAGGATTTCTGGGAAGATCCATGCAAATTTTAGCACTTGCTCATAAAAACAAACTTTTTCCTTTTTTTATATGTTTGGACTTTTTTTTTGTTATATTTCGGATTGGATGGTTCCCATGATGGTGAAATCACTGCATAATTGTGATTTTGTATTTTTTTCTATGTCTTTTTTTTCTATTTGGCTAATCACATTGTGATTAGAAAGCTGGGCTCCACTGACTTGCATGGTTGAATGCAGTACTTGTACTCTCTGGAGAGACCCTCTTTAATGTAAGCTACCATATTGTGAGGCAAAATCTCTCGCAATGGTGCTCTTTGACTACTCTCTGGAGCAGTCACTGTGCATCTTCAGTTGGATTTTCGCTATCGCGGCATTGCAGCAACACTGTATAAGCAAAGAAGCTTAATTTAGCAATAATGTACCAGGCATTGTGTATATATATTTGTGTAAGCTATAAGAGTGGGCATGCGTGTACAGTAGGTAGACAATGCAATAAAGCAGCAGGAAATGCAAGCAGAATGTCTGGTTGTATAGGGAGAGTTATTAGCAGTAGAAAGAGGGAAGTGCTCATGCCGTTGTACAGAGCACTGGTGAGACCTCACTTGGAGTATTGTGTTCAGTACTGGAGACCGTATCTCCAGAAGGATATAGAAATGTTGGAGAAAGTTCAGAAAAGAGCTACTAAAATGGTTCATGGATTACAGGATGAATCTTACCAGGAAAGGTTAAAGGATCTTAACCTATATAGCCTGGAAAAAAGACGGGACAGGGGGGATATGATAGAAACATTTAAATACTTAAAGGGAATTAACAAGACAAAGGAAGAGAGTTTATTTGAAAGGAGAAATACTACCACAACAAGAGGACATAGTCGTAAGCTAGAGGGGCAAAGGTTTAAAGGTAACATCAGGAAATATCACTTTACGGAAAGGGCAGTGGATGCATGGAATAGCCTTCCATTAGAAGTGGTCGATGTTAAAACAGTGAAGACATTTAAGCAAACATGGGATAGGCTTAACGCTAAGCTAGGTTTAGGATAAGGCCAGGTACTAAGGAAAGTACTCAGAGGTTTGAAGCAAACATAGCTTTTTTGCATTTATTCTATGATGATGTAGAAATAGCTTGGGAATGATGGTACACATTAGATTTAGAAATAGCCTAAAAATGATTCAGACACATTTTTCGTTTCATTCTTTGGTCCATTTGTTTTTAAACAACAAATTTTGTTTCAAGTCATTTCGGTTTGGACTGGCCCATTCTAATTCATTTGACATTGTATATGTCAATCTCACCAGGCCCTCTTCATTTCTTCATACAGCACATCATCATGAAATAATTATGCACATTCTAGTAAATCTGTCTCCCCCACTCAAATGTCATGCTTGACTTCCTACAGTCCTGTTTGATTTTGAAGTCCCTAAGAACTATTCTGCATCTATATTTGGCAAAGCATTACAGAACATTGCATCTTTTTATGTACAATTGTGATCAAAAGTTTGCATACCCTTGGAGAATTGGTAATATATGTAACATTTTAAAGAAAACATGAGTGAGCAGGGAAAACACATTTTTTTCCATTTCTTATGGGATTCATATTCAACTGTAGATTATAACAGAATGGCACAACCATAAAACAAAACAAGGCAACAAAGAAAAAAAAATGAAATGACCCCTGTTCAAAAGTCTGCATACCCTTAGTTGTTAATACTGTGAATTGCCCCCTTTAGCATCAATGACAGCATGCAGTATTTTGTAATAGTTGTCTGCCTATTTGTCAGTCTTTGGTCATCTTGCAGGAACCGCACGTTTGAGATCTCCTCAGAGTGGGTCGATGATACTAAGGTCAGGGGACTGTAATGGCCACTCCAGAACCTTCACCTTTTTCTGCTGTAACCACAGGTCAACTTGGCCTTGTGCTTAGGGTCACTGTCGTGCTGGAAAGTCCAAGACCGTCCCGTTTGGAAGAATGCAAAATGTCTGCCAATATTTTCTGATAACATGATGCATTCAACTTGCCATCAATTTTCACCATATTCCCTGTGCCTTTAGAGCTCAAACACACCCAAAACATCAGTGAGCCCCCACCATGCTTCACAATGGGGTTGGTATTCTTTTCCTATAGAATGACCCCTCTCCAAACATAGCGCTTATGGTTGTGAGCATAAAGCTCTATTTTTGTTTTTTTTTCATTCCAAATTAAAGTGTGCCAGAAGCTGTGAGGCGTGTCAAGGTGTTGTCGGGCATATTGTAACTGGGCTTTTTTGTGTCATTGGCTCAGTAAAAGTTTCTTTCTGGCAACTCGACCATGCAGCTCATTTTTGTTCAAGTGTTGTCATATAGTGCTCCTTGGAACAACCACACTATTTTTCCAGAGCAGCCTGTATTTCTCCTGAGGTTACATGTGGGTTTTTCTTTGTATCCCAGACAATTCTTCTGGTAGTTGTGGCTGAAATCTTTCTTGGTCTGCCTGACCTTGGCTTGGTATCAAGCAGTACTGACATTTTCAAGGCTTTGGATATCTTTTTATATCCTTTCCCATCTTTATAAAGTCCCATTACCCTGTTACAAAGGTCTTTTAACAGTTCATTTCTTCTACCCATGGCTCTGCATCTGGTCTGCTCAGTGCATCCATGTGAGAGCTAACAAATTCATTGACAATTTATACACAGACACTAATTGCAATTTAAAAACCCACAGGTGTGGGAAATTTAATTGCCATTTAACCCTCTGTGTGTCACCTTGTGTGTCTGTAACATTCAAGGGTATGTAAACTTGTGATCAGGGTCATTTTGGTGATCTCTGTTATTATTATGATTAAAAAAAGGAGCCAAACAAGTATGTGATTATAAATAGCTTCATATGATCACTAGCCTTAAATAAAAGACTGGGGTTTTTTCAGTCATATTTTCAAAATCAATGCAACAATTTCCGACAGGGTATGCAAACTTTTGAGCACAACTGTATCTAGTTTACAAAATCAAAAGTTACGATATGTTTGTTCAATTCAGTCTTTTAGGCATTGGGCAACTTACAGTTGTGTAATATAGAGTGTCTTGGAAACTGATTGGTACAAAAGTGGAAGATTTGGAGCTATAATTAATAACAATTACTGCTAATGATTTATGTAATTATTAACAAGTTTGAAGAAGGTGTTATATCACTTTTGTGAAATAAGTGGCACCATCTATTTCCTTGCTTCAAAATATACCCCATAATATGTCATAAGCAGTGATTTGGAGACACAGCCAGTTAGCAGAAAAAATACATCAGCACAACACCGAGAGGGCCAGCATTTTGTGTTTGTCATTGGCAAAAACAAGAGTGCCCTGTTAGCCACATCATATTTTAATTTCCTTAAAGGCTTCATGCTTTTAATCTTCAGTTATATAAAATGCAAAGTTTGACTACCCTAATCAATCATTTCTTAGTGAAATTATAAATGTAGAGGATGCCTGTTTTCATCATCAATTTTATTAGTGAACGGAAATCAAATACTCCCAGGTATATCAATTATATTGCTATAGATTCATCTGAAACATGTACCAATTGTAGCTTATGTTTTTGTTACGGACAGCTTCCTTGTTGTAGAGTAATTTGTGCTCTTAAGATCATTATTTGTTTCCATATAAGAATTTTAGACAAAAATATGATATACTATGAATATTACCACTTTAAGAATGAAATAAACTAATCTCAGATAAGAAGCCTTTTAAAATGAGGATAATATAACTGACACAAAGCAATTGGAACTCATAGGACTATCTATAGTTAAAATATTTCATCTTGGGAAAAATTCTTGTTATAAATTCTCATTAATAATATTAATTGACTGAGTCAAAGAAACAGAGGTAATATAGTTTGCAGATAAGAAATACTGCCATAACCATGTGTTGAAAAGAAATTCAGTTAAAAAAAAACTAAAAAAAACTTCCCGGTTAAGCTGATCATTTAAACTAATAAATAGTTCATTTTCAAACAAGAGAATCAATTAATCACTGTAATTAATCTATGTAAAACAGCATCCTCAAATTTCCATAAATTGTTAATAGAGAAAGTTTTTAAATCTTAAACTTTACAGCAGCTCTGTTCCACCACATTGTGATATCTACAGTAAGAAAAATTATAAGCAGCTTCTATTGCCTATATGATCAATGTTTCTGAGAGAGTAAAACCTTGGAAGCTGCATTTTCATCAGTTTTATTATTTATAATAGTCGTGAAAAATTGCAAAATGTGTCAGTTACATAGAATGTTTTTTGCTCTTTGTTATCGAGTCAAGTATTTCAACTCCTTTTTCTTAAATGTTACACTTTCACTTTCACCAGATAAAATTTGAATAATTCCTAATGTAAAAAACAACCTGATACAAATAAGGAAGGTGCTAAAACAAGTGGGTCTATTCATTAAGAAGATATACAGATGATTGGGGCGCAGGTACATATAGGGAAGAGAAAAACAAATATATAGTGTAAATCGTATAAACACTGAAAAGTGTATGGAAATATGAATGCACTCACAAACGAACAGAATGCTTCAGGCCTCTCAAGTGTTGTAAACAGTGAAATCTTTAATTGATCTTCATATAAGATCTAGAAAATAAAACTGAACATAGTGCAGTATCTCAATAAAAGCAAAAATACTTCTTTAGATTGCACTCACAGTTCATCCATGCACGGAGTGCATTTAAAAGCAAATGAAGTCCACCAAGGGGGGGGGGGGAGTCCCGTATGATGTTTTCTTCGTGAATAAAATAATAAATAATAGTTCCGCTGTGGGGGTTCCGTATGGTCCTTCTGACGCGTTTCGCCGTGTGGCTTCCTCAAGAGAAGGATTTTCTGTTCGGTTTTCGGTATCGTCGTCTCTTTTATCTGTATGTTCCGTCACTTTTTCTGACGTGCCTTCTGACGTTTTCAGTATAGAGACATTCAGGCACATTCGGCTGTTTTCGGCTTTTTCCGTCAGTTGTCCGTAACGAAAACCGACCCTCCAAACGAGACGTGTATATCGGACTTGCCGTGATCTACTGTGCTGGTTCACTCGGCGTAAGTAAGTCAAGAAAAGAAAAAGAAAGCTGTCTTATATCGTTTTAAATTGTTACGATGCCGAAAAAATAAAAGACTGTCTTGTTGGCTTGAATTCATCAATAAAAATATATCGTGAGTGTTGTATTTGTGTATTTAGTATATGAATAAAATAAATAAATAAAAAGAAAGACGCTAAATTATATATTTTCATATTGATGGCGTTATCAAAAGTGACTGACTGGATGTGAATGTGAAGTCTCCTAATTGAGTGTATGGAAAGTGTATGTGACGTGATCTGAAATAACCGACTATAAATTATTATGTAATCTTCTAGTGGTGTGTGTGAGTAGTGTGTGATGGGAGTTGTGATGGTGATGAATGCTATCATCCTCATAATTGGATATATATAAAGTGCTAGTGCTGTAAATGCTATCATTCTCATGATAATAAATAATAGTTAAACGTGATTTAGTGCTGTTATTAAACTTATATTGATAAATTAATCGGTTATATTTAAAATTAGAATGGATGGTTATCTTAAGTGAAAAATAATGATCAATAATTTTTTAGAATTAGATAGATATATACATTTATAAATAGATAAACAGGTACATTATTAGAATGACAATAAAGAGATTTTAAATGAACTATTGTCATTATTAGAAGTCAAGTATTCAAGCAAGTTAAGGGTTAATTCGACTGACCAGACTTGACAGAGGTTGCATACTAACCCTTACAAAACAGTTTGTTTATTCAGTAAAATGTGAGTTTTTGCAAGGACATGCATGTGAATGAGATTTTTTGCGAGTTTAAGGCAAGAGAATCCAAACCAAATTGAATCTTGCATGTCTTCATCTAAAACTCACAAAATTTGTTACTAAACATTAAGTACCCTGACCCATAATACACTAAATAAATAAATAATGACATTTTAAAAATGAAATGAGGAGGGAGACAAGGATTGCCTCCTCTCCCCATCCCCATGTGAAGTGGGTCAGGAGGTAGTTTTAAATCAACCTGGGGGACTAACTATACACCCCCTTACCCCAATGGGGTTTTAATATTTTATTCAATTACTCAAAAAGATTCATTGGCCGCAAGCCATGCCACCTCCAAAACCCCCATCCCTTGGCTCTCCTTCACTTTCTATACCTGCCCTACATTCCTCCCACTACCTCTAAGTCTCCCATGTAGACCAGGAAAACACCACCATTCAAATGATCGAAACGATCATTATTTACCTTTTCAGAACCCATCCAGCAATGATCAGTAGAGCCATCGATCCTCATTAGTGGCCCAAGGACATGGGTCCCCAAAAAATAAAATACAAATTAAACAATTTTGCCAAACACAAAATGGAAAAAAATATTTTTTTTTGCAATTACTAATGACTTTGAATTTATGAGTTTGCTGTTATAAACTTTGCTAACTCACAACCTCTTGCAGTTTAGTAATTAGTTATTATAAAGAAATCAGGAGCAGAGTTTTCTCAATTTTGGGCTTGTATGTATTATGATAAAACAGATTATTAAGGATCATAATCTGAAGCTATTTCAAACTATTATGTAATTATTATTTTGACAGTGCTGAAAAAAAAGAAAGCTATATATAATGATTGTAAACATACCGTATTTGCTCGATTATAAGACGACCCTGATTATAAGACGACCCCCCAAAATCTGAATATTAACTTAGGAAAAAAAGAAAAAGCCTGAATATAAGACGACCCTAAAGGAAAAAAGTTTTACCAGTAAATGTTAATTCATGTAAACTATTTTTTTTTTAATAAAAGCTATGATTGAGAAAAATATTTTTTTTTGTTTTTATTTCTTGTATTTTCCAACCTGTCCCCCAGTTACGCACATCTGCCCCCAGGCTTGCCACACCAATATGGCACTGTGGCCCATGATATGCCTTTTAACCCTCTATATGCCACTGTGCCCCATGGTATGCCTTTTGACCCCCTATGTGCCACTCTGCCTCCAGAAATGCCTTATACCCCTATATCCCATTCTGGCATTTAGGGGGTTAAAATGCATATTATGGGGCAGAGTGGCATATAGGGAGGTATAAGGCATTCCAGGAGGCAGAGTGGCATTAAGGGAGTTAAAAGGCATTATATAGAGCACTCTGCCTCCAGAAATGCCTTATACCCCTATATGCCACTCTGGCATTTAGGGGGTTAAAAGGCATATTATGGGGCAGAGTGGCATATAGGGAGGTATAAGGCATTTCAGGAGGCAGAGTGCACTATTAAATGCCCCCTTAACGCCACTCTGCCTCCTGAAATGCCTTATACCTCCCTATATGCCACTCTGCCCCATAATATGCCTTTTAACCCCCTAAGTGCCAGAGTGGCATATAGGGGTGTAAGGCATTCCAGAAATGCCCTACACACACACACACACACACACACACACACACACTTACTTACTTACCGGTGCTTCCAATTTCCTGCTGTATTGCCGGGGCAGCGGGCTGACGTCTCATTCCGCGGCAGCCGGAAGGAGGTGGAGTTGGCAGCGGGGGTTTGTATGCGTCCGTCGCAAATACCTTCCCGGGCTGTCAGAGATCAGGAACTCTTGAACTCTGATCTCTGACAGTCGGGGAAGGTATTTGCGACGGACGCATACAAACCCCCGCTGCCAACTTCACCTCCGGAAGCACCGGTAAGTGTGTGTGTGTGGTGGGGGGGGGCGACGACAGGAGGATCCAGGTCCCCTGCAGCGGTGCGGGGGATCTGGATCTTAGTCTCCTAATCAGACCTCTATTTGAGGTCTGATTAGAAGACGACCCCGATTATAAGACGAGGGGTATTTTTCAGAGCATTTGCTCTGAAAAAAACCTCGTCTTATAATCGAGCAAATACGGTAATAGTGTTGATTCAGTCACTGACTAAAGCGTTATTTGCAACAATAGTGGGGAACAAATCTGCAGTAAGCAATTCCATGGTCAGACTAAACCACGTAAAGTAAAATCATTATACATTTAACTGCATGGACACACAGAAAATGCTACATTTAAGCCATTAACAACCATGCCCTGAAAGCAATTTAATGAGGTAAGATGTTTATAGGAGCACTGAAAAGGATACATTTTTGCACGTTAACTTCAGATGATTAAATGTTTTCTCTAACCTCCACTAGACCAGACTAAACTAAATTTATGCACCGCACAAGAAGGAAACAAACATACTATACATACACAGTTGAGTAAAATTACACCACATTTAAACCTCTCAATGCTGACACTATAACTGTTTCAAGTTCTGGGAATAACGGACTTCCATCAACATTAATCAGAGAGATAAATATTTCTCATTTGAATTGGCTGAGATCCCCAAATTAATTTGGGGATCACAGCCAACTCATTGAGAGGTCACTTATTAAATTGGCTTAAATCCTAGAATAATTCCGGGATCTCAGTCAACTCAAATTAGAGATGAGTATTTCATCTGATTAATGTTGATTTAATACATGGTTGAGTATTTTAATCTCTGATATATTGTAATATTTTCAAATTTGGTATTCTGAGTCTCTAACTGTAGTAAAAAATCACGAGGTGCTCAGCAATGCGAATAAATCAGTACAGTTTTATTTCCACACAAGTGGCAACGTTTCAACCCAAAAGGGTTTTTCTCAAGCCATAAAAGTGCAATACAAAAGTCAGTTCTTCTATACAGATCAATCTCAATTAACAATCATGTGTAAAAGAAAAACATGGATGAGTTTGGTGTGGAAGAACTGGACTAGCCTACACACAGCCCTGACCTCAACCCAATCGAACACCTTTGGGATAAACTGGGACAGAGATTGCGAGCCAAGCCTTCTCATCCAACTTCAGTGCCTGACTTTACAAATGCACTACTGGATGAATGGGCAAAAATTCCCACAGAAGCACTCCAAAATCTTGCGGAAAGCTTTCCCAAAAGAGTGAAAGCTGGTATGGCTACAAATTGGGGACCAACTACATATTAATGTCTAGAGCAATTTCACTACCATGGGGCATGATCTGATCTGTGCGAGTGGCTTAACTTTATATAGGTTAAACAAATGAAATGTCAAAATGGAAAGTAAGCCCGTGGTAGACCCAGAGATTTTTGGCAACGAATGATCAGCCTTGTGTGCTGCATAATTCAAATAAAAACCTACCTGTGCTATAATGAAAGCACTTTATAGCCCTAAATTCAATGGTTTGTGCAAATTTTCATAATATCCCACAATTCACGCGGGGCTGGCAGAGTGTTCTCATCTTAATTTACCACCCTTATCTCATTTGGATATGAGACTTGTGCCCTTATAGATATATTTGCTCATCCAGATGTACTTATGGATATGTTTTGTATTTGTACTCTGTGGGTTGATTTTATCTTTCTACTCTGTTAACAATTCAGGTTTAAATCTCTCCTTACTTTTCTCTATTGAACCTCCTCCCTACTTTCCCCTTTCCTTGCCGATGGTTTAGCATCTCTTTAGCAGACATATGAGGTATACATAAACACATAGAATATATTTTAAGAATGTACTCCAATGGTATTCCAGATACCCCTCACACCCAAGTTACTCATACAAGCTTAAATAATATTAGCAAACATTTCACTTCACACTCATGAGTCTAAGGCTCTTATCGTTGAATGTAAAAGCTCTTAATAAACTCCACAAAAAAATCACTACTCCTGGAAAAGGCAAATCGATCTAAAGCTAATATATTATGCATACAGAAGACTCATTTTGCAACTACCAAAACCCCAAACTTATATTTAAGACATTTCATTACCACCCTTCATGCTACAGCACCAACAAAAAAGCAGGTGTCTACCTCTTGCTACACATTTCATTAAAGATTAACATACATTGTGTAAAATGTGATCCAAACCGACATTTTCTCCTAACTGTGCTTGCCATCCTTATATACTATACTGAATATCTATGTACCCAGTGCTAATTCTACCCAATTTATCAGGTCTACCTTTAACAGATTAGAAAAGCATTTCCAAGGTGCAACAGTTATATGTAGTGACTTTATTATTATTGTCGACCCTAGATAGTGCCAACAAAGCATCAGGGAAACATAAAACACTCCTCCAAACACAGAGCAAGTATTTTCAACAAATGCTTCAAACCCGTCACACAACAACAAGAGGCTATACCTTTTTCTCCCAAATTCATCACAAATATTCCACGTTTGATCATGTGACATATGCAGTGGAGAATTGCTGCATATGAGTCATCTCATGATCAGACCATGCCATGGCTATTCTTCAACTCTCAGAGCAATACTCTCACAAAGGGGCTGGACCCTGGAGAATTAGCAATTTTATTCTATCTCAAGAATTCACTCAGAAACCAATATGTTCTGAGGTGCAAGAATATTTTTTCAACTGCTTCACTTCCAGGGGTTTTTGGTAACTTAAGTTACAGAGCTATTTTGCCATTTTATCATATGTGGCTTTCAGTAAGATTCCCCTTTTCTGTGTTTAACATACCCACTCAACTTACACATCCTTATTATTTCTTATTTATTTGAAACCATAGAAACATGCAAAAATTTATTGTGAGTGCTAGTATGTAAAAACTTTTTTTTTAAAAAAAGGAGTTGTTGCTTTTTTGTTTTGCAATTTTCTTAGAATTTGGAATTTGGGATAGTGAATAGCGGCAGTGTGGTTATACTTTTTATAAGTTTTCGACTTCCTACTACTTATTCTCTTGGACCTCTCCGGGGTCTTTGACATAGTTGACCACTCCCTTCTTCTACAATGCCTCCATGCTCATGGCATCCGTGATACAGCTCTTTCTTGGCTCAAATATTTCCTCTCTGACCGTATTTTGCAAGGTTATAGTCCAGATGCCGTATCAGCCGTGTCACTCAGGACCACACCCGGAGAGTACCCAGGTGTGATTGTCACGGAAAAAGGACTTTTAACCCCTTCTTTAGTTGTGTTTTGGCTGTGCCCAGAAGTATAATCACACCATTGTGTCCCCATACCTATTGACTCTTTATTTCTCTTGCCCTGTACCTGACCGGGTCTTAGCCACTTTACTTTTTAACCCTAAATATCTTGGATGCCCCTGGCCCCACCAGACCGGTATTTTGCACAAATATACAACATGTGGTGGGGTTAAGACGAGAGGTGTTTGGGAGAGGGAGTCCCCCTTGTAGCCTCTGCCTGGTTTGTTTGCAGACTGTCCCGGGGAAGGGTATTTTTTGTGATCATAGGATTTTCTCCTTATCTGACAGAATTTGTATATAAGGCTGTGTGTTTTCCCGTCACAGTGATCATCTGGCATTATATATCTTTAATTTTTCATTTAATTCTTAATACAAGTTTTTTTTGCACATCAGGTAAAGGTATTTTCATGCCTGGATTATATATTTATATTAGTTATCCTAAATGTAATATGACAAAAAAAGATTAAGATTTCAGCCTTTACATTTTACAGGAAAAAGAGTAGAATGCAGTAGATGGACATGGTTCTAATGCACTACCATAGAAACATATATTCTATGTTTCTACATTGAGTATGATATCTAAATATAATACATACTTCTATGAAATAGAATGGTATGGGAGAAAGATCTAATAATTATGACAGCTTATTATACCGTGTGAAATATTGAAAAGCTCTTCCTCTGTTATAGCGGTGAACAAAAAAATAAGATCAGTTTCATAAAGACACACTTTGTCATTAAAATGTTTTATTTATAATAGAGTATGGATCCCTTGCCAACATTAGCTTATACTGCTTAACTAGTTATAAACTGACAGTTTAGCTGTGTTTGTGCTATCCAACAATTTTCTACAGACAATTGTCCAAAGATCTTACACTTTGCATTTCTATTCCAAAATACATAGCGTGTCTAGTTAGCCAAGATCTGTCTTTCCGTTCGTCTATCTACTTTGTCTTTTAGCCCCTAGTCTTATATCTACTGACATTTGAAGGACACAATGATAAATGCTAAAAATCCATCTTTTTGACAATCATGAACTGAAAATAATTAGGCACATTAATTATCACATCAAATAGCACACACATGTCAATTAGTCAATACAATGACAAGGTTGAAATACAAGTTATTTTTTCTGTTAATCTGTTATAATTAGCAATATCTTAAAATAAAACAACCAGCAGAAAAGGGGCAGCACTTTTTTGATATATGAGGGGGCAATCCATGAAGATGCTTCCTTGTTCAAAGTCTATATTGAGAAGGAGGCATCTAAAGCCAACAGAAATGTTGGTACAGGCACTAGAAAGCTGCTAAGCATAAAGTGACATCTGGTGATGTGAAGTACAAATTGCAGAGACATACTTTATGTGCAAACAATGCATTTTTAGGTTTAGCAGCCGAAAGATAACATTTTGCACGGCAAGTATGACACCATTAAAAGTGTTGAAAAGTGAACATAAAGATGACCCAACATATTGTTTGTGTAGTGTTTTGTTTGCCCATTTCTCAGCATTGGTGTCTCTTTCTAATACATTATCATGTTGTGTAGTGGTAGTCTCAATATATACTCATGGGGTTACGATAAGAATTGTGTTTGAATTGTTTTGCATTTGATATTAAAAAACAAAACATAAACATTTGCCTAGTTTTCTTTCAGAATATTAATATAATATATAACGCATAATAAATAACATATGTTATTACTAAGGTTATTTTATACCTAGTAGCGTGCAGCAACTCTGGAAACATTATCAGTAATATGCCCAGTCTCATACATTTGGTTACCTTAATGGCACTCTTTTATCATGTAGCATAAACCACTTTATAATTTCCCTGTGTGTGTGATTTATATTTTATAAAGGTAAAAAGTAATTTTTGGTTGTTAAATTATTATAGATAATTGGATACATCCATTCAGTAAATTGAAAATAGATTATAATATAAGTCTAATTGTATTTGTAGCAATTTAAAATCACAAAATGATAAAATTATATAATTTTAAAAATCAGCATTATGGAAGAGGAGTAAAGCTGTAAAAAAAAGTTAAGATGCACTGGGATTACGGTGATAGAATGCCAACTCTAAAAAAGAAAAAACATGTTTGTGACTTTTTTGTGACAATTCACGAAAGATAGATCAGGGGCTTATCTCAGCAAGAGTTTGAAAACACTAACTTCTTTTAGAATAAATATTAGACTTGTGCATTCGTCTTCGGGCGAACATGAAAACGAGCACGAAGAGGCCGTTTTTTTTGTTCGTTCCGAAGGAACGTAGAACAGAATACAGTGCCGGCAAACCGTAGGCGAAGACGAAGACTCACAATCACGAAGAATCGAAGATTCTTCGTGATCGTCTTCGTTTTTGCCGCGCAACCGCCAAAATTTCAAACAGGAGTGAGCTGATCCTCGTCTGTCCAATCAGCTCACTCTTGTGACGTAACGCTAAGGGTCTCGTCCAATGCCTGTGCTGCTGTTTTTTGAATTCTGAAGGCGCCTTTATAAGACCAGAGCTTGCCTGAGAGATCCATTCATTTTTCGCTGTGACTGCTTTGGCAACACTGCTGTGCTGCATCCGAGCGTTACAGAGAGAGATTGTTCTGTTCTGTGTGAGACTGGTAAGCCTTAGCCTGCCATTTCTCACTGTGTACTTCATCCTCACTTCAGTGCTACTTAATTAATATATTTAATAATAATAATTTGATTAATTTAATTTTTTTAAAATTAATTTGTCATCAACTTTAGTGTAAGTGCTGTTGAGTTGACAGTGCACCCAGTGCCTCAGTGGCACTGGGGTGCCCTTGCCCTGGGCTGGCACTAGTGCCTATTGCCTGTCCTGCTTAAATAAATTAAATAGAATTTATAAATTACAATTTAATAGAATCTATAATTTAATAGTTCATTATAATATTATATATATATATATATTTGTCAGTCATATATATATATATACTATAGTATACTAGTGTAGAGTGTACTGTAGACATTCATCTACTAGTGTCTAATTTAAAATCAGTAATATTAATTAATATAATTAATAATTGAATTCATTATAAAATATATATATTTGTCAGTTATAGTTAGTAATAGTATACTAGTGTAGAGTGTACTGTAGACATTCAGAACATCTACTAGTGTCTAATCTAAAATCAGTAATATCAATAATTCTCTAATTCTTTCTTATCTTAATAGTTAATTAAATTAGCTATAAATAAAAGTAATAATATTAATTAATTACTACTAGCGTATAGTTCAGCTAATCTTATTAGTACTGGTGCTGCAGCTCTATAGTTTGTGCTTTGTTTTAGCAACAGTAAGAGACCAAGTCAATTTTTCTTAATTAATCTTTCATTTTATTTCATTTGTTTTGCTCACCTCAGTCCATCAGTGAAGTGAACTTGTTGGGCTAGTGAGTGCAGCCGCATAAGTGCTGTGTTTTTTTTTGATCAGCAAGCAGTGACGTTAACTGTTTTGCAAAGATTTTCTCATTTATTTTACATTTTATTTCAATTTTATTAAAAGTACCCTTAGTGTTTTGCTCACCTCAGTCCATCAGTGAAGTGAACTTGTTGGGCTAGTGAGTGCAGCAAGCAGTGAAGATAACTGTTTTGCTGTGACATTTTATTTTATTTCTAATTCTTTTCAAGAAAAATTGACTGTGACGAGCTGTACTAAGCAAAGCTTCAAGCTACTAGCTGTAGTACTAAAATAATTCTAATCTTCTTTAATCTTAATCTATAATATATTATAAATAATAATATTCTAATTCATAATCTATAATATAAGTAATTCTAATTCTAAATTCTAATTCATAATCTATATTCTTCTATCTATAATACATAATATATAAGTAAATTAGTTCTAATCTATTAATATTATATAACTTAATATTAATTAATAAATCATATACTGAATCTGATTTAACCTCACTTTAGCTTAGTGGGTTTGAGAGCGTCTGCCTAGAGGTAGACTTATAGTAAGGAAATATAGCTTTAGGCTAGCATAGTAGTAGGCTAAGCTCTTAGGCCCGTGTAAATTCAAATTAAAAATAAAATACTGCTAGTTATTAAATAGTTAATCTTGAGTTAATAATTTAAATAACTTTAGGATTTTGGCAGATTGCACACAGCACAGTGCAGTAGTGCATAGTTTTACTTTTTAAGCAGTAGCACTGAAGAGAACTTCCTCTAATTTTTTTGTCTTTAATTCGTTTTTCCTTTTTTTTATTTTTATTTTTTTATTTTTTTTTTATAGTTTTTTAAACACTACACTACACTACACTACACTACACTACACACACAACACAAAATTTGAAATGGATCCTCCTTTTGGGACTAAGGAGGGACAAGCTCCATCTACCACCACCACCACCACCACCAGCACCACCACCAGCACCACCACCAGTTCTAAGATGCAGCCTTTGCGTCAGTCTAGTCGGCCAAGTAGGCCAAGCTCTCGCTTATCATTTGGGGAAGCATTGCTTGAAGGATCATCAAGTAAAGGAAAGGCACCAAAAGCAGGCAGTAGTAGTGCGGCTAGGCCCACAAGCTCTATGGTTTTTTACGGAAAGCCTAAAGCACCAGAAGCACGTTCAAAGTTAAAGGGTAGCACAAGTAGTACCAGCCCAGTGACTAAAAAGAAGTGCCTTTTGCCCCAAGCAGCATCTTCCCCATCCACCAGCAGCATGCAAGGTACCAAGCAGAGCCAAATTAGCAGCAAGACTCAGAGGGGTCCCAAACCAAAGCGATCTCATTCCTTTGTAGGGAAAACCACCACCACCACCCCCACCTCTACCGCCTCTACCACCACTAGTGCTGCGCCTACTGTTCCCACTGGTACCGCCACGCCATGTCCTCCTAGTACCTCTAGCAAGCCACCAAGTCCTTACAAAATTTTTGTAAAGACAGTTAGAGAGAGGGCTACACATAGTGGAACTCCACCTAGCGAGGTAGCAGAGGAGCCTGAGACTGAGAGGCCAAGTGCAGAGTCTATTCTTCCTGCTCGCACTACTACTAGTCACGAGTCTCACGACGATATCAGTCTTAGCTCCAGCCTAGCAGGAATTCCATTCGATCTGGCTAATGAAGAGCTAGACTATGAGCCAGAGGAAGTAGAGGAGATGAGTGGTCAGGAATCAGATTCCTCAGGGAGCAGTGTCCAAATGACTAGTGCACAATTTTCCCCTGAGCCTCCACCTTCTCCGCTACGATCATCACCATCACCACCACCAGCAGCAGCAGCAAAACCTAGCAAATCTAAAGCAATTAGCAGTCCCACTATGGCCAGTACTGTTACCACCAGTCCCACCACCACTAGTTCTGCCTCTGTTCATCCACCCCGAGCAGTAAGAGCAGCACCCAAGGCACACTCCAAGGCTATGCGCGCCCCAATTTGGGAGCACTTTGAAAATGTTGAAGAAGGGCGCTATGGAAAGTGCAAACATTGTGGGAAGCTAATAAGCAGAGGGAAAGTGTCTGGCCATTTTACCAGTGCTAGCATGAAGCATCACCTCAGCACTCAACACAACGCTGTGCTATTGGGGAAAGATGCAGAGGTAAAACTTAGTGCAGGCAGCATAGCTGGTGGCCGTGGAAAAACCCCAACAGCTTCTTCTTCTGAGCCAATAGCAGCAGCAGCAGCAGCAGCAGCAACTAGTGCTGGCAGCCAGAGACCAAGGCAGGTTGGAGCACTGCATGCCCAGCCCACCCTGGAAGAATTTGGGGCATTCCACTCCAAGAGAACGATGCCCAAACAGCAGGCCAATAAAGTAACGCGACTTATTGGTCAGTTCATTGCTGTTGGAGGGGCATCCTTCTCCATGATTGAAGGGGAGCCTTTCAAACAATTGATGGCGGCTGTGGCTCCACAATACACAGTTCCGTCACGTTCCACTTTCAGCAGGAACATTGTCCCCTCGCTGTATCGGTCCTGTGTTGCAGCAGTGAAAGAGGAGCTTTCCAAGGCTGCTGGTCAGTGTGTTCATTTCACTACAGATTTGTGGAGTGCACCTAGCGCCCAGCATGCCTTTCTTTCTTTGACAGCACACTGGTGGCAGCCCGGTGTGTCTAAGGAAGTTGCTGCAGCAGGCTACCGATCATTCCTTCTCCATGCAGAAGTGATGGATGAAAAGCACACTTCCCAAAATATTCTGCATGCGATTAGGAAAATGTTTAGCCTTTGGGTGGGAGCAGAGGCGGGCACCAATGTTGAAGTTGGTTTTGTGGTAACTGACGGAGGTGCCAATATGGTGAAAGCGCTGCGAGATGGTCATATTGTTGGTGTGCGCTGTGCAGCCCACATCATCCATCTTGTAGTGAAGGCAGCAATGTCAGAAGGAACTAATGTGGCAGCAGTAGTTCTGTCCCGCTGCAGAAAGATCGCTGGGCACTTTCACCATAGTGTTAAGGCTAGCCAACTTTTGAGGGAAGAGCAAGAGAGGTCAGGTCTTCCCGTACACTGCCTACGTCAGGATGTCAGTACACGGTGGAACTCCACGTTAGACATGCTAGAGAGGATTTTGGAGCAGCAGAGGGCAATCCATAATCTTGCCTCAGAGCACAATATAGGGATTACCTCTCCATTGAATAGGGAGGATTGGACAGTGATCGCCCAGCTAGTGGCAGTCCTTAAACCATTCAGGGATGCCACAGAAAATTTAAGCTCAAACACTGCCAGTCTGGCCCAGGTAATCCCAGTGTTCTCCCATCTAGGCAGCAAGATGGATGTGTTCCTTGGAAACCGTGAGGCTGTTCAAGGTGGCACTCTACATCCTGACGTAGCAGCCATAGTCAGGAAGCTGAAGGATCTGCTAAAAGTACACCTTCGCAAGCGAATGGAAGAGAGTCCCGAAATGATGCTAGCGTGCCTTTGTGATCCAAGAATTAAGGGAAAGCTAGCTTTGAAATTCAATGTTCTCAGTAGCTACCGGGAGCAATTGGTCAACAAGGTGCGTGACTGGCAGCGTAAAATGGGAATGCTGTCCGAGGAGGGTGAGGTGCAGGAGGAGGAAGAGATGATGTGGTCTGCTACCCCTAGCAGCAGCATCAGCAGCAGTGCCACAAGCAGCACAACACAGCTGAGTGGAGCAGCTGCGTTTTGGGAAGAGGCACTTGGCAGTATAGTTGGACCATCTGACAGAGCTAGCAGCAGAAAGGAGAGTAGTGCTGCTGAAATGGTCAAACTTTACCTCTGTGAAGTTCCTTCTGCTCCTAATGTTGATCCTCTTAGCTACTGGGATGAAAAGAAGAGTGTGTGGCCTGCACTCTCATGGGTTGCGCAGCAGCTTCTATCATGTCCGCCAACCACTGTTCAAAGTGAGCGCGTGTTTTCTATGACTGGAAACATACTGAGTCCACAGCGCTCACGCATGGCACCTCATCTCATGGAGCAGATTGCCTTTCTTAAATTCAATCTGCCCAAATTGGGTTACCCAGCTCTTAGCTTGGAAAGTTAAATTTTTTCTCTCTAATGTTTAAGGTAGTTTCTCCCCCTGGTTGCACTTGCTGCGGTGTGGCAATGCCTGCTACCTCCGCTGGTGTAGCCAATTTACGCTAGGGCCTAGTGTCTGAGCTCTGTAAGTCCGCTCCCAAACGCCTAGGACTGACAGTCTTTGGATGCTTTGCCCTGGGGTGAAACAGGTGAGTGGGTCGTCAATTGCCCACTCATTCACCTTTTTCCGTTTCCAACGCTGCTGCTGGTGGTGGTGCCAGTATCTTTTGCCAGTTCGCTTCCTGGCTGAAATCATGCCTCAGATGTCCCTAATGGAAAGGGTAGTTTCTCCCCCCTGGTTGCACTTGCTGCGGTGTGGCAACGCCTGCTACCTCCGCCGGTGTAGCTAGCTTATGCTAGGGCCTTGTGTCTGAGTTCTGTAGGTCTGCTCCCAAACGCCAAGGACTGACAGTGCTTGGATGCTTTGCCCTGGGGTGAAACAGGTGAGCGGGTCGTCAATTGCCCACTCATTCGCCTTTCCCAATTCTGCTGCTGCTGGTGGTGGTGCCAGTGTCTCTCTTCAATGCCAGTTCGCTTCCTGGCTAGTGTCATGCCTCGAATGTCCCTGATGGTGAGGGTAGTTTCTCCCCCCTGGTTGCACTTGCTGCGGTGTGGCAACGCCTGCTACCTCCGCCAATGTAGCCAGCTTACGCTAGGGCCTTGTGTCTGAGCTCTGGAAGTCCGCTCCCAAACGCCAAGGACTGACAGTGTTTGGATGCTTTGCCCTGGGGTGAAACAGGTGAGCGGGTCGTCAATTGCCCACTCATTCGCCTTTCCCAATTCTGCTGCTGCTGGTGGTGGTGCCAGTGTCTCTCTTCAATGCCAGTTCGCTTCCTGGCTAGTGTCATGCCTCGAATGTCCCTGATGGTGAGGGTAGTTTCTCCCCCCTGGTTGCACTTGCTGCGGTGTGGCAACGCCTGCTACCTCCGCCAATGTAGCCAGCTTACGCTAGGGCCTTGTGTCTGAGCTCTGGAAGTCCGCTCCCAAACGCCAAGGACTGACAGTGTTTGGATGCTTTGCCCTGGGGTGAAACAGGTGAGCGGGTCGTCAATTGCCCACTCATTCGCCTTTCCCAATTCTGCTGCTGCTGGTGGTGGTGCCAGTGTCTCTCTTCAATGCCAGTTCGCTTCCTGGCTAGTGTCATGCCTCGAATGTCCCTGATGGTGAGGGTAGTTTCTCCCCCCTGGTTGCACTTGCTGCGGTGTGGCAACGCCTGCTACCTCCGCCAATGTAGCCAGCTTACGCTAGGGCCTTGTGTCTGAGCTCTGGAAGTCCGCTCCCAAACGCCAAGGACTGACAGTGTTTGGATGCTTTGCCCTGGGGTGAAACAGGTGAGCGGGTCGTCAATTGCCCACTCATTCGCCTTTCCCAATTCTGCTGCTGCTGGTGGTGGTGCCAGTGTCTCTCTTCAATGCCAGTTCGCTTCCTGGCTAGTGTCATGCCTCGAATGTCCCTGATGGTGAGGGTAGTTTCTCCCCCCTGGTTGCACTTGCTGCGGTGTGGCAACGCCTGCTACCTCCGCCGGTGTAGCCAGCTTACGCTAGGGCCTTGTGTCTGAGTTCTGGAAGTCCGCTCCCAAACGCCAAGGACTGACAGTCTTTGGATGCTTTGCCCTGGGGTGAAACAGGTGAGCGGGTCGTCAATTGCCCACTCATTCGCCTTTTCCAATTCTGCTGCTGCTGCTGCTGCTGGTGGTGGTGCCAGTGTCTCTTCGATGCCAGTTCGCTTCCTGGCTAGTGTCATGCCTCAAATGTCCCTTATGGTAAGGGCAGTTTCTCCCCCCTGGTTGCACTTGCTGCGGTGTGGCAACGCCTGCTACCTCCGCCAATGTAGCCAGCTTACGCTAGGGCCTTGTGTCTGAGTTCTGGAAGTCCGCTCCCAAACGCCAAGGACTGACAGTGTTTGGATGCTTTGCCCTGGGGTGAAACAGGTGAGCGGGTCGTCAATTGCCCACTCATTCGCCTTTTCCAATGCTGCTGCTGGTGGTGGTGCCAGTGTCTCTTCTCTGCCAGTTCGCTTCCTGGCTAGTGTCATGCCTCAAATGTCCCTTATGGTAAGGGCAGTTTCTCCCCCCTGGTTGCACTTGCTGCGGTGTGGCAACGCCTGCTACCTCCGCCAATGTAGCCAGCTTACGCTAGGGCCTTGTGTCTGAGCTCTGGAAGTCCGCTCCCAAACGCCAAGGACTGACAGTCTTTGGATGCTTTGCCCTGGGGTGAAACAGGTGAGCGGGTTGTCAATTGCCCACTCATTTGCCTTTTCCAATGCTGCTGCTGCTGCTGCTGCTGCTGCTGCTGGTGGTGCCAGCATCTCTTCTCTGCCAGTTCGCTTCCTGGCTAGTGTCATGCCTTAATTGTCCCTTATGGTAAGGGCAGTTTCTCCCCCCTGGCTGCCTCTGTTTGCGGTGTGACAACGCCTGCTACCTCCGCCGGAGTGGCCAGCTTACGCTAGGGCCTTGTGTCTGAGCTCTGGAAGTCCGCTCCCAAACGCCAAGGACTGACGGTGTTTGGATGCTTTGCCCTGGGGTGAAACAGGTGAGCGGGTCGTCAATTGCCCACTCATTCGCCTTTTCCAATGCTGCTGCTGGTGGTGGTGCCAGTGTCTCTTCTCTGCCAGTTCGCTTCCTGGCTAGTGTCATGCCTCAAATGTCCCTTATGGTAAGGGCAGTTTCTCCCCCCTGGTTGCACTTGCTGCGGTGTGGCAACGCCTGCTACCTCCGCCAATGTAGCCAGCTTACGCTAGGGCCTTGTGTCTGAGCTCTGGAAGTCCGCTCCCAAACGCCAAGGACTGACAGTCTTTGGATGCTTTGCCCTGGGGTGAAACAGGTGAGCGGGTTGTCAATTGCCCACTCATTTGCCTTTTCCAATGCTGCTGCTGCTGCTGCTGCTGCTGCTGCTGGTGGTGCCAGCATCTCTTCTCTGCCAGTTCGCTTCCTGGCTAGTGTCATGCCTTAATTGTCCCTTATGGTAAGGGCAGTTTCTCCCCCCTGGCTGCCTCTGTTTGCGGTGTGGCAACGCCTGCTACCTCCGCCGGAGTGGCCAGCTTACGCTAGGGCCTTGTGTCTGAGCTCTGGAAGTCCGCTCCCAAACGCCAAGGACTGACAGTGTTTGGATGCTTTGCCCTGGGGTGAAACAGGTGAGTGGGTCGCCAATTGCCCACTCATTCGCCTTTTCAATGCTGCTGCTGGTGGTGGTGCCAGCATCTCTTCTCTGCCAGTTCGCTTCCTGGCTAGAGTCATGCCCAAAATGTCCCTAGTGGTAAGGGCAGTTTCTCCCCTCTGGCTGCGTCTGTCTGCGGTGTGGCAACGCCTGCTACCTCCGCCGGAGTGGCCAGCTTACGCTAGGGCCTAGTGTCTGAGCTCTGGAAGTCTGCTGCCAAACGTCTAAGACTGACAGTGTTTGGGTGCTTTGCCCTGGGGTGAAACAGGTGAGTGGGTCGCCAATTGCCCACTCATTCGCCTTTCCCAATTCTGCTGCTGCTGCTGCTGCTGGTGGTGCCAGTGTCTCTTCGATGCCAGTTCGCTTCCTGGCTAGTGTCATGAATCAAATGTCCCTAATGGTAAGGGCAGTTTCTCCCCCCTGGCTGCCTCTGTCTGCGGTGTGGCAACGCCTGCTACCTCCGCCGGAGTGGCCAGCTTACGCTAGGGCCTAGTGTCTGAGCTCTGGAAGTCTGCTGCCAAACGTCTAAGACTGACAGTGTTTGGGTGCTTTGCCCTGGGGTGAAACAGGTGAGTGGGTCGCCAATTGCCCACTCATTCGCCTTTCCCAATTCTGCTGCTGCTGCTGGTGGTGCCAGTGTCTCTTCGATGCCAGTTCGCTTCCTGGCTAGTGTCATGAATCAAATGTCCCTAATGGTAAGGGCAGTTTCTCCCCCCTGGCTGCCTCTGTCTGCGGTGTGGCAACGCCTGCTACCTCCGCCGGAGTGGCCAGCTTACGCTAGGGCCTAGTGTCTGAGCTCTGGAAGTCTGCTGCCAAACGTCTAAGACTGACAGTGTTTGGGTGCTTTGCCCTGGGGTGAAACAGGTGAGTGGGTCGCCAATTGCCCACTCATTCGCCTTTCCCAATTCTGCTGCTGCTGCTGCTGCTGGTGGTGGTGCCAGTGTCTCTTCGATGCCAGTTCGCTTCCTGGCTAGTGTCATGAATCAAATGTCCCTAATGGTAAGGGCAGTTTCTCCCCCCTGGCTGCCTCTGTCTGCGGTGTGGCAACGCCTGCTACCTCCGCCGGAGTGGCCAGCTTACGCTAGGGCCTAGTGTCTGAGCTCTGGAAGTCTGCTGCCAAACGTCTAAGACTGACAGTGTTTGGGTGCTTTGCCCTGGGGTGAAACAGGTGAGTGGGTCGCCAATTGCCCACTCATTCGCCTTTCCAATTTTTCAATGCTGCTGGTGGTGGTGGTGGTGGTGGTGGTGCCAGCATCTCTTCTCTGCCAGTTCGCTTCCTGGCTAGAGTCATGCCCAAAATGTCCCTAATTGTAAGGGCAGTTTCTCCCCCCTGGCTGCCTCTGTCTGCGGTGTGGCAACGCCTGCTACCTCCGCCGGAGTGGCCAGCTTACGCTAGGGCCTTGTGTCTGAGCTCTGGAAGTCTGCTGCCAAACGTCTAAGACTGACAGTGTTTGGGTGCTTTGCCCTGGGGTGAAACAGGTGAGTGGGTCGCCAATTGCCCACTCATTCGCCTTTCCCAATTCTGCTGCTGCTGCTGGTGGTGGTGCCAGTGTCTCTTCTCTGCCAGTTCGCTTCCTGGCTAGTGTCATGAATCAAATGTCCCTAATGGTAAGGGCAGTTTCTCCCCCCTGGCTGCCTCTGTCTGCGGTGTGGCAACGCCTGCTACCTCCGCCGGAGTGGCCAGCTTACGCTAGGGCCTTGTGTCTGAGCTCTGGAAGTCTGCTGCCAAACGTTTAAGACTGACAGTGTTTGGGTGCTTTGCCCTGGGGTGAAACAGGTGAGTGGGTCGCCAATTGCCCACTCATTCGCCTTTCCCAATTCTGCTGCTGCTGCTGCTGCTGGTGGTGGTGCCAGTGTCTCTTCGATGCCAGTTCGCTTCCTGGCTAGTGTCATGAATCAAATGTCCCTAATGGTAAGGGCAGTTTCTCCCCCCTGGCTGCCTCTGTCTGCGGTGTGGCAACGCCTGCTACCTCCGCCGGAGTGGCCAGCTTACGCTAGGGCCTTGTGTCTGAGCTCTGGAAGTCTGCTGCCAAACGTTTAAGACTGACAGTGTTTGGGTGCTTTGCCCTGGGGTGAAACAGGTGAGTGGGTCGCCAATTGCCCACTCATTCGCCTTTTCAGTTTTCAATGCTGCTGCTGGTGGTGGTGCCAGCATCTCTTCTCTGCCAGTTCGCTTCCTGGCTAGAGTCATGCCCAAAATGTCCCTAATGGTAAGGGCAGTTTCTCCCCCCTGGCTGCCTCTGTTTGCGGTGTGGCAACGCCTGCTACCTCCGCCGGAGTGGCCAGCTTACGCTAGGGCCTTGTGTCTGAGCTCTGGAAGTCTGCTGCCAAACGTCTAAGACTGACAGTGTTTGGGTGCTTTGCCCTGGGGTGAAACAGGTGAGTGGGTCGCCAATTGCCCACTCATTCGCCTTTCCCATTTTTCAATGCTGCTGCTGGTGGTGGTGCCAGCATCTCTTCTCTGCCAGTTCGCTTCCTGGCTAGAGTCATGCCCAAAATGTCCCTAATGGTAAGGGCAGTTTCTCCCCCCTGGCTGCCTCTGTTTGCGGTGTGGCAACGCCTGCTACCTCCGCCGGAGTGGCCAGCTTACGCTAGGGCCTTGTGTCTGAGCTCTGGAAGTCTGCTGCCAAACGTCTAAGACTGACAGTGTTTGGGTGCTTTGCCCTGGGGTGAAACAGGTGAGCGGGTCGCCAATTGCCCACTCATTTGCCTTTCCCATTTCCTTTTCCATTTCATTATTTTCCTTCTGATACACAACCAACCAAACATAACACACACAATAACACATATAACACATATAACACACAGTGACATCACACATAACACACATACACACACACTTACAATGCACAAAACACAAGGACCTTTTCCTTGTTATTTGCCCTGGCCTTCACTCACTAATAGCATTACATTAACACTATAACTCACACTTCACCCTATAACATTTTTCCATCCACATACCTGCCAACAGACCCAACTTTTTCAGGGACAGTCCTGCTTTTTTCCAGTCCTGTCCCATCTAATTTAGCTAAACTAGGTATGCAAAATGCAAATACACATAGGTAGGTATAGCTCGGTAGGTAACGCTACTATAAACATTTAATAAATATAATCAAGTACTAAATAATAAATCTAACTTTAAAATACATTTAAATAAACCCCTATTTTTTTTTAAAAAAAAACATTAAAATTAAATTATTATTATTTAGACATAATCCATCTTTAACCAAACCAGTGCACTGCTACTAATCTTAAACATAACCGTACATTAACCCTAAGCTATTTTTTAGTTCTTGTCCAACATTTTTCCATCAGCATACCTGCCAACACACCCAAGATTTTGGTGGACAGTCCTGCTATTTTCCAGTCCTGTCCAATAAGTAAGTTGGGTTGTTGCAAAGTATGCCATTGTAAATAGGTAGCAAATGTTAGGCATGTAAAGTGGTCCAAAATCAATTTAAAAATGTAAAATATTCCCTATTCTTTTATTAAACATCTATGGACAGTACACCTCGGTATGTGTGTGCAACTCTATTGGTCGTTTCGGCAGGGGGCTCGCCTGCCATCAACGAATGAAGTGCATTCTGCAGTTCTGCAATTCACTCGTTGATGCCAGACCAGCCCCCTGCCGAAACGACCAATAGAGCTGCACACACGTACCTTCACGGCAGCTGCTGCTGCTGTGATGTGTTATTAACCCCGTATTAACCCCTGCTAGGCAACCAGGAAGAAAACGAAGATTAAACGAGCACGAAGAATGTCCGCGAATATTCGCCCGAAGAGAAGACAGGAACGGGCGAATATTCGCGGAATACGAAGATTTTTTTTTCCCCGAAGACGAGCACGAAGACGAACACGAAGAGCCCCCTGGTGCCCAAGTCTAATAAATATATACCGTAAATATTTAAGAACCAGATTTTTTTGTCATTTTACCATATGTTTGTTAAACCGTGATTCTCTCTTTCCATTTTTGATGAACCTGAACAAATTATACAACAATTTGTTCAGGAAAAGAGGAGCCTTCTTTTTTAAATCATAGAAATACATAAAATATAATACTGATCATTTTAGCAACACTATATAGGGAGCACATAAGATCCAACAGTCAAAACAGGGGGGGGGGCTAATAAGTTCCACCACTAAATGCCACTGAAAAATGTATATATAAATAAGATGACAAAATGCCAGAGTATTGCAGTATACCTTTTTTATTGGATTTACTTAATACTTAAAAGGCAAGTTTTCCTCTCTTCCTTGAAATGTTTTCTTTATAGTTTACAAATAAGTGCAGAGACAGAGCAGGAGGCTCTTGCGATGCTTGGTTGTTGTGAGCAGAGCCGTAGCTGGCTCCTTTTGTCCCCAAGGCAGGAATGGAATATTGTGCCCCCTCAGCTATTTTTTTACAGAGGTTATTTTATTGACACTGTGTTAACACACACATGCCCATAAACACACATATACACATACACTGCCTTTACACACGACTGCCCATACATTCTGCCTTTATACACAACTGCCCATACCTGCTGCCTTTTCACATACCTGGCTATAAACACACATACACTGCCCTAACACACCACTGCACATACATGATCCCTTTATACACACACATGTACACATACACTGCCTTTTACAAACACCTGCCCATAAGCACACACATATACTGCCATTACACACATATAGACACATACACTGGCCTTACACAGACCTGCCCCCACACACTGCCTTTACACACACACACCTGTCCATACACACACTCATATACACATACACTGCCCTTACGCAGACCTGTCCATACACACACATACAGTGAAGGAAAAACATTTTTGATCCCTTGCTGATTTTGTACGACAAAGACATGATCGGTCTAAAATTTTAATGGTAGGTTTATTTGAACACTGAGAGACAGAATAACAACAAAAAATCCAGAATAACGCACTGCAAATAAGTTATAAATTGATTTGCATTTTACTCAAATTTTTTCCTTTACTGTATACACACACACTGCCCTTACACAAGCCTGTCCATACACACACATATATACACACAAACACACAAATATCTACACTGCCCTTATGCACACTTGTCCATACTCACACATATATAGATACACTGCCCTTACGCACACCTGTCCATACACACACACATACATATACACTGCCCTTAAGCACACCTGTCCATAAACACACATATTGTCAGGAACAATCCGGCAGGATGATAATGAGGGTAACTGAGCTCAGTATGCAGGAAGAGGCACTTAGTGGATAAGGCCCACGCAGAGTCAGGACACAAGCCGAGGTACGGTACACGAGCAGACAGCGAGGTACAAAAGGGTCAGGCAGTAGCGAAGTCAGAGGGAAGCCAGGTAGGTACACAAAAACCATGCACCGTTTAGCAGATAAGGGTCAGGCAGGAGCGAAGTCAGAGGGAAGCCAGGTAGGTACATGGATAAATCAAACACGCACTCAGGATGTAGCAGGGAAGCACAATAACTGAGCACTGAACAAAGCTCAGTGCTCGGTTTTAAACTTGTCACTAAATTGTGTTCCCGCGAACAGTGTCTGGTGAACAATTCAGTTGCAACCTAGCAGAAGCCGGAAGGACAGTGGAGGAGGCAGATAATGTCATGTTGGACCCGGTGCCCCCGGGTAGCGGGCACCCAGGTAAGTTGCTGCGTCGGGTTGCCGGACCCTGACACATATACACATACAGCTTCTAAACACACAAATATATACACATACACCCTTTACACCCCCATCTCTTGCCTTCATCATCTTCAGTTATCTTTCATCATCTTTCATCTTGCATCCTGTTGTGGGAGCACGAGCTCTGTCATTTCATATCGCTGCTTTAGTGCTCCCTAATCACTATGCGCCAGCTATTGATGCAGAACACGGGGGGTATGATGTCATATCTCGGCACTCGGCATCAATTGCCCTACTTTAATTCAAACCAATTCTATTTTACCTTTTAGCAAGATGAAAATCAACAGGAAAGGAAACTATACATAGATAAATGTTATGTAAGCTCAATTACTACACAGAAATCAATGCAGATGGGAAAGTGTAAATGTATTAATAGTCCCTTGAATAACATCATAGCACATGATCTGATTGGTTGGCTTTAGGAATTCTTGCTAACATTAACAACTGTGTGATTAACAGTAATATGAGCTGGATTGATATTTTTGGCAAACACAATGTATACTTTCAGTTAATGTTATGCATTCTATATTGCCAAGAGGCACAACACCTCTGGTAATTTGCTAATGTTCACAAATGCCATCACACATTCATGGGTTCTTACGATTAAAACATAAGTGGTTGATTATGATTATGGAAGCCCATATGTGCTTTTAATGCACCACTAAACATAAGAGAGGGTTTAGTTGAAGGTGGTATCACACTTTATTGTTCTATGATTATGTAAAATCATTAGAATCACATTCTTCATTACTTAAGATTAATGCTGAATAAACTGCAATTGAAAGCAAAAGGTACCTTTTGTAGTTGATTTGCATAGAGACAGTTCAATTTCCAAAGTTATCTGTATTGCTTAGCAAATTTATCCTTGATTTGCCCTACATTTTTATTTCATTATTTTTACTTGATGTACCCCTGATGCAGGGCAAATATGAGAAGTCTAGAGAATATCCTCATGAACAAGCAATCCTCCTCTAATTGTCTAGCTGTACTTATTGCATTTCCAGAAACAACCTTTCACACAATCCACATTCTGCTTTATCATACTAAGGTTGCGATTTTAACACTTTCTAAGCAGATAGGTGCAAGGCAATGCCTGTTAGTTTTCATGCCTTCATTTGGCCTGAACCAGAGAAGCGGTTTACATGAGTAGACCAAATATTTGTTTATATAACATGTAATTTGCATTAAAGCAAAGCCACTGGACCAATGGCCTCCTCCAATTTTTTATCTTCTTGTATTTTATTGACCAGACTGGTGCCACACAAAGAAACGGATGCATAAGAGAAAGCAGAATGAGTATCGTTTAGAATAAAAAAGAGAAAAGAGGATGTGATCGTATACCTGCATGATGTATCCTCTAGATTGTAAGCTCGTCTGAGCAGGGCCCTTCTCACCTGTTGTCTCTGTAAGTCAACTGGTTATGTCCCGTCTACCCATTGTACAGCACTATGGAATTTGATAACACTATATAAAACAATAAATAATAAATAATAATAATAATCATAATGTACCTTCCCACTCGCAGATTTATAAATTCTTAAGTTGCTAGAAAGACAAAGCATTCAGGGCACCACTGACTCCTTGACTGATGTACCCCCAATCCACTACCCCAGGAAAAACTCACACAATAATCAATAATAATAACAATAATCAAAACACCAAACACAAGAGTATTGGCCGTAGATTTAATCAGTAACACGTTTGTGTGAAACATATTTATTCATAAAGTATTTATTAGGAATAAAATATATTTAAAAAATGGCAACCTTTTTTTTTTTTTTTTTTTTTTACTTTTTCTTAGCATTTCTCTATGAAATGGTGGTGACGCAAGCACTTAAGGATGCTGAGATGTGGAGACCAGCATCATCTTTATAAAGAAAGACTCTGTGCTTTTAAGACTTGAATTTTTGGGGGCAAGTAAAATATTGAATTGTATATCCTCATGAGGTATCTGGGCTCTTACTAAGCTTTGTATGAATATACAGTGTTTGTACACATGTATATACACTGTGTCTTCACTTCTTGTAAGTGCAAATTCATTTTTTTAAATCTATGAATGAGGATACAGTGACATTGGTTTTAACTTCTAGAATTGTTGAATTGAATGTTTTATCATTGATGAGCATTCTGAATTAAATATTTTTGTAAGTGCACCTGCTTATTCTCATATACCTCTCTGTGTTATAACCAACTTATACTAAATGGTTTGTTATATATTTTACCTTCTACCTTTAGGTGATGAAGGAATGGTGAGTACAGCAAACTTAAGCATTTGCAAGCGAGAGTTATGTTTTGCAAAACACATGTACCTGTAAGGCAGGCATCCAGGAATGGATATCTTGGATGCATTTTTTTATGAAACTTGATTTATTGAGAAATGACAATTGATACAATTTGCCAGCATTGATGATAATGCTAGGCTGTCATTATAAATTATTCCTTTATTATCAAAAGCAGAACAGACAAAAAGAAGAACCTGTCAAATATTCAGTTTTTATTTGAGTTTGTTTAACAGCTGTGCTTAAAGAAACAATTTAAAATGAATTTTCTAAACTGTTAACAGTAATATCAACTTTGACATTCCAAAAGAAGACTTAAAAGAAAACATTAGTGACAGATACTCCTCAGGGATGTTGTGACCCTCACTCAGCCCTGAGTCATCTTGGATTATATCAAAACAAGAACAATTCAATGGAGTTGATCTCATATGTCACTTTTGATGGATAACCTCTAAATCTAATAAGTAGAATTTTGTGTATTACCCCTACATTATGCAAGTAAATAATAAATACACAAAAACATAATAAGTGAAGCGCAATATGTTATAACTAATATAAACCAACACCTTATAGTGAAGTTGTGCTGCAAAAAACACAACTAAATACACAAATAAACACAAAAAGAAAGAAAGAAAGAAAGAAAGACAGAAAGAAAGAAAGAAAGAAAGAAAAGAAAGAAAGAAAGAAAGAAAGAAAGAAAATATATGTGAGCCAATAGCTCAATTGGAAAATGACATATAAATTCCCATCTAGAGAGAGAATACACAAAAGGTATCCTGCAGGCTCATAATAAAAGGAGACAAAAAATAAATAAATAGTGTAATATGTGTGGTTGACATCTCCATATATAATCACGTCTCCCACTAGCAAACGGGCGCTTGTATTGTCTTCATATGAAAACTTCCGTAGTAATAATAGAAAAACTAGGCAGAGAATGAGGGTCAAATAATAGTTACTTTTTTAAAAGAACAAAATTATTTTCTGTGTGTTCAGAGTCCAGAGTGTATGATTCGTAGCAGCAGTACCACCACAAAAAAACGCTGTATCGGCTCTTAGATACACTTTACAATTCCTCCTTCTAATGTTGTCAGCACTCACTATGCGTTTCACTCTCCGCTTTGTCTAAGCACCAGACATGTACCTTTTAATCAGCGATCACCTCCTAAGCCAAGAAATCAACTATCGCCTCCTAAGCTTCAATGGTGTCACTTAAATGCCTTGATAAAGAAGCATTCAGTGACACGGAACACCCACACGAGGACCCACTGTGACAGCTCCAGAGAGCGGTCACAAGTTCCCCTGGGAGAGATTTTGCCACTCACAAGATGGCGGCGTCCTTTAAAAAAATAAATCTTTCCCGACCCACTTGAGAACTCTGGCTCCCCTTCCAGATTGAATACAGGTACTGCATTTAACCATGCAAGTCAATGGAGCACAGCTTTCTAATCACAATGTGATTAGAAAAATAGTTAAATAAGATTTTTTTAAAAAATAGAAAAGAAATAGCTAAAAAAATATATAACATTTTAAAATAAGTATGCAGTGGCATCACCATCAAGGAAACCATCCAGTTCCAGCTAAATGTAAAAAAAAGTCCAAAAATAATAAAATATATAAAATGTTTTAAAACAAAATGTTATTATGAGCAAGTAATAAAAAATATAAAATATATATATATATAAAAAAAAAATAATATTTACTGAACATATAATGCTGCTTTCTTTAATAACCCCTCTCCCCAAAAAACAAACAAACAGGTCCAAAGTGACCACTCAGTCTAGCATTATATACTGAGGCAGACATTGACGGTGATACAGCATTACTACCACCACTATATACTTATATTATACTAATATTTAATACACAATTTAGACAAGAATTCAGTTAAATTATGTAAAGACAAATACCGAGAGATGTTATGATATATAATAATATACCCTAATCAATATTTCTGCTCCTGACCTTTCCCCCTCTCTTCTAACTCGCCTCATTGACTGTCTATCAGGAATTGCATCATGGATGGCGTCCTGTTACCTAAAGCTCAAGATCTCTAAAACCAAACTCATGGTAATCCTGCCATCTGCTCTGTCCACTTTTCCTGACATCTCTATTACCGTGGACAACTCCACTATCCAACTGACAGACCAGGTTCGCTGCCTTGGTGTCACCCTTGACTCTGCTCTCTCTCCTTCATCCCTTACATCCAGTCCCTCACCAAATCCTGCCGCCTCCACCTGAGAAACATCTCCCAAATCCGCCCTTTCCTCACACAAGAAACCACAAAGTTACTAATCCACTCCCTTGTGATATCCCGCCTGGATTATTGCAACTCCCTACTAACCGGTATCCCCCTCTCCCACCTTTCACCGCTTCAATCCATCCTCAATAATGCAACCAGATTAATTTTCCTCTGCCGCCGTTCCTAATCCACTGCCCCACTATGCCAATCACTTCATTGGCTCCCCATACCCTCCAGTATAAAAATTTAAACTTCTGACCCTGACCTATAGAGCCCTCAACAACTCTGCACCACCTTACATCTCTACTGTACACATTGCACATTGCCTAATTTGTCGCCAATATTAATAATGTATTGTTTTGTGTTTTCCAGAAAAGTAGTGGAGTGGGGTAGTGTAAGTATATTAAGACCAAAAAGATAAAGCTGAAAATAAAGTGCTGTAGAGCAAAAAGCTACAAACCAAATACTCAGGGCAGTCTCCCTTAAAACAACCCAATCCGGCTCTTCAATATCGACAAATGTAAAGTAGTTATGCTTACAAGAGCAGACGCAGTAAATCAATAAAATGAACAATAGTGGTGCAGAACAATGCACATTATGTATGTATGTATATATATATATATATATATATATATATATATCCTATTGAAGACCATTAGGTATTTACTCTCAGTAACATTTTACATTGTAACCAATCCATTATTTATTTTTTTGTAGATCATGCTTCAGACGCTGCAGAAGCAACTGCTTTCCTGGCTAAAACCTATTGATTAAAAAATAAAGAATAAGTTAAGTCTATATTAAATTCCCAATTCCTACAAATTCCGTGCATTATTTTATGATTGGATTGTCTGTATTTTTCAGGTACTCAATCGAGTACCGGAAAGGACCCTGACGAGGAGCAGGGCTTAGGATGATGTGTCAAGGGGTCATTGGCCAGTTGGTTCTGGGTGGCCACATAATTATACACTATATATATATATATATATATATATATATATATATATATATATAATCTTAACACCCACCCTGCCATTTTTTCATAGTTTAGTCCTTCCCATCATTCTCATAGTGACAGGGCTGGTAAGAGTAAGGTCAGGGGTTGAATTGCTGTTTTTAAGTTTCACTTAGCTGGCCATTTACTTCTATGGGGTGGTTATGCTTTTGGTTGAGTTTGGGTTGAAATAGGTATAGGGAGGGGTGTTGCCCTAGCATAAATTTGTGGTTGTAAAAATTTGTGTTGTTGTGTCGACAATTACTTCATTCTTGTAAATAATTTGTTTATCTGTTTACCCATACATATTAAACAGTAGCAACTATTTTACCCACAAGCCTGTTGTCCTTGTGTTTATTATGGTAGGGTGGTGAGTTCACTAATCCCGGGCCCACAAATTAACAGTGTTTAATCATGTTTGATTTATGTACACAAATTTTGTTTTCAGCCCTTTTGTTTTGACAACATTCAGGTTTATTTTTAGTTCTGAAAGAAATTTGGGGCCAAAAAGATGTCTCTCTCCCTTAGTCCTGTCTGTGCCCTTGCACCCTTCCCATGCTTGTAGCTGCCCTCTCTTTCTGCTCATTTCCGTTTTCTTACCTTCACTGATTTATTTGCAGATGCAGAGACCACGCCGACAGGGAGCGGGGAGGAGTGGGGGGAGTCAGTATGGGAGACAGTGTCCTGCTGCATAAAACAAAAAACACATTTTCTATAATGTAATAAAGTTTTAATTATTGTAAGGAAGACTTAATTTAATGAGCGGGTGGTAGAAGAGCCTCCCAGCAGAAGAACCCTGAGGTTCATAGGACCCCTGAGATCTTTATTTTTCTTTTCCTCATCTTTTCACCTCTCTAAAATATGTTAGTGTTTTGGTTGAGGTTTTTAAACATATTATTAAAATTTTATTTTAGAGTGATCTGAGAATCTTTTGCACCCTGTTACATTGATTGAGGTCTGAATGCTTAACACATGTACCCACTTTGAACCACATTTTCTTGGAATTCTGCCAAAAAATAGCATTTTCTAATTAATGGCAACTGTCCCAGAAAATGTGTCAGAGAGAGAGAAATCATTTATAGCACACAAACAAATTCAGACATTTCAGCAGTTTTGCAATTAGTTTTTATTAGTTTAGTCGGGATTGTCCTCATTTTCGAAGATTTGTACGAATGCACAAAACAAGTTTGTACAAATCCGAATGCACAAGTCTAGTAGGGAATTGAATAGCAACTTGTACAAGGTGAGTAAGACTGTCATGTACAAAACTTTCTGCATCATTACATTTATTTAAATAACCATTTACGTGTTTTTTCTTATATATTTAGTTATTCCAAATAGCATTGTTTTATAAATTTTACCGCATCGTGAAACGGAACATATGGCAACATCTGGCAATGCACATAGGGTGATGGAAGAGTGGATACCTATTGCCCCTTCTCTGGATCAATAGGGTGTCCTGGGGACTTCTGTTTTTTTAATGAAAAATGTAGGGGACTCTAAAGTTATCTTCTTACTCCCTAGGTAAAATATGTGAGCAAGAATTAACTTCCAAATTGCATTTGGTATTCACAAGCAAATTGCAGGTTAATGAATGCATGAGATACTTGTTTTTAACTCAACATAATTCTCCTGCAGTTACATGTATGAGAGTTTGGGGTGATTTTTTGCGAGTACAATTATTTTAACTTTCTTAAAGTTGGATATATGTTAGATACGCCAAGTAATTAGGAGAGTAAAATATGGTGTCAAGATCTTGTGATATTCCAAATTCCAATTGTCTGTCCGATCCCTCCTTTGTCTAAAACATTAACTTTTAAAGACAGGGTTTACTACCATATTCTCCACCTAATGATTAAAATCCTCCAATCATAATTGTGGATTTATAATTATTATAATTATAATTAGGACTTAGTAACATATTTGCACCATTGTATTTCCATCATTTTCCTCTAAGAGACCCTTCAGTCTAAGAAATAACTTTAATATATTACATCTACATCTAGAGTTTGTCCTTGATCACGCATATCTCTAGAAGTTACCTCCTCAGAAGGAAATTAGTTTCAATGGTTCACCATGTATCCCCCATTCCATTTTACATTCCTAGAGATAAGTATTTTCCCATAGAATATACACTGATTAGGAAATACTTGCTAAGACAGCTATAGTCATAAGCGTTTCTTTGTTCTCAATATAGAGAGAACAAGGAAAGGAAAAAAATCATTTATATGATCATAGAGAACAAAATGGCTCTGACTCAATTTTGTGTGCATCAAAAATACTGAATATAAGATACTTGTTTTTCAGCCTAAAATATCTGACAGTTTGGCCAAACACATCTCCTGCACAGCATTTAGCTTGGATGGGGAAAGGGACAAATACATTTGGGTGACATTCTGCAGAATCCCCCTGTGCATTAGGCAAATAGACAATGCAGTATATGATATCTGAAGTGTTCCTTAGATGTTATAGAATCATAGCAGCTGACAAACAATAAACCCCTGTATGATAAGGCTAAAGAGAATATTTGCATTCTGGTCTTTCCTTCTCAAATTCAAATTGAGAAAAACGATTGCTATAGAGTTGCTTCAATTTATTTTTTCAAGTGCAATACATAACTTAAAATGAATAGTGACAGCAGGACCTCTTTGACAGATGCCAAACAGATTCTGCTATTCGAACCTACAGTCTGTGACTGCAGACAAAAACTATTTAGCATCTGATAGCCTAAGCGTGTGTGTGTGTGTATATATATATATATATATATATATATATATATATATATATATATATATATATATATACAACGTCAGAAAAACAGAGTATTGCAGAGTATGTGGTGATGATACATTTTTTTATGGGACTAACGTAATATTTAAAAGACAAGCTTTCGAGAGTTATCCTCTCTTCATCAGGTCTCAAGCAATACTGATCAACATGACAGAGGTTATATTAAAACAAGTGATGGTATTAGGGAAGGGGAGGATGACTGGGGTGTCATAAATAATTGGCCTGGGGGTGAAAAATGCAGAAAGAGAGAGAGATAACCAAAGGAAAGAACAAATAAACCTAGGGGAACCAATAAACACATTAACACATCAGAGACAATAACAACAATTAGACACACATTGGACATTAAGTTGAATTTTCATATGAAGTTCTGGTATTGTGTCAGGAAACCAGAATCCACATTAAGACCATATTTTATGGTGTTGAAATATGTTATCATTTTCATCTCAAATGCTTTCCTTTCCTGAGAGCCTTTAAAATTCCCTTGAGTACTTTAATTTTCAGGTTTTGGATGGAGTGATTATTCTTACCGGGGTGCAATATGTGTCTTCCTTGTGGTTTTTGATAGAGCTTCTGTGTAGGTTAATTCTGAGGTGCAGATTAAGCCCCGTTTCCCTGAACATTGTATGATGTATACCACATTTGCCAATGAGTATGAATCCTTGATGATGTATGTTTTGTTGTTGTGACTGGCTGTGTTACTGTCACATATATGTTGACAAAGTTTGCAGCAGGATTTTTTGCATCGTACAGTGCCATTCTGTGTATGCTCCTGTTTTGGTACAAAAGGCTCCTGTTTGGTGCACCTCAGGTTTGGTGATTGTTTAAATGCCAGTATTGAGGGCTGAGGGAATATTTTTATACAAATTGTTCATCTAGGAAAAAAGTCCTCAACAATATATATGGAACCTGAACATGATGTCACTTTTCCTCCTTTGAGGTTAATGCCATACAGATATTGTGACAGGGTGAAACATGGCTTTTATATAAGCAGGTTATAGGAATGGACAGTTTTGCCCTGTAACTAACTGCTGGTACAATAAATATAGGTGCCCATGGTTGTCATCGATGAGAGCTAAATGCAGATTGGAGGAAAACAGTCTCTCTCTCACCGAGCAAACTTACTTTGTAAAATTTGGAAGGAACATGAGGTGTACATGGGTTGCTGGTAAGAGAGACAGCTTTTTTGTTAGAAAACTGTTAAATCTGTGCTGTTTTTTGTATTAGGAACCAGCTTAGTTAGCCAGTCGTTGGTTAGTCAGGTTAAACTGCTGTCTAGTAAGCCTCCTTAATAGCAGCAGGTTTTTGTTAGTTTCTTTTATATTGTTTCAATAAAAGCCTGAAAACCTACAGAGACTCTGATCTCCTACCTCCCCTGCAGCCCTAGAAGTGTCCTGGCAGGTACCATCCTACAATATTCAATCCTGTCTCTTTGCATTGCTGTTGTGCACAGTCTCCCTGGTCCTGCTACTATCTTTCTTGACCACTTCTCTTCATGATTTTCATAAACATGTTTAAGATACATAAATGAGAAAAATGAAGGTAAAACAAGGATTGTTTTATGGGGAAATAGTTGATGGGGAAATTAGCAAATGTTGTGCCCATTTGCAAGAAAGGCAGTAGGGAACCTGTGTCAAAGGATAGGATTGTTGAACATCTAAATCAAATGGGTTTCCAGATCAAAAACAGCATGGGTTAAATTCGGGAAGATAATACCAGACTAATCTTATTGATGTTTTTGTTTAAGTGAGTAAAATAATTCATCAAGGTGGTGCGGTAGACATTGTGCATCTGGATTTCAGTAAGGCTTTTGACACTGTCCCACATAGAAGACTTATCAATGAACTGAAACCTCAGAGTTTAGATGCCAATATTGTTAAATGGATTAGGCAGTGGATGAGTGACAGACAACAGAGGGTTGTAGTCATTAAAATATATTCAGGGCAAGGTCTTGATACCTCAGGGATCTGTACTGACATCTATTCTATTCTTTAATATTTTTATTAGTGATATTGCAGAAGGTCTTGATGGTAAGGCATCAATAAGATTAGTCCCCTCATCGCCTGCTGTTACCCCTGTTTTCCACCTGGTATGAATATCCCATATTTCATTTGAACCCCTCATCTCCTGCTGTTATCCCTGTTTTCCACCTGGTATGAATATCTCATATTTCATTTGAACCCCTCATCTTCTGCTGTTACCCCTGTTTTCCACTTGGTATGAATATCCCATATTTCATTTGAACCCCTCATGTCCTGCGGTTACCCCTGTTTTCCACCTGATTTGTCTGTATCCTGCCTGTCTTCATACCCTGCTGCTATCAAAGGGTTAAATTTGGTGCCCTCTAGTCTAGCTTAATTGCATTTGTTAGCCAAGCTGTGAAACATCTGCCTCCTGTATACAATCACCCTATCTAACCGCTTGTGAGGCTGCTCTATAAATTCCTAGGCCTCACTTGGAAACAAGCTTGCTTGGAAATGTTACACTGGATGTTACAAATGGAGTTACACTGGAGTTACACTGGAGAAAAATGACATACCAGGTACCACTGCAGAAAGTGGCTACAACACATCATCGGAACCAGATCAACACATCTCCATCCGAGCAGTCCTCTCCTATTGTCTCACTTCCCCCTCAACCACATACTAGATTGTAAGCTTGCAAGAGCAGGGCCCCCTTCTCCTTTTGTACCAGTTTGTTATTGTACGTGTTTTTGTATGTGAAATTGTTCTACTGATTGTAACAGTGCTGTGGAATCTGCCGGCGCTTTATAAATAAATGTAATGTGCTATAAGGCATACTATTGATTACAAGTTTGTAATGTTGTTATTAGATGCTGTGAAATTCAATGCATTTTATTACATGTTCAGAACAATTAAAAAAATATCACTGGTGTTAATATTATTAATTATGTGTCAGGTATAAGAACTCTCTATTTGTATTAATTTCCTATCAAAATTGATATGTTTCTTGACAATAAACTGTCCTGAAGTCTACAGATCCATTACAAGAGTCAGAAGTGCACACATCTCTGTGCTTATGATTAACTTCACAGAGAGCTGCTGATGCGAGATGTCTGGTTATAATTTATGTTTTACTAATAAGGTCCATTTTAGAGTATGGTTGTCAAAAACATTACACATCCAACTAAACCATCATAGATCCTTTAGACAGGTTTTAAATTGAATGCTGAAAGTAAAGTTTCTTCAGGAATTTTTAAATTTTCCGTATAAAACAGTAGACTTATTTTTTAAAAAGCTTTATTGTAATTTAATACTATTATCAACTTTTAAAGTAATTTATTCAGATACAGAACCCAGAGAATACACACACAAACTGAATGTGGAAGTACCATATAATGAGCTCATTTTAATTACTTATCTACATTTACATTTACATTACATTTATTTATAAAGCGCCGGCCGATTACGCTATCTAGTTCATGTGCTCCTTTTAAAAGCATTAATTGAATCAAGCCCTATATTAGAGAGACCAGAAAAATGACTCTGTGCTTATCCCACTAATGTAAGAGTTTCCCGACCTATAGATATGATAGACAAAGTATACTTCTTGTGATTACTCAAAAAGGGCAAAAAGGAATCTCTCCCCAGTTTTGGAGCAGAAGGACTGATGTCCCTTGGATCTTCCTCTTTAGGGCTTTACACTGCTGGACCTGATAGCTGAATACAGAATCCAGGATACAGAATTTGGGAAACTACGCACATCACAGTATGTCACCAGCATAGTATGCTTATTATGTTCCCTATAAAGGAACCATTGCCCTTTCTTGTTAAGTATAAAATAAAATATATTATATACGCATCTCGCCTGGTTATTGAATATTTAAGTGGTGTAACATACCAGACAAAACATATAAATAATTAATTAATAAGTAACATGTATTATGTGCCTATTTTAGTTTAGCTTTATGTTTTGCCACATTATACATACATATATAAATATTATTATTATTAATAATAATAATACAATTTTTTTATTAACTCAATGATTTATAAAGAAGTATATTTTTTATAGCCAGAAACATTGATAGTCTCATCATTCTTATGTAGAAATTACACGAGTGACAGATTCATTCTCATATATGCATTACATGATAAACTGCAGTTGTCAAAAATGAAAAGGTTTTGTTATTAAAAAAAAAAGATACGTTTTAATCAACTCGCATTTTTGATAGTGATCATTTTTTGTTTTCTTTTGTTACATTTTTGTAACTGGTCAAATATATAAATGGACAGTAAATATCCAAAAATGCTATTATCATCAGGTCAGAAGTTTAGGATAAGATTAATGACTTTCAAAATATGATCCGTAGATTTGTTTTCAGTACTTCTTGTAAACTTTTCGAAAACAAAGTGTACTCTATGAGTTTCTTAAAAAATGCAATTATATAAATAGAGATAATAAAAAGAAGGAGGGGGTTTAAGCATATGTAAATCAAAGTTATATAAAAAATGTGTACTCTCTCTTACATCAGCTGTGTGGGCAATCTACATATACTAAGGCAGACACAGACCTTATCCCATGCCTCAACGTAATCATGATTAGCAATTGCAATACTATAGCTTAAGAATACTGAATGCATTATAAAGTATGTGAAGGGAATTGGCTTGTCAGTAAAGTCTAGAATGTGCGTATGTATGGCCCTCCAATAAGGGATAATTCGAGGGCAGTGCCACCATAAATGGAGCAAGGAACCAGGTGAGGCTCCACATCTCCAGCATGTGCCCACCACTGCAGGGTTGTAGAGCGCCACCACAGTTGGGGGCCGATACCAGAGAGCTAACAACTTATATGCCATTTCTTGATCCCTATTGCTTATAGAACATTGTGGATCAGAACGCATACCTTCCCTCACTGCTCCTCTGTGAGGGCGACCTGTAGCAACTCATAAAACTGGGGGAATTGGGTTCAAGATGGACAACAACAGTCCATACAGTAGGGAAATGCAGTGGGTCAGAAGAGCACAGAGAGCCTCAAAAGTAGTGAGGTCTCTTAGGATATGATGTCGCCGCATCAATGATCGGAAAAAATCGGTCAGCTGAGCATACCTAAACCTGTCAAGGAATGTGGGCCATCCTTCTGCCACTAAACTCTCTAGTGGCTGAAGGCCATCAGCCGTCAGGAACGAGTGGATCCCCCGGACCTCCCTCCGATGTAACAGCAGGGAAGAGATCATTGCCAAAGCCTGGGGAAATCAGGATTATCCCTCACCGGGGTGAGCGGAGATGGTACAGTAGACAAAGTCGTGCCCCAAAGCAACGAGTGCCAAACCCATAGCATAGCATGAACGAAAGGGTGAGGTGAGGCTTGATGCTCCTAGATCCTCCTTCCCACCCAATTAGGGGGAGGAGGAAGAAAGATAAATGTCCCTTTAAGACGCGGCATGAATATTCATGAGAAAGCCCTTCGCGCATGATGTTGAGGCGCGCGTCCCGTCTAGATCTCTCGATCCTCGCAGGGGCATGCGTTTAAAGGCAGGATGGACCTCACTGCGTCTCCCGCGAACGGAACGAGCAGGGGGCTGCATGCGCGGGCTGCATCTCGGCTCCCCTGCTCGTGGAAGCCTCGGAAGCGCCGGCAATGTAACAGGCCCTTAGTAATGATAATTCAGGACTTAGATGTTCCCAACAGCAAGTAGGCCTATTGCAGGCAGGCAATATGGGTACTGAGTCAAGCAACAAGGTAAGGATCAGCTTCAGACAGGATACACACAGGGAGTCAAAACACTAAGCGGGTAGTCGGACAAGCAGGACTGGTATATAAGAAATCCAGGCAAAGGTGCAGATTCGCTAAGCAGAGAGAGTCATCAACCAAGCCAAGGGTCAAAACATCAGAGATCAGCAGTACAGGCAACAATACACAGTAATGGACCACAAGATGGTGCCAGAGAGAAGCATTTCCGGATTTTTTGGACCACGCCTCCTACATCATGGCCGCACCTCCAGCTGTCCGTCAAAGTCATGGTATAGCCGTGCCCCCGCTCTCTAGCAGCTGGAGCTTCTAGCAACCGAGAACGGGTAAGTATCCTCATCTGGGGATCCATGTGCTGACGGGTAGCCCTTTGTCTACCCGTAGTGGGATCCCCAGACCCGTCCCTAGCCGGCAGCAGGACATCTGACCGCTGGTGGTGGAGACTCGAGCGAGAGTTTTGAGTACCTGTCGTCCGCCAGTGGATACACGCTTGCCGGCGACGGGACCGGGACGTATCGATACGGATGCCACGCGGGAGTGACCACTCGTAGTGGAGTTCTCCGAGGGCATTTTTTTGCTGCGTCCCATTATTGTTAGCTGTGGGGAATTGCTAAAATAAAGGCGAGCGGTAGCGGAGCAAAAAGGTTAAGCGGCCATCTTCCTTGGAAATGAAACTTTATTTAAGGGTTGATTAAAATAAACTTTATCGCATATTATAACAGGAAAACACTATTTTAAAAGCTGCATAGTTTGAAACCTTTTTAGAACAATGTGTGATCTTGTTCACACCAGATTTAATCTTTATGTGAAAATTGAGAAGGAAAGTGGTTAAAGATACAGCATAAATTAACAAGAGAAATTTAAAAACTAGAAGGAAATTCCAAGTTAACCTATTAATCCCACAAGATTGGCTGGGAAACATTTAACTTCACAACGAAAATACAATACTAAATTAAAGAAAAAATATTTAAAATAAAATACAATTGAATTCCATGTTCTATATGAAATGTTACACGTAACATGTAATGAATGGCAATCTCTCCATTGACTGCCAGTTATACCCTATATTTTAATTGAATCTAGGCCAATATCCCTTTGTTTCCTTTTGTTTTTTTTTTATTGTAATTGAATTACTTGTGATAGATTTGTCATTGAACCTAGCTCACGTGTGTGTGCTACAATGCAATTTTTGTGAATAGAAGGAGATTTTCATTCTTATGGATTACAATGCAAATATACTGAATGGAAGGAGATTATCATATTAATTTACCAAAGAATAAGTTCTAATAGCTGCTTATCCATTAAACGTTTAATGTAACATTCACACCTGATTTAATAATCATAAGTTGAATTTCAGTATTACTTTCCTGGGCTCAGCGGGAGATGAATTGTCAAGTCATTAAAGAGAAATAAACTTATAACTCTTTGTTTTCTTCTTTCCTGTTTTGTATGTAATAAAAAAAGCCAAATTTTAGGCAGATGAAGAGGATGGTAAAAAAAGAAGCAGATCTTCGAGACACAGATGTGAGAGTGTTAAGCAGAAAAGGTTGGGAGGCAGAGCGTAAGAGAGAGTGAATAAGAGTGTGAGAGAGTAAGTTATAGTGTGAGAGAGTGAGTGAGAGCAAATGTGGCCATCAAATTACAAATTTCCCCAGGTTTTTGCTCAAATGAATTGTTAAAAAAATGGAATTGCCCCGGAAATGAAAAGGACAAAACAAACTGAAAAATGTGTCCAAATCGTTTCTGGGCCACTCATGCTCATGTCTAGAAGAAAGTATAAGTGAAAATTTACATCATTCAAAATAACATATTTTAATTAAAGGTGCACATTGGCAGACTTATTTAACCAGTCACTATTGACAGGAGCTGTTCAAGAGGATTGGAAGTTGGCAATTGTGGTACAACTTCCCAAAAAGATAGCGG